>NC_134370.1:69412099-69744199 GCF_035582795.1 Mycteria americana | reverse complement strand
AGGGCAGCGGAGGGACATGAAGAACAAGTCACAGACTCAAGACAAGTCGTTACCGTGCTGCCACCTTCCTCACAGCACTGGCATGGCCAGATCCTTAGCAAGGTCTTCTATTTGCGCTTTTGATTAACCTTTATAATAGGACAGAGTGGCTGCAGCAACTGTTTTCTCTGTGCTTAACAGCTTTCTCCTTCAAAACAAGAAGTTTCCGAGCAAAGCTCTTGCAAACACTACGCGTCAAAATACAGACCTTGGCACGGACCGAGAAATAAACACTCTGGCCACGCATCCTTTGCCACCGGTGATCTAAAAGCCAGCATTTTGAGAGCCAATTCAGAATGCTTTTCACATTGTTTTTGAAGCAACCCAAATGAAGCCATATTCTATAGCTAAATATTTTCCTTTACAGAGTTCCGAATACCAGTTCCTCACATCTCCCTCCCAGGTTTCCCCAGTAACACTTTCAGTATGACTTACGCCGATGACAGGATGATTGAATTCAAATCAAAGAGATAATGCGTTTGACAGCTTGTTCATCATTAATAGTAGATTAATTATTTTAGTGCATGCGAAGGAGTTAGTTTAAATGCCAGAAATAGGAGCACGGGCCTTATTTAAGTTTCTTTCATCGTTATTTCTGTTGCCTGCCCTTCCTATCCTTATCCTCCCGCAGGGCAGCGGCAAAGGCAGGAAGATGGGAGGCAGCAGGGAAGCCACTGCACAGGTCAGGGGTATCCCAAGACTCCCCAGAGCATGGAAAAGAGGAATTCCCTGCCCCATGCCCAGGGCAGAGCCTTCCTCCCTGCAGGGCAGAGGAAGAGGGATCCAGCCCCAGCCCCTGACGGTTATTCCACACCACCTAGTGGCACCAGCTCAGCGTGCAGCTACAGCCGAGCTGCTTCCCACCGCCCCGTCACCGGACAGCACGGCATTTGCCTCCCGAGCTCAAGTCCAGAGGCCTCTTTTAAACCCACACGTTTCTTCAGGCTGGTTTTTTCCCCCTTGTTTTTTTTCTTCTGTTTACCACTTATTAGCTATATTCTAAGACATGGCATTTAACTAATTAGGCAGTAAAGAAAAGCAAAACTGTACTTCAGCCAGCATCCCGAACACGCATTTAACAGACGCATGCCTGCCACACAGAGCTATCTCTGCTTGTAGCTGTTTGAAGTAGGACGTCTTGTTTCCCAGACCAAGGCGGAAAGCCTCCGAAACCAGTAAGCAGCACTGCCTGCTCCAGACGAGAGAATAACAACGCTCTGCCTCCTGCTTTCTCAGAGTGATTATGATCAAGCTTGCTCTGAGCTAGGTGAACGCTTAGACTACCACAGAGGAACAGTGTTAGCGCTAGCCATTACTGCTGCTGTACAGCCTTCTGCTCCAGCTGTGGGCCTACAAGACCTGTGGAAAAGATGGCGTTTCTTTAGAATACAAGCTTTTTCATGGAGCGCCTCAAAATAAATTTGTTTATACCAGCTATAAACAGGCACTCATATTGGTCATTTTTTTCCTTTAAAAAAACCTCAAAAAAATCCTTTATAAAAGGATTTTTTAAAAAAATAGGCTTTATAAAAAAATGTTTTTTAAGCTACTTAATAAGAAAAGTTTTTTCTTACGCTGGAAAAAGCTCAAAGCTTCAACATCTTTTAGCAAGGCAGTCGCTCACTCAAAAAGGAACCAACTGCCCTTGAAAGCAATTTGCAGACATGAAGAGAAGGTTGTCCAAAACCTCTCCTGGGGTCCAAGCAGATTCCTTGGTTTAAACTTCAGCAGCATCAATAAAGGCGCGTTCATTCACAGCTCTTTACACAAGAGACAGTCAAGACGCTGTGGTGCTTACCTTAGTTTCTGTAGCTTAGCATACCCCTAAGTAACAAGCACATGGTTCGTAAGAGCCATTGAATAAAAGTATTTATTTTAACACGTTTGCAGAGCCACACATATAAAGTTCTCACCATATCTGTGAGCAAATTACCCTTTTACCCCATATCTACAGATGTAAAACATTTAATTATTTACTTGCACTACAAAATAAAGTAGGTCTGATGTCAAGTCACCATTACTCATCCTATCAGTATTCTTGCTTTGTTACTATGAAGGTTTGAAGATTGAAATGTTTGCACAAGCTGATTTGCATATTAAATAATCAAAGGTAATTCTTCGAAGAAGAAATCCATATTACCAAGCTGTTGCTAGTAACAATAAAATATGAAACGGCATAGAAACACTCTTAAAGTGCGTTACTGCATCTAAATAAATAGCAGCATTTATGCCTCTTCAAAACAGAGGACCTGACAAGGAAGGGATAGTGATCAGAATAGAAGTATTTTGTACTATAAAAAGAAAAAGCTGAAAAAATACGCAAGGCAAAAGCCTTGTGTCATTAGTCTATAAAGATACAGCTTAATAACAAGGGCTTCATACATACGAGACAGAAGGTGTTCTTCAGAAGTCCAGAGGACACAATGGCAGAACCCCCCTACATCTACTGAAAATATACACACTCACACACATGCTTCTTTGGGATCGCAAGAAGTATCTCCCATTTAACCATTGCCTAGCACAGGCTGTTATAAAAATATACGCCTGTAGTGATAACAAAGCAGTTTTTATCAAATTTATCACTGGCAGCAGATATTACATCAGTCTGATAAAATCAAGAGGATTCCAACGCAGTAGTAAGTGAAGTTCATGGCTTTCTTCGCCTAAAAAAAGAAAGAAAAAGAGCCCCAAACTTTCAGATTTTACACAGTAGCAGTTTTTCTTAACAGTAGTCAATAGCCTATTTACCTATTCTGCTGTATACATAAGTCTCACATACCTCCTATGCTAAGAAACGCAACAATTAACACGAGAAAACTAAAGAGCTTATTTATCAAGAAATGCTTGTGCTTTGCTTTCTTTTTTAGACAGCCGTGAGCGTAAAACAGAGTTTTAAGTTAAACTAAATACAAGCTCCAACTCAATACACAGGCAAACTAAAGGATTTACTACAGTATCACAAGGCAGCAGCAAGGCTGTGAGTAGCAGTAGCCACCTCGAGCAGGACCCAGTTTCTAATAAGAGATGTAATAAAGTATATGCTGCCATGATGAAAGGCACGTATTTGTCACCTTATCTGAAAGGGGGATTACCGATTTCAGATACTCTCCAAAATACCCCTTTCTAAGCTTTTTGGATTCCAAATGCAATAAGTTTAGTTCGTTTTGGCTTCATAGAAACCTCTTTACCTCTCCAGCCCTCTCTCCTGCCTGTAAACATGTCTGGCAAAACTGCAAATTGTCTTCCCCCGAGCTGAATAGGTGACTTCCACAGCACCGCCAGCACCTATCTGCAAGAGGCCAAATCTGGATATTGAGTTCTGTTCTGCAACGCCTAGTTTAACAAAATGATCTTATCTGCGGCATTTCTTTTGTCAGTGAAGTGTTTTGTTAGACACGGGGCTCAAATGTTGGGTGCCAGCCTTACAAACTGCAGGATCATTTTGACTTTTTGCTAGAAATTGGGACTTCTGACTCGGTAAGTCTGCATTTATGTGCGCAACTGCCACCGATCCCACCACGTTAAAGAATAATCAGACAGCCCTGAAGAATTCAGATTGTTATCTATGCATTTGAAAAAGAGGCAAGTTTCTTCTGGCGTGACTAGAGCCCACGCTTCCGTAGCAGGTGCCTGGACAATTACACAGCAGGCAGCAGCTGGAATATTAGCCATGGTCAAGTATGCCATTAGGTACATCCTACGGTCGCCTCAGTTCCCTCCTCCCTACGTCATACTGAAATTGTAACCTTATTAAATTTAAATTTATCTAAAGATACAAAAATGAGTATTCTTCACTACATCAGCATCCGATAAAGGCTAGGGGGGCAGAAGAGGGATACAGCTTAGTACTTTGTCACTGCCATCCCTAACCCTATTCCACTCTGGACCTGCCAGGCATCCTACAGTTCCCAGCTTTTTACAGTCAAGATAGCACAAGATCAAACTTGACATTCTGCTCACTGCACTGAATGCCAGAGTTTTACCCAGAAGACAAGTTTTAATAATTCTGCTTAGAGTCTCCTATGGATCTATCCTGTCACCAGTTTCCAAAACTGAAGAGGCCTGCTTATCTTACGGTAGTAAGGAGATATGCACCCCAAACCTGAAGCGGGAAGGGCAGCAAGGTCAAGGGAAGGGGGAAGTTGTCCCACTTTAGATGGTACCAGGAAAGAGAATGCAATACCCCAGCTACAAAGGAGAGATGCACTTACTTGGGCTGAGCATGATGCTGATATCCAGGTCCAAGAGCTGATCCTGCCCTCATCTCCACTGCCACGGAACACTGAGAAGACACAGAAAATCCGTCTCCATTGCTAACCCCCCACCCGGTTATCAGCATTACCCTAAATTCTCATCCAGATCAAGCACGAGATGTCCCCCTCCTTCATTTATAGCTTACTCTGGTTTCTACATCAGTCCATTCAGAGTCTCCAGCATCCTCGGGTGGATCAGGATTGGAAGGTGATGACCTTCGCTTTCGACTGAAAGAATATGTGGAAAAAAAGTTACAAGCGTCATGTATTTTGGCAGATTCTCATACACAAGAGAATACATTTTATTACTTTCTAAATAAATACTTTGCTCTCAGCAGCAGACCAGCCTTAAAAGCAGCTACAGTGTCTATAAGCCTCTCCAAGTTACTTTTATGTGATTTCAAGTTAGATGCAACGTTTTGTTCAATCATTTGGACCAGAATCCGGCTGCTACTGGAGTTACATACCACCAACAGGGTCAGAACCTAAAATCAAGACAGCTCACCCAGTTGGAGATTCTTGCTTCAGAGTCTCTATCTCTGTGAACTGCACAGCCTGTCCGCCACCCCTGGTTTTGAAAACATCACCCTGGAAACCAAAAGCAGTTAACAAGGTACAGTCACTAGGTCAGTATGACGGCTACAGTGCCAGTTTTCACATCAAAACTTAAGTGCTTACAAATGTCATTTCCTTGCAGGTTAGTAGCCAGCAAGCACAGGCGCACAAATAAACTCTCCCCCATTATAAATCTTATTATACACAGAACAATAAAGAGCGAACACCGTCTACGTTGATGATCATGCAAAGTACCCATTGAGCAGTCACTACGATGACAAAGATTTCTATATGATAATGACGACTAAGTAATACTACAGAAATCACGTCATAGGCTTAGTTTCAATAGTTCCATTCCACAGCATGAACAGATACGTTTTCAGCTATGCAAGACTTTGCTTTTGAAAACAGTGCTGGAACCTACAAGGTTACCTTACAGGAGCGAGAGCTTTTTTAAAGCTCAAAAAGAAAAAAGACAATATTGGAAGGCCTGTGACCGTAGGAAAAAATGAACCAAAAGCTTCTTGCTACAAATTACAAAGAGCTCTCAATTTGCCTTAGGTAAGTACAGTCAGCGTTTCAGGACACAAACACTGCAAGTGTTCAAAGCCTAGGCTGTCTCACCAATTTGTTTGTCAGCGGACTACTAGAAATTATGTCCTGGAGCATTTGAGCATCCATCACTGCAGCAAGCTTACTCATACCGCTAGTGGAAATCGAATAACATCACCCCAACAAGACTGACTCCACAAGATTAGCTGCAGCCACAAGTCTAAAAAACTTCCACTACAAATGGATTATTGCATTTTACTAGAGGAAAAACAAACTTAATTACTTTCAAGGAAAACGATGACTGAGATAACCAAGCTTATCTTGGTTCATATGAAGTAATGGTTCATATGAAGTAATGACAAAGTTCAAGAACAGTATTTCCAGACTCTAAAGGCTCCCTTGAATCCAGCCGCACAAAACTTTCAAATCAAATCGCTTAGCAGATTGAGTCAAACGTACCCGTTCGCAAGCCAGTAAGCCTGTAGCACAAATACATGGCAAATACATTGCCAGAAATAGGCTTTGACAGGGTTATCACAAGTTTACAACGAAGGTGTTTGCTTTACCTTAATTAGTTTTGTTTCAATCTCCCCATCAGAGGCTAGCTCCTGGTGCGTCAGCATATACTTGTCGCACTTAGCTAGTGCCTTTTCACTTGCAGCCGCTACTGTGATGGCATGAGGGACATGCGGCTGCATGACTGTTTCAGTGGGCAGATTAGAAGGTGGCTTATGATCTACCCATCTCTCCCCAGCTGAGCGTGACCGTCTGTGTCTGAGACGAACTGGAGGTGCGTTCTGATCAGAGTGGAAGAGAATCAGAAGAAATCAGCACACAGTAAATCTCTTGGAGGATATCACTAGCAGAAGTGAACTTTGCAGGTCTGGTTAAGATGTGTTTGTATGAAGATCAAAGCTTCGTTCCTAAAGTGCTTTCAGAGTGCATCCTGAAAGGCACCATTACCAAGAACCTTGCATAAAATTATTAATGGATTATTTCTGTGCCAATTCTTTTTTTTTTTTAATTTATTTTGTAAGTTTTAGCTAAGTGTTATCCAATCTGTTGTATTCCATAACTAGTAAAGTTTCCTCAAGGAGGACATCTTTATGTTTGGTAATGCTCCTCCCGAGTTTCCAAATCAAAACGGATTGCTATGAACACATTAACCAACCAGAAAAGATAAATTTATGTTTCCATGGATGCATTCATGGATTAAAATGTATTTTTGAGGTAGCAAAGCAAGCAGACCGAGTATGGATTTCCAACATCTCTAAAGGATGCAAGACCTCATAACACTCCTGAGTAAACAGAGCAGAGGAAGCATCCCCTGTCCTAGTGCTATCGCTTCTGAACTCAGCTGTTGGAAACCCATGAGAAGCAATTGAAGTTCATATCTTTTTATTTTATGAACATGAACATTATTGTCAGTTGCTCAGGGAAATCAGAAAAAAAATCTGGAAACTTGTCTAAAAACCATGGGTGCCTTCAAGATCTTTGAATGGGCTTTTGAAAGAGTATTTGCAGACTCTCTCTGTTCTATTTACATACTAATTTTAGAGACCTCTGAATCATGGTGAGGTTACATAACCCAAACCTATGAATGCAAATTGTATCCGCTGTATTTTCAGGTGATGAGCATCAATTAGGATTTCTTTCACCAATAGACATGAGATCAGCTGTGCCCCTTACGAATAAACCTCTTACAAATCTAAAGCAGCTCTTAAAAATTAAACCAATATAAGGAAATGTGGCTTTCAGAAAAAATCTTCCATTAAAATAAAAAAAGAAAGAACGAACGAACTTCAATACTTCCCCCCCCCTTTCAGTGGGCGAGTACTTATTTCCATTGATGGTTTTTTGAAACAATTCTGCCAAGGTGCCTTGGAAGTTATGTTCCAAGGAGAGGGTACACTACTACCAGTCACATTTTACTGTGGCGGAGACCACATCCCTTACTCTGCTGACAGTGATTCGTGTATTAGTTAATTGGAATAGCATTTGCTTAAAAGCATGTCCCTGACTTCAAAGAGTCAGCAAGTAACAGAAATTTTGAGAATGCTATCGAAAATGAATCATACCACGATAAACTTTCCTCCTCTCGAGAAGCTCTCTCAAGAGGATGGGGTTGTACAATTCTCTTCGATTTACCTGAGCCACTGCGACAGTGCTAGAACATGACAGAGACACCACCGATACAAACATTTACACGCATCAGTTTAATGACAGGAAAAAAAAAAGTCTCCCACCTGTAAGCAAAGCCCCCAGTTTTAACGCAGATGTGAAAATTAGGGAAGACTATTCTAAGAGAGTTAAAGTTAACAGTCACACAAGTGAGAGGTTTGTCCAAGCACTATTTCCAGTAGACATTTGCAGATATGGCTCATAAGACCACCTTTTAAGCTGCCCAAACAGACTATAGTAAATTGCAGGCTGCAAAATAGATTTGAGGAGACAGACACAAGTTAAAACACAAGGACATTCACAGCTAGAGAAAAGGTCTAGCTAGTTAGGAGTTCCTTACAAGAGCTATCTATGCGCTAGCAAGAAACACACACACTGCTTTTAAGGAGTTTTTAAATGTCAAGTTAAGGAGTCAAATAGAACGAGTAGTGAGACTCATTACTATGAAAAACATAGTACTGTTGTAGTACTATAGTTTTATGTTTTATAGTTTTATACTGTAGTACTATAGTACTATATGTTTCCATAGTACTATGGAAACAGTACTGTTCTGTGAGAAATACATTTAGGGGAAAACTCCAATCTGTGTTAGGTGTGCTCAATGTAAGAGAGCAGTTGTAGTGAGCTTTTGAGCCAGACTAAGCAACACTACATTTAGCTTTTGACAGGAGCAGCACTAACCCTGCAGCATTGATCCTCTTCTATTTCTAGCTCATCTCTACGCCTGGGAACCTCAATGACTCCAGTCCAGCACATCCCTCGCCTTCTGTCTGAGGTGTTATAGTCTCTACTTTGTTCTGGTTCTTGTTGTCTACTCCTTGCATTAGAAGTGCCACTGGTATGCTTGTGCGAAGGGGTTTTCTGCTCCCATTCCATAACACAGGATGCCACAGAAATGCTGCTACAAGAATTAGAACGTCTGTGCACCTGGGGGTTGCTCACGAGCCGCTGGCTGTTAGGGACCTGAATAATAAAGTTACTAGAAGGCTAGAGAGAATGGGAAAGAAGTTAGTGAACATACAGAACTGTCAACTTATAAGGCAATAAAACAATGAATACTGACAATGTGCAGAGTGACAATTCAGCTATTCAAGCTTGTGATTTTGCATAGGTATTGTGTTGCAGTGACAGCATTAAGAATCAGGTGTTCTTCCAATACTAGTAGCATTAGAAAGTAGGAGCACAAATAAAGAGCACTGATAAATACAACGGGAGATGAAGAATTCAAAGCAAGTTTAAGTTATCCAAATTCTGTGCTTGGGAACTATTTTCTAGCCACTAAAGAGAACTGGTCTGCACTTCAGTTCATTCTTACAAATATGCTTTTCCCTATATCAAGAAGTACTTCAAAGGCAACTTACAGGTACTGGTGAAGGAGACACTGATCTCTGAATAGGCTTCTCTCTGTCCCTCTCCCGTGAAGGCCTCTCTGGCTTTTCATTTTTTGGTTCAGTAACAATGGCCTTCAGTTGCTTCAGTTTTTCATCTTTGACCCAAAGTTTGTTCTGCATTTCCAGCTGCTTTGCTGCTACACGACGCTCCTACAAAGACAAGTGAGGAAAAGCATGAAGTACCTTACACGAAAGCACAAGTAATTGTGCTGAAAGTTTGAAGAAAATTGCATATTCTACACGGAATGAGGTTCTTCCCCGCTGAGATACAAGCTATTGAAAATAATGACACACCAAGCTAAAGAAAGACCTTCCAGATTATAAAACAGTACCTTGTTTAATGTCATAATAATTTTGCTTCCTAAATTATGACAAATGGGAGCATGTCTAACTATAGTTCTATCAATGGTCCTGAAGTAGTAAACAGTCCTGTAGTAGTAAAAATTAATCCCTCAGATTTCCTTTCCTTATTGCTTGTCAAGTGAACATCTGAGCAAGAGTTTACATGAGGGTAAAGGGGAAACCCTGACATTAGGCTTCTACAACCGACAGAACAAGAGAATCACTCCTTAGTTAGAGTGCCACAAACCCAAAATAACAAATTCTTGATATTTGTTATTTTGAAATTGAAATTTGTTATTAGATATTGAAATGAAGTGACACAGTGCTTGAGAGCTGCTCTAGCTGCATCAAAAGTCCTCGAGGAATTTATTGTATCATACTACATTTATAAAAGTTAAGTTCAAAATGTCTGTTCAAGTCCATAATTAAAAGACAAACATCTCCATTCTTAATGCTACTACTACATTAAAAAAACCTACTACAAAAAACCCCCCCACACCACAAAAACAAGCCGCCCAGCTCCCCCCAGCATTGCCCCATTACACGTTTCTAATAGATATGGTGGTGTCCTTACACACTCCTTCTCCCATTTCATGGTTGTTTCTGCCACCATGCCTTGCAATCGTGCCTCCAACCTCCGCTTGTCAGAAGCCTGACGTTGCAATTTCTGGCTCTTGCTTTCTAGTTCTTGCTGAAGATTACGCTTGTCTTCTTCATAAATTGTTGCAGTTTTCTCTAAAATCTCAATCTGGAGGAAGAGAGGAAGGACTTGGCTATGCTTCTTAGAAGCACAACCATCTAAGCCCAGAATTGCTAGTTATATTTGACTGTTAACCTGTACTAGAATATATTAGCTGTTGTACAAATATACCCAGATAAATAGTCCGCATTCCAAAAAGTTTCAGAGATTTCACAACTCTCTTGTAAGTTGCCCATCTTAATATATTAAGAAAAGCCTCACCTCATAAGAAAAAAGCCAAAAAGCTAAAAGCGTTCAGTAAAGTTCCCCACAAAATACTTCTAATCTTGTTTCTAATACCCATCTTGCAAGCAACTTCTGATGTCAAGAAGCTTGCCAAATGGTACACAAACGCATTTTGTGCTTAGCTTTAGACAATGAAAAAACTGACCTTGTATTCCAAAGTTTTAATTTTCTTCTCCAGGCGCTCTAGCTCCATTTTCTGTCCTGCTATTGTTTTCTCTTTTTCAGACAGTTTTCCTTGAATATAATTTTCCTTGGATACAACACTGGAGTCAAAGTCTTGCAGCATTGTTTTAAATGCAAGCACTGCAAGAGAATCAATACATTTTATCTTCTCACTGTATCTCCACAGTATCAAAAGCAGTTCTGTTTTTCTCCTACCAATTTAATGTTACCAGCTATTTCATCACCTCAAAAAAAGGTTTTTTAAATGATCAGTCTAGACAAGATACTTAATTCCTGTTGGTACAGAAGAGATCCCTTGAGTAGTAATAAGGGCGCCAAAAAATCTAGCTCCACACCGATGTTCAAATTCTTACCGTTTTTGGCAAACTCCTCCGACAACATTTGCCGTAGTTTATGGCGTTTTTCCAGGACTTCAATAAGCTTTGGAAGTGTTTGATCATCATTAACATCCAATAGCTCACATGAAGGCAACGGAGGAAAGTTCTGCAAAAACATTTCTGAAACACATTGCTCTTCTGTTTCTGTAAGATCGAAAGCCAAGAAAGTCTGTCAGCAAGCTACAGAACAGAAAAACTCCATTTGACAATGCACAGCCACAGATCATTCATTCCACAGTATCACGAAGCAGACAGAACTTAGAATCATTAATGAGAACTAGAAGTTTTCAGAAGAGATGACAGTGTTGAGAAAAGATTAAATGTGACATTCTCAATTCATTGCTTTATAATACCTCCAGGCAACTCTCGATTTCTAAAGTAGGCCCTAAGCGTACAAAAACATCAAAGTATCATCCTCAGCACAATTTCCTTTCAGGAGCTGCGATAATGGGACCATGAATTCAACTCATCACCAATAACAAAGAATTACTTGGAGACTTACACAGTAACTGGGTTTATACTACAAGTAGCACTGCAGTATGAAAAGAGCAGTACCTATTGCAGAGAAGGCTCACAACTACCAGTTAAGTGAAGTTCCTTTTGCACTTTCAAGGCTCAAATAATTTGTTTTAAAATAGCCTTCAACTCCTAACAGAAAAAACAAAACACGGTGCTGTAATCACCTCACATTCTAGTATTTACCTCCGTTTATTGGGCCACCCCGCATCTCCAATTTCCGTGAGAGTTCCTCTCTGAAGGCTTGATTCCTAAAGCGCCGTCCGGGCGTTAAGCCACAGAGCGGTCTATCAACAGGTCTTGCAACTTCAACTTCCTGGGTCATTTCGGCAAAGCGCATGACTTGCTACAAAAGAACAAAAGCAAGCTTAACAACCAAACTAACCAGCAGCAGTCCAATGTATCTTTGAAAGTGATACCTTAGGTCAATAAAAGCATTAGAGGAGACATTATCAAGCTATAATCTCAAGTAGTTCCCAGCTAGATAGCTTGCGATTCTAACGCAGAGCATCCAGAAACCTTCCTAGTAATAGCTCCGCGACCTCACCCCCAGGGAACCACAAAACCGACTGTGCAGATAGCTGAAGTTTTTGCAAGTACTGTCATAGCAAGATTAAGCACCTAAATACGGCGGAGTATTTGGACTTCTGCGAATAAGAGAAACTTTTCCTATTTTACAGGCAAATAGCAGTTGTCATTTTTAAGAGGAAGAATAAGACTTGGAGGGCACATTTGCCTTATAGTATTATATTTGATTACTAGTGTCCAAGCAACAAAAAAATATCATTCCTGTCACCTACTAAACAAGTACAGTAATTCAGTGATAAACATGAAAAAAGAGTAGGAGGGAATGAGGCAAGATCTGCAAGGAAGTTACCAAGCTTTCCTCGTAGTCCTCGGCTTTAGGATTAACGCACACAATCATACGCACTTTTCCTTCACCATCAAAATAGTTCTTGAAGAGATGAGTCAGTTTGGAATCTCTGTACGGGACCATCTTAAAAATAAAGTACATGAAAGATCTAGTAAGCCTTCATTACACCACATCTTCATCAAATCAAAGATAATTAGATAACAGGTTGCATACCTTATTTGTTCCATACATCTGGTTTTCCCGTAAAACTTCAATACATGTTCTTAATGTCATTAGTGACTGATTAATATTACCTTAAAAAAAAAAAAACAAAACAAACCACAAGACAAAAAACTCTGTAAGCAGCCATTTGGATCACGCTCCCAAATTATTTAGCAGTTTACTTAAGAATAAATTGCCTGGACTTAAGTTATATTTGTTACAGATAACTGCTCTAATTAAGTGAAATATCAGAATAAATGGTACTAAAAACTTCTGGTTTCCAAACTGGAGGATTTAAGGTCATCAAATCAGACAACTGAACAGCATAACAGAACACTTCAATTCTTCCTATGATTTCTCTACTAGGGGACAAGACTGCTGTGAGCATGTATTAGCACATGAAATTACCAGGCTGTCTAAAGGCGATACATACCTGCTTCTCGCAACCTGTTCCCTTCAGCTTTTGTTCTATTAGTTCTCTCACTCCCAGCCAGATCAACTAAAGACAGCTGGCTTAAAGTGATCTGTTCTTTCTCCTATTACAGAAAACAAATTATGTTAGGCTAATGATCAGCTCTCTATTCCTTCTAACGGGGTGGGGGGGAACACCCCACTCCCCCAAACCTAAACCAGCATGCACACTTCAAAAGAACATGTGTTGCGCCTTTAAATAAAGTCCGAGGGTGTTTTTATAGCCCTTAATGCAAGCAGCTATGTATCGCTAGCTTTTTTGTGATTAAGTTTAGCAGAACCCTTACATCTTGGGCCACAAGATAAATAGAATAACCACACTCGTTCAAATCCTTCAAGTTTTAGATTCTGAACAGGTTTCGCTCAAAAGAAGCGGAGGTAAAGAACAAAGGAATAAGCAGCTTCACACTCCATTTTAACGCTCTACTTCCATTACAAAAAGGAGACTAATTCTGTCAGACCAGAAATGTAACAATTTTGATTTCCTTCAAAATGAAATTGCTAACGAGCAAGATGTGTACGCTCGAGACTGGTAACTGTTTCAGTAGGCCATGCTGCAAGGGTCACCACCTTTTCTAACGCACATATACATGCATATGCGTGCACAGTTCTCCTTTAATAGCCTGCCCCGGAATTCACCTGCAGCACATTATCTCCATCTGCATCCAGGGGTGCCTGAGCCAACTTTATTATAAAAACACTGTGAGAGCGACTGGATTCTCGATTCAGCTGCGTGTTTGCAATACGCCTCTTCTTTTGACCTGTTTACAAGAACAAAAACAATCCCTCCAAAAACCTGTTTCATTTAACAGACTTGCCACCTGGCAAAGCCAATTCTGTTTTCAGCATGACAGTCTAAAAGATTACACATCTGTACTGAATTTAAGAAGGTATAGTCTAAGATTTACCTCTCCAAAACACTTCAAAAGCTTCTTCTGTAGATTTCACCTCTACTTCTGTGCATCCTGTGACGTACATGTTGTGATTCTGGTCCTCACGAAGTATTTTGGATTGCGGAGGTCTTAAGGACAGGGAAGAAATAAAGCAAAGAAACACAACACTAAAATTGAGTGGAGTTTTCTGTACAAGGATACATTGTGTCATGCAAATTTTCTTTTGTTTAAGTACAAAATTCAGACTGAATATGTCAATTATCCATACAGCAGATGGAAGAGGAAGTACAAGAACATGGACACACATTCAGCCAAGATTAGTTACACTTCAGCTACTGCTTTAATTTAAAAGCTACGTTTAATTGCAATTCTTACTGGAAATCATGGGTTTGGATGGCAGCTATTGTTTTTCTACATGCATACAGAAGCAAGATGGCTTCAACAGCATTCTATATTTGCTAGTAAAGCAAGAAGAGAGGGAGTCAGTCTCAGTTTATTTTCTGCTTCTACTAAAAGAAAATTTCACTTTTCAGTATTCGGAATAATATGCTTATGCACATACATAAAGTCACCATTTCGCACAGGAGTGTTGCAATTGTTCCACCTACCAAAAAAACAGGGTTAAAAAATATTAAGTCATTCAGCTTGTGTCTAAAATCTTTTTATATATAATACACTCTAGCTTCCATAAATAGAAATAATCCAAGATTCTTCATAAGCTGATTTTTGGACATAGGCGTAATACTAAACCAATAATTTTATTCTTCTTTAAAAAGCATTCAGACATTCAAACTCATTTCAAATCAGCACCCTGGAGACAGCTCTTGATGTTTCAGAGCAATGGCTTGTTTTGCTCTAGTTAGGCTTTGTAAACCAGCCAACTCTTTAATTAACACATGTACCGATGGATACACGTAGGGTTTTAATGATTTAGAATTTAAAAAATATATTCAAAGTTTAATTTGCAGACTGTTTTTCTGACGGTCTCATGATTTACTGATTTTAGACATCAGCCAAGTACACACCTTTCCAAAAAATACCCAGAATTTCACTTGTGAGACAATTCATTTCTGTTTTTATGGAAATTACTGACCTCAAGTGAAATAATATGCAAACTTGCATTAACTAAATAGCAACTTTTGCTCAACACACTGTTTCCAGGAGAAAAATGTCAGCTATGGAACGGCTTACTCTTCAAGTTGCAGTCACCTGCTAGGAATAGTACTCGCAGAATAGCATGAATAGACTTAGAATCTCAGTGGGATACAACACACTGCCTAATAAATTAAATATTTGCTTATTAATCTCCCATTATAACAAGGAAGGGAGCACCAAGTCTTCACAGCAACAGAACAACCATCAGTGCTTGACACACTTAAATACTATCGCCTGGACTCCTTGGGCATCCCCTTTTCTATGTGATTTTTAAAGCGGTCTCCATGAATTGAGCCAGACTCGCCAAGACTACAGCCACAAAGACATACTGTAGTTCCCGCAACAGCATAACTGAAGTAGGAGTAATGGTATTCATAAAACTAACTTTGGTTTTATAGGATCAAAGGGAGCTTCCTCCAAGAGGTCGTATATGTAGTTGTTGTAGATCTCAATATAGGAGACAAAGACACTGTAGACGTTATCTTCATCAACTTCTTCCACTTTGCAGTGATCTTGCACATTGATCATATCAGCAAATTCTGGATCTATTTGTCGCCTGTTGAACACACAATAAGTGATTGTAGTGGAGCAGCCACAGCCAGCTAACATGTCAGACAGTGACCATACAATTAAAAACTAAGTTTACTGACAGATAGCATAATTCAAGTATGGAAGTGCTCACACTAGCAACTAATGACAACACATCCAGTCACATTAGATTGAAAAGTTTAAGTAGCTAAACTTTCATCTGACACTTGCTGTACTCGGCTGCAGTAAGGAATGCCTTGCAAAATTCCTGGGTAGTCAACATTTCTATCCTCCGTTCAGCAATCTCCCCATTTTGCAAAATATCCCCAAGTTTAACTTCACAGTATTCCTCCTTGGTGAAGTCACAGCTTTTTACTCATGAGTTAACAGGTACAAAAAACAACCTTCTGTTGCCCAATTCTAAGTCTTCTAATCTAAATACTTAATTATGCAATTGCTCAAACCATACGAAATATACTAGCTTTCCCGTAATACTTTTCTTTCCGTAATACTTTTCTTTCCTTTCTTCAAGGGAAAGATGAAGAGAACGAGGTAAGTTGAAACCACAATTTCAGAATAACACTGACATTAACTAAATTCATTCCGCATGTTACAACAGTTACTTACTTGCCAGATGGAGTTTTTGGAACAGGCATGGCATCTCTTTTCTGGCGCTCTAATAGAGCGTCTACTTCGCACTGAACGTCCACACCATTCTTGTCATCAAGCTTAAAAACCTGAGCAGTGAGTATAGTATGTTTAGACAATATAATGACAAACACTAGAGAACATAAGGTGTTGGCCAGCAAAACAAATTATTTGATCAAGCTGTCTGGCAACCAGCAAATACCATGCCCCTCACTAACACTCGATCTGCTGGCTAATGCGAAGTAGATCTGACAGAAAACAGATATTTCCGAGGTAACAATATTTCATAAAAGCTCCCAAGCTAGCATGCTACCAAGGAAAAGACTTCCAGTATTATTTAAAATATATTTAGATACCAAAACTCCAGAGATGTTTGACCACAAGAAAAGCCTCACATCGTGTCCTATATTATTTTAGATATGGTTTCCAGTGGCTTTTGTATCTTGCAGCTGGACTTCATTCCATAACTCCGAAAGCTTCCTCTTTCCCTCTTTATTGTTTTAAAAAGCTTAATTAAAGAATGAGCGACAATTATAATGATAGCCAGACCATACATCTTCATGAAACATCTGTCCTAGCTACTATGCCTGCCTCCTTGGCCCTGCCCTTCAAATCTCAAGGGGTTGAGATCTTTTCAGTTGGTTTTCTTTTTAAAGTGTTCCAGTCACATGACTGGACAGGAGACAAGCACTTTGAACAGAACCTTTTTTTCTAGTGTTCTTAGGCTGTTACAAGCAACAGCACAGAGAATTCAGTGCAAAACTACTCACAAATCGCTTGGCCTGGAATGGTCCTATGCTGTTGAAGATCATATCCAAACACCGCGGGAGAAGTCCTCCATCACCAGGAGAGCCTGTCATGGTGTGTGTTTTCCCGCTGCCTGTCACACCATATGTAAAAAGGAGACCTAGGAGGGACAGGAAAGTTATCGAATCATGCTTGCTGTCTCAAAAAACCCCTCAGTTATAATCACACGCCCTGTCTTTCTCGGGTCAAACGTATTTGGGAAAAAAACAATGATTCCTTTTGAACAGATAACAGTAAACGATTCCAGCCCATCAAAAGCCACTGGCCTCACTAGTGTTTACATCTGTCATTGACAGCCACTTCAACTACAACTGACACTACCCACCATCCTCTCTGGAAGCCAAAATGGAAGGAAGCCACTAAGCCCCAGGTGTAGAGTGCTGATTTGTTATGACTTTTACTGAGGAGTCTGACATAAGCCAGGTAGTTCAAGAACCAACACCGTGATATCAAACCATGCCCAGGAGATCAAGCCCTATAAATTGATTTCTTTCTGTAGTCATCCTTTAGGTGGATAAGTCATCCCTTTCTGCAGAAGAAAAGCTTCTCCAGTTAATGGTGTACAAAAAGATTAGACCTTGACACAAATAACACGCACGTCATAACAAAGGTAAATAGGTTTAGAAGTAATGAAAGGCAAGAGCAGCTTCCAAGGATGTTGTATAGGAGAGCTATTCTCATTGCAAACAAGGTATACGTGTTTTTACCTAGACAAGCTAAGAAACCTTGAGACGTATGAAATCATAGCAATATAAAAAAACCTGCCTGGTAGACATACAGAAAAGTGGTAGAGAACAAATACTCGCTTACCATTTTTCCCACGAATGAGATCTTCCACTAGAGGTTTAGCCACCACGTCAAAAAGCTCCTTCTGAGCAACAAGGGTGCCAAACACTTCTTTAAATGAATACTGCGTCTGAAGAAAAGAAGATACACCGTCCTAAACCTTAGGTTTCCCTGTCCAGAAGTCCATTGCTTCAAAATGCTTCATACCTTAGAACCACTTTCCATCAGCTTACCAGAATGATAAAGATTCTACTTTAGGATTATACCAGTGTTTGAACATGGGCAGTTGCTCCAATATAACTATTCTCAGACTAAGACGTGCCTAATGAAGAACAGCAACTGTCTCATTTTCATAGAGCTTAAGTCCAGAAATAACCAGAACGATCGCAAAGCCTGACCTCACAGCCACTAGAGAATCTCACAATTCACAGCTTCAAGATCAAACTTGTGCTTGAGCTCCAACCATCATCTACGCAAGCACCGAGCAAACGAACACCCACAACGGCCAAAGTCAAGTTGTTCCAGTATTTAATCACTTTGTTTTAAGCCTGTGTCTTTTTCCAGTCTAGCCTCAGTTTCCAGTCATAGGTTTTCAATATACTTTTTTTTTTTTTCATTAATCTGGTCACTTCTCAGTCAAAACACCTGCTTAGGTAAACATTTGAATTTTAAGGGGTTTTGCACAAAGGTTTGTTTACCAAACTTTTCATTATTCTTTGCCTATTTCATTTAAGCCTTTGAAATCCACTTTATGTACTTCCTAGAAGAATTTCCCATACTGAAATCGGAAACAAAGTATTCTACATCTCAACTAACCTTTTTTTCAGAAACACTATGACCATGTCTTATTTACAGTTACAGCGCTGTGTACTAAACCCTCCTGTTCCAGGAAACATTTGTATTGCTCAAGTAACAATATGCACCGCTTTGTGACCTGCTACTTGCTTTTCTACGCTTTGTGACATTTCACCACTTTGTATGCATAACCTACAGCTTTCCCCCATACACATTACATAAATAGGGAAACATTGCTTTTTTTACCCAACTTAAGTTTGGGGTAATCAGCCATTCATTCATTCGTGACTAGTTTAGCTTAGAGCTGGTTTCTTTCAATTAGTCCTACATGAAAAAGTCCTTCAGGCAGTCTAAATATTTGCCAGCGTTGCTTTTGTTCCTTTTACCTTCCCTCTCCGCCCTGCAGAAACCTTTTCGTATGTGGAAAATATATTTGATGGCTAAGGGTGTATTTTTGCTCTAGATGGTTTTCGGGTTTTGAAAATTCGCTTTTCTAAAAGCGCAAACTGCTGACCGCAAGCCACCGCAAGCCAACGGGAAACATCGACGGCAGGGAAAAGGACCTCGATCCCGAATTCCAGGCTTGGAAAACAGCCCCTTCGGCCGAGCACAGCTCCAAGGCGGAGGGCAGAGG
Source organism: Mycteria americana (assembly GCF_035582795.1). NCBI lineage: Eukaryota > Metazoa > Chordata > Aves > Ciconiiformes > Ciconiidae > Mycteria > Mycteria americana. Next base: position 69,725,033 of record NC_134370.1, on the reverse strand, counting down.
CGCGGATTTCCCCACCGCCCCCCAGGCCGTTACCTCCCGGTACTCCCCGTTGCGGAATATCCTGTAGCCGTCGGGCGGGTGGATCTGCACCGTGGTCTCGCTGATCACCTCGATGCAGCACTCCTGGTCGGGGCGGCTGAGCGGCCGCACCCTGCAGTACACCTGGGGAAGGAGGGGGGGGACAGGGCCCGTCGTCCCTCAGAGCAGCCCCGAAGGGCGGCAGCAGGCCGAGCCCCCAGGGGCCCCTCACCGGGGGGCCGCGGCCCCTCCCCGCCCGGCGCCCCCGCACTCACCCCCACGGGATCCTTCAGGCTGGGGTTGGACGGCTTCTTCAGCGCCGGCCTCCGCGGCGTCTTGGCCCTACTGGGAGAAGGAGGAAGGCCTGAGGGGCGGCCCGGCTGCCCTCACAGCACCGGACCGGACCGGACCCCCCCGGACCGGGCCGGCCAAACGGCCCCCCCTGCCCCGCGGCCGGACAGGGAGGGGGGATGAGGGGGGCGACTTACACCGCCTTCATGTCGCGGGGGCCGCGGCGGACGGGGCCGGGCGTCGCGATCGAGGCGGGCGCTGCCGGCCGGGCTCCGCGCTGCCTCCGACCGGCGGCCCGCGCGCTCGCTGTGATTCAAATCTAACCAATCAGCGCGCGCGGCCCCCCGAGCGTCACCGCGCAGCGCGCGGCTACGCACAGGCGACGCCGTTCACCAACGCCCCCCCCCCTCCCGCCCCGTAAGCGTTGCCATGGCGACGCCGAAGGGCGCGGCCCGGAGCGCGAGCGCCCCCTGCTGGGCCCGGCGGGGCCGCGGCGGCCCGGGGCGGGGGGGGGGGGCCCCGGCGGGGAGCGAGCCCCGGCACGGCGGGGCCAGGGCCCGCAGGGAGGGGCCGGCAGGCCCGGGGCCTCGCCGAGGCCTGTGCCGATCCCCGGGGCCGGGCCGGGTGTGGTCCTGGCCCAGAGCTGGGCCTGGAGGCCGGAGCCTGGCCCTGCCTCGGGGGAAGGGCCGAAGCCGCCGTGGCGAGGGCGCGGGGTGTCCCGCAGGCGGGGGGCAGCCGGCGGGGGAGCGGGAAGCCGCCCCGCCGCACGCCGCCTTCCCACCCCGGGGCTGCTCTTCCCCCAGCCAACTCGCCCTACGCTGGAGCAGGGAGGGAGACAAGATGTCGGTGCGGCCCAGGGCCCGGCCTCCGGGCTGGGCCGCGGGAGCCGCTCCCTGGAAGGGGGCCCGGGCCGTGCCTCGTCTTGTATTTGCCTCTTTTATCTGCTTAGTGTAAATAAAGGCTGGGGCTCAGGAGAAGAGGTGTAATCCAGCAAGTTCGCCGTGCCAGGGCCTCCCTGTGGCAGAGCCGCTACCTGCCTGGAGGTAAATCAGTTAATTCCTAGCCTGTAGGAATTATGTAAATGCTTAATGGTGGAAAGCAAAGCCTAAAATGTGAAGTTAAGAGAGGCATAAAAAGCCGGCCCAAACAAGTCCAGTGAAAGACCTACTTCTGACAAAGAAGCGCTTCTAATTCAAATGGGGAAACTGGGGTAAAAGATTAAATAATTTGGGTTTTAACCCTGGGGAGCAGCTCTAAAGGCCTCCAGTGGGTTGAGCTCAATCTCGCTTAAACCAGCGACTCCAGTCAATTCTTATTTTAGTGCAATTTAACTACATCGTTAGTTAAGGGGGAAAAAAAAACAAAAAAAAAGTGCAAAGAATCCCCAAACAAGCTGTCTTTTACTATGAGCGCTATCGGAACAAGCCACTGTCCTGGGCCAACCTTCACTTCTTAAACAGTGTTTAAAATACATTGAAACAGACGCATTTGTTAATGTTCTCGTAACACACCTCAAGGATACCAACAGCCAAAATGGAACTGACCCCCCCAGGAGCAGAACCAGAGCCTCGCGTGCAGTCCCACCGTCACGGAGTGCCTCGCAAGCCACGACCCTCCTTGCCCTGCACCCTAAAACTGGTGAGCTGGGGCTGCCGCCCTAAAAACCAGACTGAATTCCCAAAGCCCTGGGAACTAACGGATAAAAGCGCCTGAAGCTGCACCTGCAGCAAAAAACTCCGCTCAGGCTTCCGCTGACTGCCGCGGCAGCGTCTCGCTTCTCCTCGATCCCGGACCGCTTAGGACTTGACAAATTAAACCCAGCATACTGATATCCACCTGGGAGGTGATACACGCAGGATGGATGAGAGCACAATTCAGTATCGTCACGGGAGGAAAGGTGGTTTAACGAACAAGCTAACGACTCGCACGCCAGACGCCTTTCCCAAGCCTGAAGGTACCCTCACTCCAGCTTATTTAAATCCACGTTGTGCATTATACCCTTCTGGGAAAGGACACGCGTCTTTTGGATTAAGCGTTATCCAGGAATATTCAGATTCACCTTTTGCCTTAACCCAAAGGAACTCGATAGACCTAAAAATCTGCTGTATCTGCATAGCTCATCAGCGCAGTAAAACCTCCTTGGCTGAAGAGCAGATGAGTGATGTTCTCTGGGATTTGGTCATAAAGGTCACAGTTTTGTTTGGGATTCGCTCTGGACTGGGCGCAGACACACAACGAAACAACATGTTCCAACAAATAAATATCCTGTATTATCTACCCGTAACGATTTGACACAGAGGTTTTATTTCTTTATGTGAATAAAATTTCGTACACTGAATAGCTTTTTGAAGGCCTGCCTCCAACTGAGCAAGAAATCTGGCTGACCTGTGCTGCTTCAAGATCAAACATTCACTCGTTTAGTATGTAAAGTATGCACCAGACAAAGGGTCCGTGCAACGCGCCGCAGGATCCAGAGGGATTCTGGTAATGTAAGTCGGTGTTATATTTTTTAATGTAGTTTTCCTGCAAATAATTTCACCTGAAGAGGACGAGAGGACTTCCCAAATTCAGAAGTTAAACAACCAAGAAAAAAGTTATAATGATTCATGTAAATTTTACAGACTCTTAAATCATGTCTTGCATGCAGAGCCAGATTCCTTTCCAGTCACACGAGTACACAAGGTAAATAAGCTTTGCAATTATCAGCAATTATCTCTGAAGTGATTAATTTTCACAGACAGTATTTTTATGAAACTATACAAATCAGCTTAGCATATATCAGTGCGATAGTTATATTAGTTTTCTCTTTTAATGAAATAAAACTGTTGAATAAACAATTATGTTCCAGTGCTTATAAATATTAATATAAATCTTGGTCAGCTTTCAAAAGGAAGCAATTTTTCAAAAGACTTCTTTGTCCCATAATATATTTAACGAGCCGTTGTATTGTCACTCAAAAGTGCATCAATTATACCTTGATAGAGGTAATTATACACAAAACAAATTACACACCCGTATGATTATCAAGAAGCTTGATAACATTCCCTAGCAGTAATCTTTGCATCACGTGTTCCTGTACCTCCCGCGCCGTGTTAGGTAAATCCAACGTGACAACCTCCATCGCTGGAGCCACCGGCCGAGCTCTCCCCGCGGGCTGCCTCCCCCTCGCCCCGGACCAGGCTGAGACCTCCAGGCTCTCCCCAGAGCTCTCTGCTTCTGCCTGTAAAATCCACGTGCAGCAGCAAAGGAAAGCGAGGAGCCAGCCTGAGCGTAAGGCTATTGCTGGGTGAGCAGAGATCGAACTCTGGAAATGCTTTAAAATGACAGGGTTTGACCCCCCGTGCCTTACCAGCTGAGCTGTTCTAACTCTTGCCTTTCATCCGACAACGCTCACGTCTCTAGGCTGTACAGACTGCCACTTCTTGCTCAGCTGATGTTTTATTCTCCCCAGACACCCCCATCCTATTCACTCATAAAAGGAGAAACATTCTTCTGTGCGAGTGGGACCAGAAACTAGAGAGGTGCAGAGGTGGTGGCTCTACCATCAGTCACGCCCTCAGACCAAGGGTCCGTCTAGCCCAGTATCCTGCCTCCAGAAACGCCTGGGAGAGGATGCCTCGACGCGGCAGTCATGAATTTCTCAGCCACCGCCCTCAACAAGGTGTCAAACACCTTTGCTGAATAGCGCGGCTTCACACCCGGGTTAAACACTCGGCACAAAACAGTGCCTGTAAGGAAGTCCACGTCGTCACCTCGCGGGTGCAGATATTTCTTCCTCCATTTGCGTTTGATGCCACAAATGAGGTTGGAGAAGCTGTGAGTACAGGACGGAGGTGTCCGGTGCAAGGAGGGAGGGTCGGTGCCTCCCGTGCTCTGCGCTTGGGGCTGCGTCAGCCGCCGGGCAGTCGCATCGCCCACGCAAGCAGGAGCTCAGCTCTCCCGTGGGAATTAATTTCCCAGGACTTACCTATGCACCGGAATTGGACCCAGAAAAAAGCTATTCTGGAGGAACATCCCATGGCGAGTTCTTCTAGAATAACTCTTTCCGGGTAATGATTAAAAGTAGCTGAATTTAAAACATAGGCAAACTCTAGTCTCTCTCAATCCCACATCTGTCAGGCACTTGGGTTTAGTGTAAGGCTGCGTAACACGGATATTTGAGGTTTTAATCTCCAAAATAATGCCACTTTCAAGGTGCAAACCTTAGTTAGGGAACCCCTGGGAGAGCCCCTGCTCGTGCCTTCGCCAAGGAGTCTTGGCTATCGGTCTAAACTGATGACAAGGACATCTGTGTCACCAGATGACCAGCGTTATCCACGTTCACTCGCCTCCCTGATTCCTCCGTAAGGCAGTCCTGATGAATGCCTATTGCTTTGGAAAGTATTAGCACTTATCTCCCTTTTACAGAAAAAGTTAAGACTATTTTAAATATTTCTTGTGGTGAAATAGCAACTTGATTAAAAGCACTTCATAATCTGTTCCCAGCTTTAAAGCTATATGTACAAAACCCAGTGCAATATGTTTTGCTCTTGAGAAAAGTTTAAATAAACATTTTCTCAGAGAGCGCAGGCAAATAAACTCCTCCTCATCCATACCATACACGTATTGTTTAGGGTCTCTCCTGTGGAGCAGAATAAACGCTATCTAGACCCGAAGCCTAATGCCCATGGGGTTTTTCTCTCTGCAGAGGCTCTGGCATGAAGCGCAGGGACATGGAGCAGAGCCCGATGACAGCCAGGCTCACGGCCATGCAGATGCCCATCGACCCGAGAGTCTGCCGGGAGGAGGGAAGCAGCGAGGGGGGCAGGAGCCGGTCGTGGCGCTCGGCCATGTCCATCATGATGGCCTCCATCTGGAAGTGCGTGCTGATGATCCCACACACGTGGAAGACTTGGTGGCTGTGCCCTGCAACAAAGCCAGAAGCACTCACCAAGAAACTCCTTGGGCTTCGTTAAAACACCGCCGTGAGGGCTCAGCAGACCTTCTGCATAGCATCCATTGCCTCCGGGCATCGCATTTTTAAATATTTATTCTACTGATTTCTGTGGCTTTTATCATTGCGCCACCAGAGCACGGAGATCTTCCTTTCCAAAATGCAGCCGGCTGTAATGGAAGCGAGGGACGTGCAGCTCGCTGCTGCGATCCTGGCACACGCGCCGTGCTAAGGAGCACTGCACTTGTGCTCGGCGTGGCGGGGGGACAGAGAAAACCCCGACGCGGCCAGGACTGCCACCGGTCTCCTTGGTGGCTGCTCCTGCAGTGCCCTGACATGGCACTGTGAAGCACCACTGTGCCACAGGTGAGGTTTTTTGCATGAGAAATGAGTGCTTTGCAGTCATGAAACCCTCTGTGAAGCATTTTGGAAACAGCACGCTTCCGGAGCTGTTCCCACTTTTCCTAGGCAGGGCTGCTGTATCTTGTATGTAAAACTACACTTCAAATTTCCAGCAGGGAATATATTATAACCTCTGGGAGTCACTCACGCATTAATGCGCTTTCTTTCTGAAAATAATGAGCAAACAATACCAACTCACCCTTTCGGCACTTACCAATATAGTCAAAGTGTCCTGGCGCAAGTCTCTCCGGCAGATGGCTAGCGAAGATGAAGCAAGTGAGGAAGGCAAAGACGGTGTGCTTGTAGTGGACCAGGATCGCAGCCTCCGTGCAGCTCTCTGCCGCACACAGGTAGAACTGCAGCAGCAGAGACGTGTCCGGGCAGGGGTGCCGTGCAAGGGAAAGAGGGGAACAACACGTTTCTAAAGGAGGCATTGCCGTTCCCCGAGCCCCCATCGTCTCCGGCTGCCCATCACCCAACACCAGGACACGTGGTGCAGGACCCAGGGCTCGGTACAAGAGCTGTCACCTCCCTTTCATGCAAATCCCAGCCCCGCACCTCCTGTCCTTAGACCTCCCTGCAGCAAAATTCCCACCCCGCTCCAGTTTAGGAACTGGAAAAGTAGCAGCGTTCAAAGGCAGTAACTTTCCAGCACAGGCAAAGTTTGAGCACGGCGCTTTGAAGTGGAAGGAATCTGCCTGTCAATAGGTGCAGGAAAAAATAACCGAATCTCTTTTCCTGCAGGAGTTTGTTTTCCTTTAAAACAAACAAAAAAGGCTAGCGTATTTTCCCAAGTATTTTCAGACTAAGATGAAGCAGCTGATATTTCCAACCCTGCAGCACGCCAATGTCTTGGTGCTGTGAATAAGGGCCTTGGGAAGCGTACCCTGTAGAAGAGAGGGATGCTGTCGAAGAGGTACGGGTACACAAAGGCCAGCGTGCGGGAAACCTTGCTGAACCTGGGCCGCTCCACCTCCAGAAACCTAGAGGAACAGAGAGAGGGTATTTCACATTGCACAGCACGGCAGACGAGGCTAACGTAAGCGCCGGATTCTGTTTGTCAGTCGTTTGCTGGGGACTGTGGATTGCAGTACGCAGACTGCACCTACGTTTCCCCACGGATGGCCCTGAATTCAGCCACAGCAACGTGCTTTTTGTGCGCTGAGGGTATGAAAGCTGCAACCGCCCTCCGCTCACCTGGCTGAGCCTTCCCTGGCTGAGCCCTGAGCTGGGGGAGGAAGGATTTAGGGGCTATCCTCCCCTGTTACGTGCTCTGCCTCTCGCAGGCGCATCCCTGCAGCTCCGCAAACAACCCTTTTTACACCATCCCGGCGGGGCTGATTTTTCTTCCTTTACCATTGCTCACTACCCGTTACCCATCAGCAGCTAGGAACAGAGCTGCTCTTTAAACAGCTGCTGCCCCTGCAGTTGTTTTTAACCGAGTTTTCACTCTCGGTTTTGAATCCGAGCTTTCTGAGCCCAGCAATCAAGGAGAATACATCTGCCTTGGTTTGGACGGCTTCGTAGGGAATGCAGCATTCAGGCTGTGATCGTCACTGTTTGTTAACGAAGCTGTGTTGCAGCTTATGGCTGAAACGCATGAAATGTCGCAGCATCCTTTTTTTTTTTTTTACATCCTGCCAAGCCTTTGCAATTGTCATTTCAGAGAACGCATGGAGAGAGTTACTGAAAATCAAAGTAAATTAATTTAACAAGTTACTTTTTAACGACATCACCATTATAATGGAAGAAGCAGCCTGTTGGGTATAATCATACTATGTATGAGGAGGAAAGCCTGCCTCTGTATGGGGAGTAATACTCTGCAGTTTGTTCCCCAGGAAATCACGCTGCTGAAATGTAGGACCTACTTCATAGCTGAAATCATGAAAGAATTGACCGCCCAGGTCCCAAAAAACCCATTATAAAACCTGGAGCTGGGTCGCCGAGCCCCCAGCCTGCTCTTCCCGCACAGGGGTCACAACTCAAACGAAACCTGGCGATGGCAAGCGCAGGGGAGCCGCACCGCGCGCCGGCACAGCCGCCAGCCAGCCTGCTCCGAGCAGCTTCTCCACCCGCCCGCGGCGAGGCGGCACGCCCGACGCGCCCCGTGTCTCCTCCTGCCCCTCCGGCCACGGGGACAGTTGGGGGGCAGCGGGGCGGGTGTCAGGATGCTCCTGCCACGGGGAAGGCTCCAGCAGCCAGCCCATCACCCTCCCAGCCACGCGAGCTCCAGACCGGGAACAGAAAACCTCTTTCTCCGATGCCTCCCTGCTGGGAAAGACGGGCTTTGATAGGGTTTTAGCCCAATGTGGAAAGAGGGTGGTTAACTTGAGCAGAACTACAACAGACCTGCCTGCAAAGCAGAGGGCTCTATCAATATGACCCCAAACAGGGGTTGAAACCCCGACAATCCAACTTACGCTCAAGAGCCACTAACTGCAGAAGGGCTTTTGGCTCGCTCCTCCTGGGTTTGGCCTTCCACCATAGCTTGAGGCTTGCTCAGAAGACATCATGATGATCACAGAATCACAGAATCTCAGAATCGTAGAGGTTGGAAAAGACCTTTAAGGTCATCGAGTCCAACCATAAACCTAACACTGCCCAGCCCACCACTACACCATGTCCCTGAGCACCTCATCCAAATGGCTTTTAAATACCTCCAGGGATGGGGACTCCACCACGTCCCTGGGCAGCCTGTTCCAATGCTGGACAACCCTTTCAGTCAAGTAAAATTTCCTAATACCCAGTCTAAACCTCCCCTGGTGCAACTTGAGGCCATTTCCTCTCGTCCCATCACTTGTTACCTGGGAGAAGAGACCGACCCCACCTCTCTACCCCCTCCTTTCAGGCAGTTGTAGAGAGCGATGAGGTCTCCCCTCAGCCTCCTTTTCTCCAGGCTGAACAACCCCAGGTCCCTCAGCCGCTCCCCATCAGCCTTGAGCTCCAGACCCTTCCCCAGCTCCGTTGCCCTTCTCTGGACACGCTCCAGCCCCTCAATGTCTCTCTTGTGGTGAGGGGCCCAGCACTGAACACAGCGTTCGAGGTGCGATGATGCTGAAGATGCCTCCTGCTCTATTTTCTCCTGTATTTCTGCATGATTCCTACTGGATTTTCCTACCGTGGCTTCACCTGCCCGGCGCTGTACTCCCATCCTGCTCACACGCTGCTGCTCGGTGCTGCGCCCACCCTTGCCAGACCATCTCCCCACTCCTTCGGCCGCGCACCAATCCAACCTGCGCTCTTCTGTTGCCAAAACAGAGCCACCATCTCGCAGCCTGGGCGCGCGGCCAGGCGCACGGTAACCCTGGGGACAGTGCCCTATTCACAGAGGACGGTGTGAGATGTAGCAGAGTTCAAGCCTACTCTGTTCTCATCGTGAAAAGCCCATACAGGTTTTTCTGCTTTCATGGGGATGTCCGCAGGGAGATGCCAAATCCTCCAGCATGAAAGAAACCTTTTACGCGGCTGCTCGTCCTGCACTGGGGGGGGATGCAGTCGGACGCTCTCTATTTCAGTGTGACGGGGGTATCTAGCGCACGTAAAGGATAAACGCACGTATTTCAGTCCATCTGCACGTTTCCCTGTTTGGCAATCCCATGTTCCTAGGGCACAGGATGCAAAAACCAAGCAAACAAAAATTCTTACTGTTGACTGAACCAGCCACCTAGGATTGGAGAATTTTCCCGAGATGTTGGATGAAATTTGGTGCAGCAGCTTAGCAAATGCCTTTCTTTGGATGCCCCACTGCAAGTCCCTGCCTTCATCACATCGCTGCATCCTCCTCTGCATTAACCCGTACGCCCGTCGACCTTCACGGGGTGCATGCAAGAGGCTGAGCGTACTCTGCCGCCGCGTTCGGCCACGGTGCAGAAGCTCAGCCGGGGTCAGGAGCCCTTCCCTCCCTCGTGTGAACCTCTCCGAAACGGCCAGGCGTGCCGCTCGCCTCTCTCTCCTCGAGTGACCCCAGTCCCTGGCAGGGACACGTGCGTCCGGGGCCACCAGCAGCCACGGACCCTGCCGGCCCCTCGAGAGAGCCCTGCCCAGGGTGCGGTCGGCAGAGCAGCCCGGCAGCATTGCTGTGCTGCTGCTGAGCCCTCTGCGAGCCGGGCAGGAGCCGCAGTGCCCGGGCAGGTCCCCTCCGAGCGCGCCTGGCTTGGTCGCATCACCGCCCATTGCGCAATTTGGTTTCGGGTCCGCTCCCGTCCATCCACCCCCTGCCTCGGAAGGACGTTTTGGCTGGTGTGACTCAGCCGAGGGTGACGCTGAAGCGAATGCGATCGGTGAGCAGCGCCTTGAGGTAGGGAACGGGGCGGCCCAGGCGCCGGTGGCCTCGCGGGGGTCTCGGGGGTGGCCAGCCCCGCTGCCTCCCCGTCCCCGACCCGCCGGCTGCGGCTCGGGCACCCCGGGGTGCAAGCCTGGCACAAGCCTCTCGCGCGAACCGGGAAAGCACCGGGGCAGAGGCGGGCGCAAAACCGTGCCCCCTTGTCCTCCGCAGCCCCGCCAGCCTCAACCTGCGAGAGGAGAGAAAGGAGAGAGGCGGGCGGCCGGGGGCACGGCCGGGGGCCGCACACGCAGCTGAGATGCTCACGCGCGTGGGGCGTGCAGAGGGGCGCGGGGTGAGAGCGGCCACCGCGGGGACGCTGGCAGCAGCCCCACGGCTAACGCGGTCCCCAGGCGTGACCTGGCGCGCGCGGGGTGCGGTGATGAATTACGGGGGCTCTGCTCAGCGCCGTGGGGGTAAGCCAGCAGCACTGCCGGCCCACGCCTGTACGGTACGTTCAGTATTCCTGCTCACCCAGGGATCTTGGGTTGATTTTTTTTATTTTTTAAGCTGACATTTGATGGATTTACTGCTTCTCTAATGGAAATTCCTGAGCCAATAGGAATTGCTATTCTATCACGTAGCGATAGTTGCATGTTTTTTCACATAACTGTACTTACAGTTTTGTAGTAGAGAGACGCTGACAATTAAATTTGCAGATCAAGAATTTTTTTAAACAATCCAAATTAATCTGGAACTCAAGTTGCTGATATTTCCTAAGTGTTATCTTCAAGTGGTAAGTACTAGGATTAGCACACGGTCAGTAAGCTTCGTTTGCTAAGCCCATCTAATGAGACAATAAAGAGACGCACAAGACAAAAATAAGAGGGGGAAAAGAGACAAAGAGAAAGAAATGAGGAATACAAGGAGAAAAATACCAAGCCCCAAGTGGCGTCATCCACCGAGTGATCCAAGAGAGATCCTTGAGTTTGCAGTACTGCTCAGGAATACCAAGGATAGATCCAGATCCTCCACCCCAGGGAGTTACTCCAGCGAGTAAAAGGTGAGTAAATCCTTCTGTACTCAACAGACACTTAAACGAGCCAAATTAGCAGGATCCGTAAGGAATATCGAGAGCTTAGCACCCTCCCTGTGGGGAAGACTCGGCGATGCTCAGCTGCATCCCGCCCTGCAGCAGAGCCAGCCGGGCAGCGTGATTTCTTCCTGCTGTGTTTGCCAGGGCGCGGGAGCATCTTCCTCCCTGCGTCGAAACACAGCCCTGTGCTGGGGGGCCCTGGGGGGCTGCCCGGGCCGCGGCAGCCAGGGAAGAAGGGTCCCCCGGGGTTACGTGACGCTGCGACAGGCGACCACGCGTCGAAGACGGCCCAAAATACAAGGAAGGAATAACGCCAAACGATTCGCACCGCTTGTGGAAACAGGAATTGTACATTTTGCAAAGCAAACTGCGTGTCGTCGCACTGACAGACCCGAGTGCTTTACAAACACAGCCTTCAGGGAGGTATCTACCATGAATTAAATAAAAACCAAACCAGCTGGAGATCTAGCGCGGCACGTATCGCTGGAAATCAGCCGAGTAGTTTAGACATTTGAGTTATTCCAAGCGAATTGTCTAATGCCATTCAGGAACAAAATACCGTGCACGCAATGCTGCTCGTGCTTTTAAAAATTATGCAATGGGCTGCGAGAATGCTGAGGTTCCTCCTCTCCCAATCTGTTGCACACACGTTTAAACACACACGCACGTATAAACACGCACATAAACACGCACATAAACACACACGCACGTATAAACATGCGCATAAACACGCACACGCATGTACAAACACGCACACGCACGTACAAACACGCACATGAACACACACACGCACATATAAACACGCACGTAAACACACACGCGTATAAACAGGCACATATAAACACACACGCACGTACAAACACAGGCGCGCAGCACTTAGGCTGAACGTGCCTTTAGCAGGACCACGCTCATGTTTAAACCTAAACACGTGCTTAAACGTTGGGTGCACAGGAGCCCAGCCCTTTTTGCAGGTGATGTTAGGAAAACAACAGCCCAAACGAGGCGCTGGCGGCGGGGATCTTCCTGCCAGGCGTGCACCGTACGAAATTACCTTCTGAACTGTCAAAAATTAAAGCTACTTCAATTGTTTTGCATTTTGGATCATCGAACTCTCCTAGTGCCAACGTGCAGCGCGTTTCCCAAACCAAAAGTCCCCTTCTTCCCCTTCCTGAGCTTAACGCTCATGTTGTTACAATACAGCCTGTAATTGAAAACCTTTATTAATAACACTAATTAATGATTATGCTGTAGCAATCACGGCAGATAACGCAGAAGCTTACCTGGAATAGCAGGACAGACTGGTGCTAACGACAGTGTTGAACACCGCGATGGGGACGTAGCAGTGGTGGAAAGTGCTGTTGACCCATTCTGCTGGGAAGATGTACGCCGAGTACGCCAGCGCAGACCCTGGAAACAGGAGGTGCCCGGTGAGTGCCAGGACCCGCTGGCACCCTCAGCACCCTCCTGGGCGCAGCCGTGAACCTTCAAATTGGCACTCGGCATTGGGCGCTCTCGGGAAAGGGAGACACGAATGAAGGTAGACGAGCGGTTAAATAGCTAAGTGGAGCATCAGGCAGACGCCCTGATAGCCAGCTCCTGCAAACACCTTCCCATGAGGAGCCGGAGGTGCCTCGTGCCATGAGAAGACCCTGGCTGCTGCTGCTGCTGCTTACCCTGGGCTTGCTCCCAGCGCGGTGCCACCGACTTTGCTGACAGCATTTGTCTTTAATGTGGTTTTTTTTTTTCTTATTTTATTTACTACAAATACGGAGGAGTGTCACACAGCCAGACCTCCGTCCCGGGGCTGCCCGGTACGAAACCCAGCCCCAAATTATTATTTGTGGCGGCGTCAGAGATGCTTCATGGTCCCTCCCAAGCGCCAGGCTGCAGGGAGGAGGAGGAGTAGACGCTAGACACAAGCAGCCGCTGTTTCTGCGTGTCCCATGGGTATGAGCCGTCTGAGCACGGCGGGTTCAGCCCCGTCCCCGACATCTCCCTGTGCTTCGGCTCCTGCTGCCCCGGGGAAGTGCTGGGGACCGGCACCCCGCCAAAACCTCTGCCGACTTGCCCGTCCTTACCCAAGCTGTACATGCTGAGAGCCGCGTAATCGAAGAAGTAGCAGATGTGCCGGGTGCGGGTGGACATGGTGCTGAAGGTGTGGGCGCAGCTGGAGGCGAGGGGGTAGATGCAGCAGGTCAGCAGGTAGGCGAGGAGGGGCCAGGCGTGGGGGTCCTCCCGGCCCCCCGGCCCCCGCAGCCGCCCCACCAGGGTCCACACGAAGTACCTGTGGGGCGGAGGAAGGTGAGCATCGCACCCTTGGGCGTCCCCTGTCCCTGCTCCCCCAGCCTTGCTCCCACCGCGGAGACCCACCTCTTCCTCCCAGGGATGCTGAAGACCCAGAGCGTGGTACCTACCAGGCAGGCACAAAATGCGTCCAGATATTTAGGGTCTCATTCGTCATTTGGAAGACGCTGAGGAGGCAGTCTGCTGCTGAGCTTCTGGGGGGGCGATACCCGAAGAGGATGCCCTGCTCCCGGTACCCCTGCAAGGCAAGGACTGGCACTGGTGGCAGTCGGAGGAGAAGGAGGGACAAATGGGAGGAGAAGGAAGGAAGGTCGTCAAAAGGAGGGTGCCCGTGATTCGGGACCCAGGGCCCTGCTGCGAGGACAGAGCCGTGTCCGCCCGTGGGAGGTGGTCTGCCCCAGGGGAATGGCCACCCCAGCACTCTGCTCCCACCCATCACCTCCCAAAATCCCCCCGAGCCTCGGGCTTGGGGAAGAAAAGCTCCTTTCTGACCTTAGGCACTTGGTTGATGCTGAGCAGCCGGGGTAACTTGAGGCTCAGCATCGCGCGGGTCGGGGTTCCGGCTCCGAGGGATGTTTTCGGCTCGGCTGCCCTGGGGACAAGCCCCGGCGGTGCCTCACACCCCGCCTGGCCGCATCTCACACCCCGCTGGGGAAGCGATGGGACGGGGACGGGGCTGCCCCGGGACGGGTGAAGCGATGCTCCCTGGGCTCAGGACGGGTGGCCTGGGGGAGACGAGCGTTCGTGGGGACGTGGCACAGTGTCCCCATGCGGGGTCCCAAACCCACACGTGGCAAATGCTTCCTGGGGGGCTCCCGTGGCATGGGGAGGGGAGACGGCATCCATCCCTGCAGGGGATGCTGGCATCCCTCCCTACCACCGGACCCGAAAGGGGCAGGGGGAGAAGGACAGCATGTCCCTGTGCCCAGCACCCAGAGGGACTGAAACCCCGTTATCGCCCCAGGAGAGCAAGGGGTGGTGCGGAAACAGCACCCACATCCCGCAAGCACCTTGAGGTCATACGGAAAGCCCTGGGCATGGGCTGGGGGGCTGCGGGGTGCATTAGGTCCCCTCGGGGAAGTGGAGAGGACGCAGGGTCCCAGGCAGCGCCCGGGCTGGTTCCTCTCTGCCCGCTCCCCATCCAACATCCCAGTGCCACGGGGCAGCCCCTCCGGCCCCAGCATCTCCATCTCTTACCCACTGACGGCTTCGGCAGCGCCGCCTCTCCTCCCCTCCGCCTCCACCTCCCGTCTGTGAAATAAAGGTGAAAAAAAAAAAAATTATTTCCTGCACCCTCCTGCAAGGGACTGCCTGGCCCGGGGGGAGAAGGGAGCCCGAGGCTCGGCGTGCCGGGTCAGCTCGGTCGCACAGGCATGTCGCATGTAAACCAACGCACTGGTCCCCCCAGGTTTCCGAGAGATGTCTGCAACCCTCCAGCCCATGGAGCCGTGAGAAAGAGCCCCACAGCCTCCCGAGAGCTGCTCCTGGGATGGCATTTCGGCTGCCTCAGCCATCCCATACACGCGCCGAGCTTCATCCATCAGCACGCGCTGCCGGTGCTGCGCAGAGACTTGCCGGTCCCAAATAGACCCCCTTGCTGCCCTTTCCCGGCCCCTGCCGTCACCCTTCGTCTTCCCCTGCTCTTCCTCCCCGCCCATACTCTACCTCTCCGCGCGGCCGAGCGGCTCCGGTGCAAACCTACAAGGGCAAAACGCCGAGGGCCACCGTGCGCGGGGAGTGCCCGGAGAGAGGGAGGTGGCTGGGAGGCGATTAACAGGAGGAAAAAAATTAACGAGGCAGGAGAGCAATAAACCCGACGTAAAATAAAATTGGAAATACCTTTAGTTAAAGATTAGACTTACATCAGGAGCTTTGTTTTTTGGCTGGCGCGCTACAGGCGTGCTGCCTCAAAGCTGCGCGGAGCCTGCAGCCCCCCGCGATCCCCTCGGTGCTCCTGCACCTCTCCCTGGGGAAAGGGGACCTTCTCCCTGCGGGGGCTTCCAGAGCCTCAGGACCCAGCTGGAGGGCAGGGAGGGAGGGCAGGGAGTGAGGGCAGGGAGTGAGGGCTGCCGTTGGTTATTTGCATGCTTCAGAAATAAAGGGCGGCCCGGCTATGGGAAGTATCCCCGCCACACGTCCGATAGAAACACAAATGAGGGCGACGACGGGACGGAACAAAAATAACGCCTCTGATCTCGGTGAAGCCGAGGAAGCCGCACGAGCTCTTCACCAAAGCGCGCCACGGGGTGCGGGAGCCCTGATTTGCAAAGAGCCCTCGGATGGGAGCCCCGAGCTGGGCGCGCCCGGGTGCGAACCGTGCCTGAAGCAGGGAGCTGGGCCCCTGCGCGCCGGGCTGCCTGCGCGGGAGGACGCGGGAAGCACCGGGCCCGGGCTTAACGAAGAACTTGTATTTTTAAGAGCACAATGAGTCACCGGAGCTGAGGGGAGCAGCAGCAGCCCGGGCGCACCCCGCAGCCCCGTGTTCTCCTCCTCCTTCGGCTGACTTCTTCCACCCGGGAGCCGTGCTCCGTGGCAGCGGCGCAGGTCGAGGGACGGGCGCCCATTGCGGCCGTGACCTCTGCAAACGGCTCCTTTGCAAACGGCAGGTTACAGACTCTGCAGGCTCACCCAGCTGGCTACAAACACACCTCCTCCTCCTCCTCCTCCTCCTCCTCCTCCTCCTCCTCCTCCTCCTCCTCATCCCCCCAGGGCCACGCATGGAGCCCCATGGGGTCATCAGGCACCGCAGGCTGCAGGTCCAAGCCCGGGAGCCTTTGGTTTGTGCCGAGTTCACCCGGGGCAGGTTCCTGCCTGGCACCGGCTTTCACCCTTAAAGGCTGTGGTTTGTCTGTGGCAAGAGGAGCCCTGGCACGTCCCCTGTCACCGTCCCTCCGCCGCGTGTCCGGACTCGGCTCCAGCGAGCGTGGAGCGTGGCTGCAGCAGCCCTCCCACGGCACAGCTCGCCCCGCCAGCCCCAGCTGGCAGCCGGTGTCTTTCAATGGAGGGAAAAATATTTTAGCTGTTAATTATTAACTTTTATGACTTTCTTACGGCGGCACAAGGAGAGAGACGAGTTGAACTGTAAAACTAGCAGCTGGGCTGCTTTGAGTGCTCGGCACTGGAGCCAGCAGCATGGGACATGCCAAGACCTTTTCCAGCGGAACAGCAGAGGCTTTGTAGGAGGTTGTTATTGCTGCGGGTGGCTGCTGGTATCTGCTTGGGATCTGAGACCAGCAGGCAGCTCCGAGCATAGGCAGAAAGCTTAAGGCTTTCCAAAATCAGTGTGTTTCAGGCGTGTGCTCGAGCTCTTCGCCAGACCCAGTGCTTTCATCCGTCCTCCTCAGGGGACGGCCGCGTCTCAGCGTCCCGTCCCGCTCCTAAAACGCTGCCGAGTGAAACTTCCATAAATTCTGCAAACGATCAGCGCAGCCACGAGCCGCTGGTGCCGTAGGAGGGCAGAGACAAAACCAGCTTACCGCCGGCCCCGCCGCACCATCCCCATCGCGCACAGCTCTTTCCCACCTTCATCTTTTCACGGCGCGTCTGAAAAACTCCCGGCCTCCCGGCACGGAGCTCATGCCGTGCAAACCCTCGGCATCCCCGGGGCAGCGTGAAAAGCAGCGAGCTAAAATGATTCAGGGGGAAAAAAGCAGAGCGGCCGGTACTTACGGCGCTGCTCCCAGGAGCGGGGCTGGGTCGGATGCTGCGTTATTGCCGGCGCTGGCTCTGGGCGACCGTATTACTCATCTGTGTACAAACACAGCCCACATGGCCGAGCTGTGCTGGAAGCCCGGCCGGGGCGTAGGCAGCCAAGCGAGCGGGCTGGGACAGGTTTGCCAAAGCCGGCAGCCCGGCAGGAAGGGCAGGGAGGCTCTGCCGAAAGCCCTGCTTGCTGCCGGCACCCGGCGGGATGGTCCCTGCGCCCCGGCTGGGCTCGGGGGGAAGGACACGGCGGAGGTCAGCCCCGCCGGCTGCGTTCCCAGATTAGGAGCAAATTAATTCTGGCTGGTCTTGTAGTGGAACAGGAAAAAGGCAAGAAAATAAAACCGGAAATAACTGTGGCCAAACGCTCTCAGATCGTGCTCTGGATTAGCTTCAGCCTGGCTGCAAGGAAGTGGAATAAGGGCAGGAAAAAATATTAACTCACAGACCTCCCTGTGCATCTTCAGCTCCCAGGCCCCTCTGCTTTAGCACCAGAAAACACCCGAAACTTGCTTAACTGTCTCCAGGGAGACCGCAAAGTTAAAACCCTCCCGTCGATGAAGAGGGAGGTGCTCCCAAACGGGAGAGAGTTCTGACACCGTTCCCAGCTGGACGGAGGACCACAGCCGGCCGGGCCACGCGGGTCCCCTCGGCCACCGCAGAGCCGGAGCCACTGGCTCCCCTCCCCTCCCCGCGCCTGCGCCGGCTGCAAAACCCAGCGCGTTTCCCCTTCTCCTCCCCAATAAAGCCTCTCTTTTTACTTGCGGCCGTTGGTAACGCGTTTCACAATATTGGAAGAGAGCGGTAGCTCGGGACCGCGAGCGGCTGCAGAGGGATGCACGGGCATCGCTCTGTGTTATTAAGTAGCTGGCAGAACCGGAGCCAGGCGTAACGCGCTGCTCACGCGTCGCGGGGAGAAGCAATACGGGCCGTTTGAAATCGGGGCTGGCGAACGTGCAGCACTGTCCTGCATTTTAATCACAAGGGAAGGTCTCTTGACAGCAGCTTCTGGGTGCAAGCGCGTTAACCCTCCCCTGCCGGCACTGCAGCACGCCTTCCCCTCGGACGACGGCTTCCCGGGCTCTGCGATCTCCTTTCGGGTGCTGTTCCACCGGGAGGGATGCCCCAGGGCTGAGATCGTGCCCGTATAGAACTATAACTATAGCACAGTTATAGGGAGATACATAATCTTAATCTTAACGAAGTTACGCCTTCCGAGTGCGAGATTCATTTGTGAGAAGGTATTTTCAACAAGCACAAATGCCACTTTCAAGGTCATACTGAATCAGTGACTATTTAAAAGCACAATTAAACCTCTGCATGCAAAAGCTCACTTGAACAAACTGCTGGAACATTCCTACGTGCCTTTTAGCATAGAAGTATTGGAAACCAATATTATTTATACTGAATTAGTTCTGGGTGGTTAAACAAACACGTCTAAGCTTTTAACTATTTGCCAAAACGAATGCAATTTGAATATTAGTAAAGTGTCATCTGCTTTCGATAGACACTAACAGTTTCATTTTGCTTGTAACAGCACTTTACTAGCAAGCAACGTTTGAAATGAATAGCGTTCACAATACAGAAAGGCTGTCCGGTTTCTTAATCCTTTTTTGTCACTGTCTGACTACGCAAAGATTTGAGATTATGCAACAGAGCTGACATCAATATACGTAATATATATATCGCTATAACTATGTCGGAGCCTTGCCGGCTGACCCACGGGCAAGGGGCAGCTACAGGGCGGGCACGGGGATTTGCACCAGTGGGTCCAGTAACGGGTTCCTTAAGGAAGCGACCCCCATGCAGAGGGCCAGGTCCCGCCAGCAAAACCCAAACCCCGTGGCCGTGACCTCTGCTACCACGAAACTCATCCCTGGCAGCAAACGGGAGCTCGGGGCTGATCTCGCCCAGGCAGGGATGAGCCAGGGACGCGGGGACGGACGCGTGCCAGCGGAAGCCGATGTTCACGCTCCGGCGTGAGCCCACGCAGGGCTCGGTTTATAAACAGCCCTTTTATTGGGATGTAGGACGTAAAGCCGCCCCCAGGCAGGGGAAGGAAGATGGTTTCATCACAGTGCTGCTCGGAGGAGGAGCTCTGTCGTGGATAACCGGCACCTCGGGGTCACCCACAGCTCCTGAGCGCGGGGTTTTTCCCCCCCCCGCCTTGCTGGCAAATTGGCACAAAGCGAGGATTTGCTTTGCGGGCACGGGGCGGGTGAGGCCGCGGCCGGGCTGGGCAGACGCACGTCTGCGTCCAGCTGCGGGGCAGGGGACAGCTCCGCTCCCGGGGGGATCGTCACTGGCTCCATCCCCCCGCGGCCCCCGTCCCGCAGGGCTTCGGGCCAGGAGAGCAGCGAGCAGGAGGAAAATGCTGCCTCTCTGCACGCCCCAAGCCTTTGGCATGGAGCACGTGTTCTAAACCATCTCCCGGGCTCTTTTTTTCCTCCAAACCATTGCCCACAGAGACCAAAATGTGGATTGACTCTACTTACCCCCTCGCCTGCCCAGGCTGACGAGCCGCGGCCGGTCAAATGAGCTGGAAAGGATGAAGTCTGCTGCTGCGCTGCAATAAACCCATGAAATACTTTAAAATGACTCCCAGTTGTTTTTACACGCTCATGGACACAAACCCATCAAATAATCCATCCACATTTATTTGTGCTGGCAGCTCTCAGCAGCGGAGGAGAGAATCACACCTGAGTACTTCGACCCCGCTTTGGGCACGATCCCCGGCCCAAGGCAGGACTTTCTTCCCAGCACCGTGCCCGTGTACGTACAAGCAGCCTGGGAAACCTTGTTTCCGAACCGGCATTTTCAGCGCCTGCGAAGGCTGCGCCAGCCCCGCGGTGCCTCCCGTGCAACTGGTGCAACGAGTTTCAAACCAGTGGAAACTTCCCAGCACGGAACGGCTGAACCCCAGCTACGGTTTTTGCAGCAAAATAGGAACTGAGCTGAAATACAACCGTGCGAGCGGGACATCCCAGGGGTCTGGAAACCAGCAGCGAGCACAAACCAGCCAAGAACTTCTGCTGGCTCTTGTTCCTGGGGTCAAAGCACTGGGAAAAGGCACTTGCAGTGGGAAAGCTCCTGGCTGCGCGGCTGAGCTGCCTCCCAGGACGCTGTGCTCTGGGTAAAGGCCTTGCCGGCACGGCGCAAAGCCGGCGGGGGACGGGGCGCTGCCGGAGCACCCGCGCCTTCGGCGAGGGTCTGTGGAGCCCAAAATCCCACGGGGGTACGTGTGAGCGGGACAGCCAGCCCTGCATCGGTGCAAATGCCCGGGCAGCTCTAACGGGGGAGCCGGAGCCGCGGGGCTCAGCATCCCGACCGCTCTCCCCGAGCCTCGGCGCCGGCACGCGTTTGCCGAGGGCTGGCCGGGATCCACCCCAGCAGCACCAAGCTCGGCTCCGGCCTCCAGCGAGGTTCACAGCTGCTGCCACAGCCCAGTTCCCCGCGCTTTTACCGAGGGCGTTAAAAGCCGGAGAGGATGAAAAATGAAAAAGGAAAAATAGGGATTTGAGTGTTGGCCAGCTCCTGCTGCCCTGCTCTGTCGTTCATGGAGAGCGGGGTGAGCTGAGCGCGGCCGGGCGCAGGGAGCACTGCTGATCTGGGGGGGCACGGCGGCTCTTGGTGTGTGCTGTGGGCGAGGGGTGCCTGCGGAAAAGCCTCAGGCGGGGCTCCCAGTGCGGGTTTTGGGGGGCCCAGCAGGTAACTGCTGGGATCTGGGGGCTGAGCAGTGCCAGGGGAGACGTCCCGTGGCTTGGGGACAGGGACAGGGCTTTGCCACCAGCCCTGGAGCACCACGCGTCCTGGGAGTGCTGGGCACACGCACGCCCCTGCACATCAGCCGTGCACAGACACAGCCCCGGGCAGATGTGCACACCCACCCCAGCTGTGCACAAACACCCCACATTTGCACACCCACCCCAGCTGTGCACACTCACCCCAGATGTGCCCAGCCACCCCAGCTGTGCACAAACACCCCACATTTGCACACCCACGCCAGCTGTGTGCACCCACCCCAGCTGTGCACACTCACCCCAGATGTGCCCAGCCACCCCTGCAGATGTGCACATCCACCTCCCGGGTCTGCACCCCCCAGATGCGCCCCTGCACCCCCCCTCCATGTAGAAGCGACCACCCCCACGCAGCCCCTGCACAGCCTGGGGACAACCTGGGGACAGCGGGGGCTGGTGGCCCCTGCACGTGGGACCGGAGCAGAGGCCGTGCCGTGGGCGCCAGCGCTCACCCGTGCACCCCCCCGTGCTCACCAGCACAGCGCGCTCTGGTTTTAATCGCTCTCTGGTTTTTATTTGACTTACAACTGGGCGGCAGCAGCATAAAGGTGACTTTTCCCAGCTGGCCGTACCCCAGAGCACCACGTCTGTTTGCTGCACTGCGGGCAAACATCCACCCTCAAAAAAATGACTCAGTGGGAGCTGCGGGGACCAACGTCGCACCCGGAGCTGCCCGTAGAGCCCGGCCGGCCTGGGGGAGAGCCACGGCGGGCTGCCCAGCCGCCAGGCACCCGCACAGTCCCGGCTCTGGAAGCTGCAGGCTGAGCCTAGACTTCAGGCCGAGCCCAGCTTTCAGGCTGAGCCCAGCTTTCCGGCCAGCTTGCAGCACCTGCGGCCGCCGGGGTGGGCAGAGCCCGGCCCTTGCAAGGCTGTGCATGGGCTGCGTTCCTGCCGCCCAGCTCTGACGCACGTGGGGTTGATGGCAACATGCTCCGAGCAAGTATTTCTTCTGCTTTTTTTATTCTTTAAATTAACTGGAGAGTCTGGGTACCAACTTTCCCAAAATTGGGAGGCTGTTGAGAGGCAAAGACCAAGCGTGGGAATGGTTCCCCCCACCACAGAAACATCCGAGCACGTGAAAGCCATTGCACGGGAGGACCGAGGAGCATCCCTGGCCCTGCAGACGTCAGGAGCTGAGGGTCGGGCTCAGCACACGGTTCCCCGCAGCGCCGGGAACCAACGCGGGCAGAGGTGACCCTCCGGGATCCCTCGCCCTTCCCCTGCCCGAAGCCTGGAGCGTGGCCCCATCGGTCCCAGGCAGCCTCCGAACCCCGCAGCATCGCGGCCGAGCTGCAAACAGGAGGTGCAAAGGCAGAACTGGTTAATATTTAATTTAGCCCTAAGCCCGCGTGTTTAATTACGCACATTTAATTCTTCGCCGCGTTATTCATGGTCTACCGCAAGCGCTGCCTCGTCAGTGCAAAACCCACCGGGGGCCGACCCGGCACGTCCAGCTCCCGCAGCCCTGCGGGGCCTGATCCTGCTCTGCCCGAGCGCCGGGCAGGGAGCGGCTCAGAGGTCTGCTGGGACCTCTGCCTGCGCTGCCTGCGCTGCCTGCGCTGCCTGCGCTTCGGCGGCAGCACCTTTGCAGCAGGCAGTGCTGCAGCCCCGGCCAGCGCCGCTGGGCACGGCTGCAAATACCAACGTGGTTGTGCAAATACCAACACGGAACAATTCACAAGGTGACAACTGCGGAATACGAACGCAACGGTTTGTTCTGCTGGTCCAGAGGTGGTTTTTCCCCATAAAAGGGAGTTAGTTATCTATAAAATTAGTTGTTGTGAGCTGGAGCTGCTCTAAATTTAAGACAATCAGTTGTTCCACACCTCGTGCTAGTTTAAAGCAAAGCGGGGCCGAGCTCTTGATACGCCTGACTCGCAGAATTGCAAAATGTCCGTAGGTGACCCGGGGGCTGGCTGGCGCAGGGGTTGCAACGCGTCCCACGCTTCGTGGGCGTTCGCACCACGTGCCGCCAGCGGGACCTGCACACGCGAGCGGCTCCCCGAGCACACCACGAGCCCCGCCGGCAGCGGCACCAGCAGACCTCTGCTGCAGTCAGGGCCACAAAAATCTATTTTTTTTTTTTTTTTTTTACAAAAATCATTGCAAATAACAGGGCAGGATGGCTAAAAGCAGGCGGCACTCGCAAGCCGAGCAGGATCCCTGCCTTACCCCGCTTCTGCAACGGGCAGGGAAAGCCGGGCGAGAGCGATCAGGGGCTACAGGATGGGGTCGCTCCCGGTGCTGCACCAGCACTCAGAAAAAAACCCAAAACTTTAGAAAATTTTAAATTCATCCAAAAAAAAAAAAGAAAAAAGAAAAAATTAATATCAGCAGCAGCTCCATCATCACTGTTAGCGCTTGTTGTGTGAGCAGAGAAGCCCCACTGCAGCCCCTTAACGCCTTTGGAGACCACCACCCTCCGCCCTCATCTCGGGACCCTCCGTCTCCCAGCCGGGGGGCTCGCCGCGGCGGGGTGGGGTGGGCTTTGCCCCCGCGGGTCACCCCCAAGCCCGGGAGGTGCCTGCGGAGCAGCTCCGGCCTCGCCCCGGCGTTTCCTCCCCTCCGGCTCTGCCAGCACCCGTTCCCCACCTCCTGCACCCCGGCGGAGACGCCCGCACCTGGAAGGGGACGGGGGGAGCACCGAGGTGGCCGAGCCTGGATGGAAACGGGGGGGTCCGGCCAAAATCACCACCCCGGCACACCCCAGGCAGCGAGCGGGACCCCCTGCCCCTCGGCCCCCACGCGCAGCCCCGGCTGCTGGCACAGCCTAGCTCATGCAACACATTTCTGGCTCCAGCCTGCCTTAATTAATATTTTTAATTACAAAATGAATATGCTGACACGTTCTGCTTACAGGGCACGCGAGATGGAGGAACGTGCCAGCGCTGACACTACTGTTAAATTTTTGGAGGACGCGGGGGTACGGCAGCCCCAGCCAGGAGCGGGGATGCTGCAGGGAGCGGAGGGGAGAGGGAGGAGAGCGGCTGCGGAAAACCAGCGGGGAGGGAAGCGGATGCCGAGGAGGAGCCACAGCGTGGGAGAGAAGCCAAACCCTCGCTGGAGCGCTGGGACTCCATGGGGGAAATCACCCCCGGCCCTTCCTCGCCATCCCTGGCACCCTCCTCATCATCACCCGCCTGCCCGGGGCACCCATGGGCACAGCTGGATACAGCCCCGCTCCGCAGGAGCCGGGCCCAGTGCATTAAAGAGAGCGATACTCAGTATTAATATTTAATTCTCTCAAAGCAGCTCATCTCTCGGTTAAGCACCCAGCAGCCGGTCCCTGGGCAGAGGGAAATGGCATTTACCACCAGCTGCTTCTGCTGACATTTGATTGTTCAAACAAGGCCCAGGGAAAACAAAAAGCTACAGTGAAATATCGGAGCATTTAATAAGATCCAGCCAAGCCCTGCGAGCGCTTGGGATAAAGACGGGATTTTAATAAAAAGGCTTCTTTATGATCAAATTAATGGGTTAGTGTTCCCCACCCAAGCGATGCCATTTGGATTTTCTGTTTTTCCCCTCCCAATAATGGGCTTTGCAGAAACAAGTCTTTGTAGATGCTTCCTGCAGCCAAGCGGCTGAAGGTGCCGCTCGGTGCCCAGGGGGCTGGTTCGGTACCTTAGAGGGCACCGTGCAAAGGGCGGTTTGATAGCCCACCTGGAAAACAGCAGGGAAGGGAGGAAACCGCCGGTCCAGGGCCAGCGCCCGCAGGGTCCCTCCGGACGGGCTGGGGAGCAGAGCCGGGTGCTGGGGGGAGCAGAGCCAGGTCCCGCACGGCATCGCCGTGGGACGCAGCCAGCCGCGAGCCCTCGCAGCATCCTCAGCATCCTCACCTACAACGAGCATCTTCTCAAGCATCCTTCAAAGCCTCTTTTCACATCCAGAAAGGTCCGGCCGAGATTTTGCTCGCAAACAGGCGCCTGGGCCCGGGGAAATGCGTCCGTGCACCACTCGTGTCTCCCAGCGCAGGTAAAGAAGCTGCCGCCTCCATCGCTGGAGCCCCGCTGCGTGGGGAAGCCGCTCCGTGCATCAGCGCGTCTCGTATTTCCTCGTTGGGGTGACAAAAAGCCACTAAACCGTGATGAATCCATTTAAAAGGGAGTGCCTGAAGATGATGGCATCGCTTCAGCTCAGAAGGGCAATCAGACGGGGCTTTTAAAGAGGGTAAACCCTTTAGAGCAGCATTTCTGCTGATAGAGGGGGGCCAGGAGGCACAGGGGGTGAGGGAGGGAGGGAGGGAGCCACAGAAGGGAGGCTGTACGCAGAGCATTCTCCCCACTAGCAAATACTATTAATCTAGACTAATCTAGAAAAACAAAAAAAGCAAGAGAGACACGCCTCACCTTCACCACCACCAAGAAAACGACCTGGTACCAGCATCTGCATGCCGAGGGCAAGAGCAGAACCTCAAGTGCTCGAGGCCAGGCCAATACTCTCGTTTCTTCCCCACACTTAGCACCAGAAGCCTGACCTTGCTGTAATTAGCCATCAAATATTTCCCACTGCCCCCTTAGGGACAGCAACGGCGAGCCCCCAGCAGCAGGCTGTCTGTGGCCACCCAAGCGCACTGAGAAATAAAGTGCTGTTGGCGTACTCACAGCACGAGGGTCCACCAACTCCCGGGTCTAAAGGCTTGGTGACACCTCGAAAGGAGCAGGATCATCACCCCGTGGATGAACGGCCTTCCGTGGCAGCTGGCAGGAGAGGCACAGGACCCATCTGTCCTGGGGGTGCGGACAGACAGACTCCCCTCGCCTGCACCGACTCCGGAGCGTTGTGCCGCTCACGGGACGGCTCCTCCGCTCGAGGCCAGCGGCACGGTGGGGTTTGACCCCTTCCAGACCAAGGCAGGCACGTGTACTCCTCTCCTCCGAGACGGGGAACGCAGGAGCAGCCACGAGAGCAGGACCAGAACCCCTCTACTCCCCCCCTCTGCTCGCTAGCGCTTATTACCCTGGCGCAAGGTAGCTCCGTCCCGTTAATCTTCAGTTCAACCCAACGAGAGCTACTCGGCAAGTCGCTTAGAGATACAAATTCAACTAGATGAGCTCTTAAAATATTGACTGTCCTAAAGATTCAAGCCGGTGAGTGCCAGGATGTCTTTCAACATTTGCACTCCGCCATTGCAAAACTCCACCTGGTTTAATAGGCTGCAGCGCTGAGCGCTTGGCATTTAAATAGCTCCTGCCGTTTTTGGAAGAGATTAGTAAAGTATCGAAGCAGCTATTTAACATTCAGGAAGCGCAGCGCATACATGGGAGTTATCAGTCACTCCAGGCAGATGGTAAATGTATCTCCTTTCACCACAAACTGAGCAGCAAACATTCAAATTCATCACCAAGACAACATATTTAAATCCACTTCTATTTTCAATTCATATGTTTTTAACAAACTGCTAAGTAATGAAAATCAATATTTTCAGCCAAGCAGTTGGGAGACAGTCCCGAAGCTCCGCCCGGCTGAGGAAGATTTGCTCCGTGCATTTCACTCGCGCAAAATTATTCACGACCAAGTCAAACGGGGCATCCTGGGTGCAGCTCACGTTTACAGCCAAGGAGGCACCGACTTTCTGTCGACCAGGAAAAGTTAGCTCCGATTTAACGGCACTTCTGCATCAAGGTGGGAAGTGTCACTTCAGGCATGGAGTGGCTAAGGCACAGGTGACCTCAATCCCAATTTTGGGGGGGAATTTTGATAGGACTTGCACATTTTTAGCTGAAAACAGGAGTTAAGAGACTGGTGCATTTCTTGCACGTTACAAGCAACCTCAGCAGACTACCTGTCACCTTTGTTAGGCTATTTTTTAGTGACCAGTTAGTTAAAATTGTTATTTAACAAAAATCACATAAACTCAAAAATGAGATGTATTGAGCAGAAATAACTCACATCGGCAACATACTGCGTGAACTTTACTTGAGCAGACAGGAAATGTATATCTGTGGTCCTTATCGCAAATCAGCAACCTCCTAACTGTTGAAGAAAGAACGTTTTCCATCTTATTTAGAATAAAAACCTTCTAAAATTCCCTAAAAGGGGACATCTCAGAACCACTAAGACCATTGCTCGTCAGGACTCATCTGCAACCACACGTAGGGCAGGAGGTACCGACTGAAATAACGAAATCGCCCCACGTTTGTCTTAAGATAAAAAAATTTATTTTACAGTCTTATAAAGCAGCTTTACATTAAGCACAAACGTTGATCCATTTACTTTGTATATAAACATAGTGGAACCTTTCCCTCTGCAAAAAGTCATGTCTCGCTGTATAGAAAACTAACATGTGCACATTGTGCTTAAACTGCAAAGTCTGTACAGCTTTACAAAGGACTACCCTTTACAAGGGCATCCTGTAAACAATTTATTGCATATTTAACACATGGTGTATATCCCACATGTAAAAAAGAAAAAAAAAACCATAGAAAAAATAAAGTACAATTACAAGGTGAATGAAAATAGCAGCTTTCAGTGAATGTCTTGCACAATGGCCGAGAAAAACAGCACTGCCACACTCGTACAGTTGTGCTTGTGTGTCACTGGTTTGCATATACCCACGCGCACTATGTTTCCGATGAAGTCTATGTACAGGAAGCCTCATGGAAAGATTAAACAGATCTTAGCGACTAAGACCTTTGTCAGTTGGCAGACTGAAAACAAACAAACAAAACCCAACTTAAGTGAATTCGCTGAAGTTATGGGTGCCAACGTCCAATAATCCTCTTCCACTGCACAACTCGATTGAAAAAAATAACAGGAAAAACCCCCACGCTAACTCTCTTCGGTTCTACAACCTCTGACGGTGGTTGGTTTAATTTACACATGTGCTAAGGCCAACAAAAACATGATGGAGATGTTAAGGATAAGGTGGTCTGACAGGACCGACAGCGTTGGCATGGCCAACCTACGCTTCTGCGCTCACCTATCCCAACAGCTGCCGGGCTGACTCTCACAAAGCACTGAAAGATCAGCAACGCTGCAATTTTTCAACTGGCATTAATTAAAAAAAAAAAAAAAAAAAAAAAGAGGAAATTGTGGCCTCCATAAGGCACCGATACCACCTCTTGAGCAGTACCCAAAGAGTCTCTCTAGATTCTCCAAATCCCAAATGGGCAAAAGATGGAGGAAACACGCAGGAGAAAGATGTTTCTGTGTTTGCAGTAAGGACCAGTCGTTCGTAAAGGAAGCACATTTTTCTGGGTTTTGTGTGTGCACGCGCGCGTGTGTGTGTATACACATGTATGTAAAAAAAAATTCACCTCTGCTACCTTTGGTATTGAAATTTCTCCTGTGACATCCACTTCTCATATTGATATGATCGCAGCATGCGTTTGCAAAGATCAAGTTGCTTCAAATATCTGTGAGAAATAGAAAAAGCATCAAAAAATAGAGAAAAGAAAAAAAAAAATAATCAAGATGCATATTGTCCTTGTGCCCAGCATTTTTGTGATTCGAATGAACTTTGTCCTCAGTATGAACATCTGAAGCTTAACCCCCACGTACACGTACAACATGTAACGGGATCAGTGGAAAAACCCCAAAGCTAGTGCATGTCCTTCCCATGCTGGCATACGTCGGGAGCTTTCGAGTCTGGGACTCTTACAGCGAACACCAGCATGCCTCAACAGAGCCGATAACCCGATATTTGCTATGCTACCGAACTAAACACCCCTAATCTAACGATGCAGACGGTTGGTTTTACTCTTCTGGATCAACCAGGACGCCTACACGCCAAGAAGGCAGGCTAATGGTGGGTGTAAAGGACTGATAAATAGGAAAAAGAAACCTCCTGGTTTCTTCTGCATTACAACAGTACAGTGAAAGCGTTTGGGTTCGGACGCGTGTGTTCGGTTATTGCACGAGTACCCTTGCTCGCTTGGCAGAGCCACGAAGACAAAGCACAGCCAAGAAGCCAGTGCTGGAGATGTAACGACCCCTTACGCGATGAGTAAGACAGTAGGCAGAGGTGAAACTTGGTATTAAAGCACAGGTAGAGCTGGAAAGCCCTCTGGGGTAATTTTAATTTTTAAAATGCTTGATCTACTCAGGCAGGTTAAAAATGAAAATCACCATAGGAAAACCTTAATTAATTCCAATTGAATTTCCTGCGCGCTACTCAAAATGAGCTCCACGTCACACTCAGGAATTCAAGACAAGTCTCCCAAAGAATGAAGTTGCCAAAGCTCAGAGAAACCTCTCAGATGTAATTAAAAAATACAGTACAAAACACCGGGCTCCACGACAAGAGATTCCAGCTACCAGGGAGGAGATGACACCAGCAAACCTGATGGGCGACAGTAAATTTGGCTTTATAAAAAGGGGGGTGGCACGGTTGCAGGCTTTGTGAGGTCCGCGAGCCCCACCGAGTTGTGCTTACATGACGTGACTTCGAAGCCTGCACGCTGTCTGCGTGTTTTCCGTCCACGCGTCTGTAAAGAAACCATACAGCTAAAGGATCTCCGTACAGAGAATTGAGAAAAAAACAAAAAAAATGCATATTTTTCACCCCAAGAAAAGAATCCGTATTAAAAAAAAAAACAAACAAAAAACCTTTAAAAAGATACACTGTCCACTACCCAGGCTACAAGTAAATACACATTTACGGCGTTACACCACATGATCTGTTACGCTGTTCCAACATATACACATATAACTCCATTTTAAAAGAGGCCATGGACTAATTTTTCGGGCAAGTGCTGGACTTTAGAGACGTGTATGGCTTCTGCAAATATTTTCCTGCAAAAAGGAAAAAAAAAAAAGAAAAACCCAAACCAAAAAAACGTCCCCAAACTCAGGAGCACAAAGGGGTTTTGCTTCGTGCAGATGGTTTCGCTGTGGAGCACTAAGGACAGGTGAAGTTCCCGAATCCTACCCATCAGACCCAAATATTTTCACGCTGGAATGCAATGATTTCAGATCAGTTTTAAGGATCACTTCTTTGAAACGGTCCATAAAAAATTTAGGATGCAACCTTTGAAACTGTACCTCTGCGAGGCAGCAGGACCGAGGGGTTTGGTTGTAAGCTCTAGTTGTGCTTTGCCCGCCCGCCTCGCAGGTAGCTCTTCCACCTCTTGACGAACTCTTTGAAGATGGGGGACTCGTCTATCGTGCTGAGGAGCTGGAGCTGGTTGATGTGGGTGGTGTGGTAGTCCCATCGGGCCAGGTTGGGAGCGGTGCCGAGCATGAAGTGCCGAAGGTCGTAGATGGTCCCTGAGCCGGTGTCGTAGAGGGGAAGCATGGCCTTCAGGGACTCCATGCCCCGCTCGTAGAGGACCCGCGCCTCCTTCCCCAGCTTCTCCCCAGCCGTTTCTTTTAAGTCATACAGCCCGATTAAGGAGTACATAAAACCGTTGAGCACGAAGGAGCTGGGCGAGGTCGGGTACTCCTCGTACCAGTCGTGCCGGTTCATGAAGACGGCTTTCACCCCGCGCTGCTCCGACGGCAGCTTGTACGGCGCCGTCGCCCGCAGAGCCGAGCTGAGGAACGCGTGGTCCTTCGTCAGCAGGTACGCCCGCACCAGCGTTGACATGGCCTGTCCTTGCGCCATGGCCGAGTACCAGCCCGGGTCCAAGGACTTAAATCCTTCCCCCAGCTTCCTCGTCACCATGATGGGCCAGCCGCCCCTCTCGTCCTGGTTCCTCACCAGCCAGTTGCTGGCAGCAAAAAAAGCCGCCATGTGAGCGGTGGCCGAGATGGTGATGTTATCGAGGAAGCCTCTACCCTTCGCTACCAGCCTCACCACTCTCTTGGGCATGATTTTGGTCTGCTTCACGGCTTTCGTGTTCGAGAGGCCGACGCCTTTCCGCAGGTCGGTCACCAGGTCTCTGGTGAGGGTGCTCCAGCTAGTCCTGGGACCGATGCCGTAGTAGATGTCTCGGTCCTTAAAAGCGATGAGCTGGGTGTTGGAGACGTAGTGCACGGTGAAGAGCTGGTTCTTCTCTGTCGTCTCGAGAACCACAGAAACGCTCCCGTTTGTTACAAATTTGAGATCAAAAGAAATAATAAAATCTCGGGTGTTCCCAAGCTGCAGAGATACCCCCTCGGTATTTTCTGCAAAACAAACAAAAAAAGCCTTGTTCAGTGGTAAAGCACTCATTTCTCCGAAATGTTTAAGCTATGAAGTGCGGCTTCCAGAGGTAAGCCCTCTTACCAGGCAGGATCCAAAAGCTTTTAGGGCAGCCCATCAATAATTCAATCATTCTTTCTGCGCCCTATCATATATTATTTAATTAAGGATAAAAGTAAATCCGTGAGCGAAGGCCGACTCCCGCAGCACCGGGGAGAACTCGTTTGCGTCTTACATTAACACGCTGCAGCACTTCGCTGCGGAGCAGAAGTGCCAGGGGCTGGATCGATGGCTTTGTCAGACGCTTCTGGTACCTGATCGATGGAGGAGCGCAACGGACACCAGCAGGATCTGGGGTAAGGGAATGGGCCACCAACGGGGAGGTCTTCCTGCTGCCGGCAGCTGCCTGCTGGCAGGATGCACAACAGGCAGAGCCGGACTTCTCCTACAGGACGGGGCACAGCAGCCAAGCTGCAAGAACGTAGATGCTGCGCGATTTTCCTCTTCTGTAATCCAAAATATAAACCAACCACCACCCTTTTGTTCCAAACTGAAAATTTCACTTGGCAGAAAAGACACCAAAAATGCAGCGCCGCTTGAGCAGTTGCATTTCTGCGTAAAGCTCCGCTTTCAGCCAAAAAAAAAAAAGCCGGGAGTGCTGAGAAGCAGGTATTTAGGATCCTCCCCGGGACTAATATTTAAATCTGTGACTTTTTCTTTCCTGTCCTGACAGTTCCAAAAACCAGCATGCTGATTAGTTTAATAGGGGGAAAAAAGAAAAGAATATGGAAAGACTAACGTGTTAAAGTATTTATTAACCTCTCCATTGGCAAAACTCAGTTTAATTAACAAAACTATTAAATAAAGCTCCTAGGCAATGCCACATAATGAAATCCAGTGTTCTCTCGCAGGCTAGATTTTAAAATGTAAAATCAGCTCCTCCTTCAAAAAACCTGTACTAGAAGATCAAAGGGCTAATTAGTTTGTAAGGCTGTGTGCAAATCTGTAGCTTTGAAGGCACAGAGGGATGATAAACACTTAAAGACAGTCATCTTACATTAACGGCTTTCTATAGAATAAAATTCTCCCACGCGAGGCAATTGTTCCCTTTCTGCTCCTTCTGGATGTGTGAAATGCCCTATAAATATTTCTACGTGCAACCAAGGAGTTATGGTCTGCTTTCCCTGCATAGCGGAGGCTTTTCCCCGTCTCCCAGACTAATCTACGGCATTTCGCGTCATGACCATTTCCACGTCTTGCGCTGTAAGGTGCTATTGTACGGGACCTATTATTTTGACGGAATGTCATGTTTTCCCATCTTTTAAAGTAAAAGCTACACTGCTTTGAGTTCTGGAGATCAGCATCTGCTTTGGGAGAAGAAACCGAGTGCTTTGTTACACAACGTTTTGCTCCTATGAAAAATCTAATTAAAAAACCCCACTCGCAATTCCTGTCAAGTAAGTTTTATCATTCCTTGTAAATAAATGCTTGCGTGATAACGAAGTGAATTCTAATAGAAGGGGAAAAAGAGAGTTTTAAGAAGCGAAGGAGAACTAAAGGCTGCCCGTTGCTTGCACTGCCTTAAGCGCCTATAAATCCATTACTTAAGGCCATCTAAGACGAGTGGATGCATACCGCGGCCTTCGAGCCCCACAGATTACTCTACCATCAATAAAGGATGAGGAGAGAATACATAACAGATCTTTTAGCCTTTCCTCTCCCTGTATTTATCTGCTACAAAGACACAAGAGTGTTCGACAATGTTTTCCCTAGAGACCCAGGCCTAAGGTGCCAACTGAAAATTACTTCATTGTCTTTTTAAGTAATGGACTCATTAATTCTAATGGGTATTGATTGAGGAAAAATACATTACGTCCTTATTAATGAGCCTGTCCTAGCACAAAGGAAACTCTTGCATGAAATAATGAATTTCCCTGCTAAGTACAAAACAGAACACGGTAAATTGAAGAGACGGCAACAAAATGCATCTTGCATGTCTGCAGGTGAAGGAGAGCGCCCATACGCAGCCCCAGATCTTCGCCGTCCTCCCCCAGTCCTCTGCAAATACCTGCGCAGCACGAGGGCAGCTGCTCTCTTGCTGCCTTGTTTAAGGCAGCTTGGGTTAGCCAGAACCAAGATCTCCAATTTTGCAAAAACAGTTGCATCCCAATGAAGAGAGAGATCCCGGGTCCAACCAGAGAGCCGCACGTGCTACGCTTGCTCCAGGCTGAAAATAGACCTTATCTATCATCTGTCAACATCTGCTTATCACACGTCAGCGCTATTTCCCAGGCTTCGCAACTGGTTCCATTTTTATTTTGCTTCTATTTTGAGACAGAAGCCGAAAGGCTCAGGAAACGTGACTGTAGCTCCTCGTTGCCCTCCATGCATACATCCACCCCTTTTTTCATGAAAATAGTGTTGAAAAAGCAGTGATGGAGAGAAAACAGAAGACAAACTCCAGAGGTACAGAAATGAGATGACATCCTCAGGTGAGATCTTAAGGATGGGAAGTCACGCGGGATAAGTGAAAACACATTAATCCCAGCACGTTAAAGCTCCCCTGATACCTTCTGTGCAAATTAATGGACATGGCTTAGCTGCCATGCATTTAGGATAACCCACCTGGAGCGACGAACTGTTTGACGCTAGTGAACTTGGCTTTATCAGCTACTGTGGACAGAGAACAGCCTTTCGGCACTGTCCAGTCCACGGACCTGCCGGTTTTGTCCTTCTCTTCGGCCGTTTCGTACACCTCGATGTGAGGCGGTTTCTCCGTCAGGTTTTTACTGTAGTGACTTAACCCGTACTGTGCAATCTGGATGGGGTAGAAATAGCCTTGAGGTCCCCACTGCGTGGACAACGGCACACCTACGAGAGAGGAAGAAAATGAGTGTTTTATCGGCACATTTTCAAAAAAACAGTGTTTGCAGCCCTGCACACTCCTCCTCCTTACCCCGTCACTCCTTTACTTCTAGCAAATGCTGTTTCTAGGCTTCACCATTAGTTAGACTTGACTTGAGGAAAGTCCTGTTCAAGGAGTGAATTGCTCCCATTTACACTGAGATCTGTGACCAGCCAAAACTAAGCAGATTTGAGTGGCAGAGAAGTCCTTATCACGGTCTTCCACACATTCTCATTTAATTGTTTACTGAAGCATCATACTTACTTTAAAATACATTTAAAATGCCCTAACAGATTCCCCTGTCCCTCCCCCAGAGACCACTAAATCTCCAAATGATGTTACAGCTAACACAATCCCTTTAACGCCACATAAATCTTTGCAAAGGTAGCGTATATGTTATTACTAGATTTTGCTAAGAGTTATTTGATGCTAAAAGAGCATTTACCCAGCATCTACAAATCTGCTCCGATTACCTTGGCTCCCCTAAGAGTATTACAAGCGCAGTCTGAAGCGACGCCTGCAGAAACCAGCCAAGCTCTCCATGCAATCCCAGCAGAATATGCCCCAGCTCTTCCACCCAAAGCTGTCCCTTGTCTGCAGAGCTACTGCTCCAGCCCAGCCGTCCCTGGGATTAACCCTCCACACACGACTCCCTGTCCCAAAAGCTGGCAGCCTCGCAGGAGAGCACACTTCATTTAGGGTTAGGGTGATTCTACATTTAAAAGTCTGCACCGACCAGAAGAACGCCCTGGAGCACCACCTCTTTAGAGGATTCAAAGCAGGAAGATCACAGAGAACATCTTCTATAGGCTGATGGATTGGATTTCATATGCAAAACCCGTTGTAGGAGCTCAGACAATGTCACGTAGCCGTGCTCGATATAAAACTTCCACCCTCCGTTATGATCGGTAGCAGAAATGCACCTGCAGAAAACCCTGCCGAGCTCCGGGCTCTCCTCTGCCTGCCCTTCACCAGCTCCCAGGAGCTGCAACCTCGAGTTTTGGGTGGAAAAACTCTCGTGCCATAAACTGCCTATTGCATCACCGGCTGCGTGGGAAATGGAAACAAACTGTGTGGAGGAGACTTATTTATACACCTACGTCCATAAGCCAGCAAACACACGATACTTAAGATACGGATAAAACCAGGATTCTCCTAAAGTCCTGAATTTTATTTGGAACAAATTCCCAACCTCTAAATACGACTCCAAAGTGGGAATATATCTTTATGACCCTCTTGTAGGAAACCAAGGATATTTAGTGCTGTAAACCTTTGCATGCACGTAAGAAAAGAAAAAAAGAAGATGAAAATAAACAAGTTGGCATTTGCACCATTTTCCCCCTTGGCAATGTCAAGCTCAGAAACCAATTTCTTCTGAAATCTGGTACAATGAAAAGATTACTTAAACTAAATGTAAAAGGATACATTTTCATACATATTTTGGTGCTTTGTGTTACCAATAAATATTACTGATGGAGATGCGATGGCTTACTGCTGCCTAAAGAGAAAACCATCACGGGAAATATTTAAATACCATGTATTATCTCAACTCCTGAAAGCCAGCTCGCTTATTAATGCTAAACATTTTCAGTTAAGGGTGCGTTCATTGAGACTGAAAGATGCAAAAAAAGAAATCTGCTATAAGAGCCTTACTTGAAATTTATACGAGATGACAAGAGCAAATTCTCCAGGTCATAGGACATAACAACACATTAACCTTGCAGAAAGAGAGAAGGTGAAAATATAACGGGAAGGTTTTTTTCCATCATGCAGCAATATGAGAATCTCTAGGGCTGGAAGGATGGAAGGCAAGAGCCTAAAACTGTCTGAGAATGTATTTTAATATTAAAACCCCTTCCTTACAAACTACAACTATTTCTCTTCTCCGACCTGTTTGCTGGATGCCAATAACTCTATTGCCTTTACAAAACCCAGGCTCTGGCACCACGTTTCATAATGATAGGTCTTAAATCACATGCTGTAAAAAAGCAAGGTTTATAGAGAAATAACCACATCGTCGAGCATTAAACTCGCTGGCCTCTTGAGGTTTAAGTAGAGAGCAGCTACGCACAGCACCTTGCGTGCACATCTGGCAAGGCAAGAGGCTGCCGAATCTGTCCTGGGTCTCAATTAGTTCTTACTGAACTTCAGCTTTTTGCTGAAAAACATCACAAGAACTTGCAGAGTCCAGCTGCAAGGGGCATCTCGCGCATCTTCCACATTTCATACAAAAACTGGTGGGGCTCCAAGACCTAGGTCCAAGCCCACCCCGCAACAACAAAAGCGGCACCCGTGGCTGTTCTTCATATTCACAAGCTGTATTTAATCAGCAATGACTGTAGCAATTAGAAAGGAAAGCCATCCCCTCAGCCTCTCACGGCAGATGTAAGCCCTGAGCAGAGCAACACTCACTCGTACTGGATGTATAGTTACCAGGACGCATCTGCACCTTTGGGAGAGCCCCGAGTTTCAGAGCCCTGTTCCCCTTGGGAGAGCCCCGAGTTTCAGAGCCCTGTTCCCCTTCTTTGGCAGATGTAAAAAGAATGAGAGTTAAAAAAAAAAAAGTGAGAGTAACCTTAAAAAAACCCAACCTGACATACCCTGTGCATTTGTTTATGTGAATCCCTTACAGACAAATTAATTGCATGACATGCCAGCTTTCTGCGGTGACCGTATCATGGGAAGAGCTCCTATCAACACAGCAGAGCATCACTGATCACCAAGATGCATGAAAATTAATGTATTTTATTAAGTAAAAGCTGGGCTTTAATTTATGAGGGGTCACAGTGTCACATTCCATAACAGTTTTATAAAGTCATTAATTTTTTAATATGAAACCCGACAAGAAATTTCTGCGATCGAATCTTTGCCAAGACACGGGAAGACCTTGCGTCCTAATTACCGATTGCACGGTTTAGCAAAAGTCCAAATTGGAAAGGTCTTGCCGTATATTAATTTTATCCAGGGATGCTTCGATGGCTGGAGAGCACTGTGACCCTTCAGCAGTTCTCCAAAACCTCCTCGCCTTGCTGCGGCCAGCAGCACCTTTCGCAGGACGAGGCGAGGCGATGCCCTGCCTGCCCCGGGCACGGCAGCGCGGTGATGCCGATTATACCCGGACCGAGCACAGGACGAGCTTTGGCAAGAGCTAATCCCACGCTGCTGAGCAAAACCCTCCCCGCTTGCTCTGGAGCAGCCCAGCAGTGAAGGTTCGACGGCTGCATCTCCAGCACTGCCCCAGCAACGCAAAGGGATGGGATATTGTTAAACCTGAAGACAAAACCTCGAATATTAAGCTCTGAGTGGCCGGGCTGTTCTACAGGTGCTGGCAGTGCCACTTGGCTCGGAGCGTGGGGCTGTATCTGTGCCCGCAGGGAAGCAGGAGCCTCCTCAGACAGCAGGGCCAAGCTTTGTTATTTAATTTTAGATTTGAAAATAATTGTGGCTCCCTGACAGATACGGTAAGTGTCAACAACAATGCCAAAACCTGACAGCAGCACCGTAAGAGAAGCGTCCCGGCACCTCTGGAGTTCGCTGCAACCAGTAAAACCGGAGATCATAGAATAGTTTGGGTTGGAAGGGACCTTTAAATGTCATCTAGTCCAACCCCCAGGATGCAGGATGGGAGCTGGGAAAACTTGGCACAAAGTGAGACCGCGCACGATTTCTCAAAGTTTTTTTGATCAAGACTATCATGACAAAATTAAGATCACTTTGCATCTCAAATGATGGCAGCAAATTTTAAGAAGCATTTAAACTATTAAAAAAAAAAAAAAAAACCACAAACCTTCAACACCACTTATGCATTTCACTCTGTCTCGAACCTCTACGTTGTAGCCCTCGAAGGACATGAAGACCCCGTCGGGGTGGTAAGGTGCTCGCTGTGTGTATACTTTGGAGTAGCTATGAGAGAATTCAAACCTGTCATAACCATCGTACTGAGCAATTTTCCCATAAACCTCAAAGTATTTCTCTACCCAGCTGAACGGCAGGAAGACCTCGTTGCCTTCCCTCCTCCCTTTAACGGTGTGCTCGTCATTGATCAGACAGTCAATCTCCTCGTACTTCAGCCCCGGGGCTTTGTTGCCGTTGAAGCCTCCCGCAACGGGAGGAGCCTTCTGCTGCTCCTGGGGTGATGCCTCCTCGCTCTGCTGCCGGGCCGGGTCGCTCTCGGAGGCAGCGGCGGCTCGGCGTTCGGGGCCGGCGAGGCTGCGGGGGAACGGGCCGGCTCTGTCGGAGGAGCATCGGTTCCAGAGCAGCACCGTCACCAGGGTGAAGAGGGCGCAGATGATGATCAGAGTCTTGTAGTTGACCCGAGCTGCCAAGCAACGCATATTCACACCATACCTGCAAAACAGAGAGGGAAGAGCTTTTCAAGTGGCAGTGCTTAAATCCAGAGCTGTTGGTTCTGCTACTTCGGAGCCCTGGTAGAGCCTGTCCGGCGGGAGCATCGCCATGTGCGCACCACAATGGTGTTTGGTGGGAAGGGGACAGGTGAGGACACCTAGAAGAGAATTTGGGTTTTTCACAACGCGATCAAACGTACCAAGTCATGATTCACCTCCCGGCTGCGACAACAGATTGTTTCATCAAATGCAAAGGACGCAAAGAAACAGCGGCAATTGCAGGGCAACTGTTTCGAAATTAAAAGCTCGATGTTAATGAGATGCTCAGCAACCACCGGGAATCAGCAAACAAACTCTCACTGGCCTCGGCGCACAGGAGGAAGAGAAATCCTCAGCAGAATATAACCGCCACCTACCCAGCACCACGAAAGAGGCATCTCCAACAAAACAGCCCTACAATCAAAACCTGAAGCCTAGAAATAGTCGTAGTTCAGAGCTGAAATCACAGAGATATCCACATAAAAACAGATGGCTATTTTTTCTTTCTTTTCTTTAAAGCACAAACTATAAATATTTTCTGAGGTGAAAACTCAACATTCAAGGCTGGATTGATTCTTGACATTACCGCACCTCAAACGCGCTTTTAAAACAATAACGTGTACGAGGAGCAGCAAGCGGGCTGGTAACGGAGGACTTCACAGCCAGAGCCGAGGCAGGGACGGTGCCAGCGGCCCTGAGCCAGGAGCCTCCTGCAGAAGCGAAGGAGGGACTGGGAAAGTACGGGACTGTCCCCGGGGACGGGACCTCCACGGACGCGCTCGGGGGCTCACGTGTCCTGGCCCCCCAGGAGAAGGCAGAAACTATGTAAACCCTCTCTCGGGATTTTTCTTTTCTTTTTTTTTTTTTTTTTTTTTTTTCTTCAAGATAAACCTCCTACTGCACGAAGCGTGCTCCAACACCACTGTTACAGCCCTGGAAAGGAGCAAGGCTGAACAGCACGGAAATAAATCCAGAAGTTGAAGTGATTTCAGCCCGTTTGCTCAGAAGACCCTACTTTTGCTGAGGAATGAAGTCCTTCAAATGACACGCATTTGAAAAATACGCAGGAATATGCAAGATACACTTCATAAAATCCTTATTAAACAGAAGTTTAATTTCGCCTCCCTAGTAAGCCAGAGTATCAGAAGCGCTGAGTTAAAGTTTTAAACCCTTTGCTTAATTGCAGCCCCATCTGACGGCCCCGGGGGGCTCGTGCAGCCCCAGGCGTGCCAGGGTGGTCCAGCGGCGCTGGACCCGGCCCGCGGCGATTTCCACAGGGTGCTCCAGAAACGGCTGCAGACGTTGCCGATGTTCTGCTGATAGGCAGGAGTTAACCATACAGCAATTAAAAGGAGTTTCGCCTTGAGTTCCACCCCCCCGCCCCCTTTTTAAATGGAAATAATCAATTATCTCTCACCAGTTTTATGCTCCCATACTGTAAGCACCATCTGGTCATTTAAAACTGGACTTTAAAAGATAAGTGTCTTATTTTCTGAAAGCCCAGTTTACTACAAGCTTTTAGAGAACATAAATTTATATGTAATTGTATTTTTATGGAAATGCTAGCATAAGAATAAATCCAATTTTCTGCATCAGCAGATAATTTTTAGTGATGATGCTTTCAGGATGACCTCAACAAATACGCTCTGCTCTTTTTACACAAAGGGATAATTCACTTTTAAATAGGGAACGACACTTCTGACACACTTCACCCCTACCTATAAAACTCAAAATTAATTAAGCCATCTGGATTACCAGGGGATGGGGAGAGAGGGAAGGGGAAACACCATCACCACACTTTTTACACCCCTGTTACTCTGTGGTTTTAAACAGACTCCATAGCTGCAAAAAGGTCCTGGCTATGCCGTTATAAACAGCTTTTAATTTATTTGGGTTCTGCTGCCTTGAACAGTAGAGAATTCGGTGCAAAGCATTTCCTATGCTCACCCCGCAGCTCCAGGGAAGAGCAGGAGGTGCTGCAGGTCGGGTCCAGCCGCATCCGTGGCTTCCTGGCAACTCTGCTGAAATATTTAGTTTTTATGAACTATAAATGAATGGAAGAGGACTCTGAAAGAAAAGTGGAGTGTTTTCAGAGAACCATCGCATTAAGTCTCACCAGTCACTGAAAAAAAATCTAGCAATATCAGTGCAGGAGAGAGGCTTATTACATGTTAAATGGATAGATGGATTTTTATTCAACTGCAGAAAAAAAAAAGAATTCAGAATTTGAACAGCAGAAAGAGGTAATTTAAACCCACAAAGGGACTGTGTTAAATTGGTTTACTCCCTTG
The DNA here is from genome assembly GCF_035582795.1 of Mycteria americana. Lineage (NCBI taxonomy): Eukaryota > Metazoa > Chordata > Aves > Ciconiiformes > Ciconiidae > Mycteria > Mycteria americana. Next base: position 69,684,582 of record NC_134370.1, on the reverse strand, counting down.
CTGCTCTTCTGAAAAGGATTTCATCATACCATTCTTAAAAGATTTAAGGAGTACAACATGGGGAAGTAGTTTTGAGGTACGAAGGAATATATCCCCGAGACCCACGTTTGTTTTCTCCTCGTTCTGCAGGATGCCATACCTAGCCTCTCTAAGGCCGTGCACCGAAACATCTCCCACCTACATTTGAAGGCGCAGGCTGTTTATCATAAAAGCCGATCCCTATCCCTCAAGTAATGCTGGAGCTACAGGTTTTAAAGGGCAAATACTTCTCAGAAGTCTGGCTAAAATTCCTTTAACTCCTATGCTGAATTACTACTGCGAGCTACAGAAACGGCTGCAGCAGAGCCATGCGCTGCTGTTATGTACAGCTGGGACCGACGTCCGCACTAGCCTACAGCGACAACCCAAATAATCTATAAATTAATACTTGTTTACTCTTACACTGTACATGCTTACGTAGTTGCCGTACAAATCATTATATAAATTCTAATTAAAATGCAACGAAATAGCATTTCTTACAGAGTGAACGACTAGTCTCAAATGGATCCCAAAATAGGGGTGCAATTAGAGAAACTCATTTCGCCAATTCAAAGTGAGGTGTCAAGGCTTCTGAAACACTGTTTTTAATATAAAGAACAACTGGGTTAAATAAAAATAAAATCTTGCTACCACTGCTTTATTAATGATGCCTGGAAAAAGGACAAATCTTGGTATTCCATGCTGTGAATTAGGAATCCACAGTCTCAGTTGTGTATCTGACAACGACAGATTCAGTTCTGGTACTCAGTTCTTACATAAAACCAGGTTATTCACATTCTAAAAATATGTGAGAGTCTCTCTCTCTTAGGAAGTCCCTTATAAGACAGGTTTTTTGATCTGTGAAGCTGTGTTGAACATATTAAAAGTCAGAATTTCTCTGAAGTCCAGACTATTGCCAAGTTTCTGTGTACTCAAGGGGAAAATGATATGTGTGTGTGTGTATACACATACACATTCTTTTTCAGTGAGCAAAGACTTGACCATTTCCTTTTGATCAACGCCAGCATCAGCCCAAGCAGTAATTCTCCGGTTCATCACTTCACTCCCTTCCAGGTGTGGGAATTAACTGCAGAACTACCATGATATTTAGCATTTCTTTGGTTTTCCAAGAACCATTAAAATACAACTATTTCAATAAAGCATTCTAGCTTCTTGAAGATACCTCAGTGGGAGTTACACAGGAGTGTTAATCTGAAAATGTTAAATTCCAGCAGATGCTGTATCACATCCTCCTCTGTTAGAGATAAATTTTCCATTGCAGCAAATGAGGAGGTGGATGCAACACTTCCAGGCACAGACCTGTCCACTGAATCCTTCTAACTTTTCCGTAGCACTATTTATACTCACGCTACCCGAGTCTACCAAAGAACTTAAGCCGAACCTAATTTTAACCAAACGTCAGAGCCTTTTCTTGAACTCATCTCACCACTGACATTTCATTAACTTCTGTCCTTCAGTGTTATTTTTTAAAAAGTTTATATTACCAACATTAAATTATCCTTTGGCATTATGAAATACTGCATTTTATATCGTTGTAACAACGATTGTATTTACTGTCAAAAACCAGTAAGAGGACTCTTTCTTTTTGAAAATCCTGAGAGTAAAATTTCAAGCACAGGAACGAAGATGCCTCTCCTCCACCGTCCCAGTGCTCTACATAAAACACCAAACATCCAGGAACCAGGGCAGCCCTTGTATTAGTCTGAACAACTCTGGAAGGAAAAAGGAAAAGCAAAAAGAAGAATAAAATCTAGAAACAGGAGAATGGTAACTTCTTTAGTAAACCCTTCGAAAAGGCGAAGCAAAGAAGCCGTGGTTCCTCGGAAAAGCAAGATCCCTGCTGCTTCTGGGTAACTTGTGGGGTTTTTATTGAAGGGCTTTTTCCTGAAAGATCAGCCATTCCCGGTTTAAGCTGTTTTAACAGATCTCTGCTAGCATGTTGTCCTCCCAGCCCCAAAAACTAGTGCTGCTGTTGGATCCCCGTCATTTGTAGCTTACTTCAGTGTGAGCAGGAATAGGTTTGATCCCCCGCGCTCCTTCACAAGTGCAGCGGAGATGGATGCATTTAAGACAAATTCATTTTCATCTTGCATTTTCAAAACAGAGATAAGATAATTAACTTAGTTTGCCTTTTCATGGCCCTTACACAAGAGCAAAATGCAATTTCTTTTCCTGCTGAAAGCTCATAAAACCAGCAACAGAAACACTGGACATGCTTTGTGGGAGAGCAGGGTGTGATGGGCAGGCGAAGAAGAGGACGGCCACCAAGTCCCAGGCAGAAACACTCGGCACAGGAACCATCCCCAGTGCTTCACTTGTCATTGCTCAGCTTCAAAGGAGGCTTGTCTCCTGGATATAACCATCGATTTAGGCCACTTGTAAACCCAGCAGGCAATACTGCAGTCGTTTTGCACACGGTTGTGTTTGTAAGCGATACTCTCCGGCACAGGAAGACCTTGGGGTATTTTCTAGGTGGGAAGATGCAGCTCCCCAGGCTGGGAAGCACCGTCTGTGCCTCCCGGGAGGGAGGGAAGGGAGGATGCACTCCAAAAAGCACTTCTGCTTTCCTAGTCTTAATCAATGCGATGTGGTGAATTTGTTTTCACAGAATCACAGAATCACAGAATCATATAGGTTGGAAAAGACCTTTAAGATCATCGAGTCCAACCATAAACCTAACACTGCCAAAACCACCACTACACCATGTCTCTAAGTACCTCATCCAAACGTCCTTTAAATACCTCCAGGGATGGCAACTCAACCACTTCCCTGGGCAGTCTGTTCCAATGCTTGATAACCCTCTCGGTGAAGAAAAATTTCCTAATATCCAGTCTAAACCTCCCCTGGTGCAACTTGAGGCCATTTCATCTCGTCCTATCACTTGTTACCTGGGAGAAGAGACCGACCCCCACCTCTCTACAACCTCCTTTCAGGTAGTTGTAGAGAGCGATGAGGTCTCCCCTCAGCCTCCTTTTCTCCAGGCTAAACAGTCCCAGCTCCCTCAGCCGCTCCTCATAAGACTTCTGCTCCAGACCCTTCCCCAGCTCCGTTGCCCTTCTCTGGACACGCTCCAGCCCCTCAATGTCTCTCTTGTAGTGGGGGGCCCAAAACTGAACACAGCATTCAAGGTGCGGCCTCACCAGTGCCGAGTACAGGGGCACGATCACTGCCCTAGTCCTGCTGGCCACGCTATTTTTGATACAAGCCAGGATGCCATTGGCCTTCTTGGCCACCTGGGCACACTGCTGGCTCATATTCAGCCGGCTGTCAACAAACACCCCCAGGTCCTTCTCTGCCAGGCAGCTTTCCAGCCACTCTTCCCCAAGCCTGTAGCGTTGCATGGGGTTGCTGTGGCCCAAGTGCAGGACCTTGCACTTGGCCTTGTTAAACCTCATACAATTGGCCCCAGCCCATCGATCCAGCCTGTCCAGGTCCCTCTGCAGAGCCTGCCTACCCTCCAGCAGATCAACACTCCCACACAACTTGGTGTCACCTGCAAACTTACTGAGAGTGCACTCGATCCCTTCGTCCAGATCATTGATAAAGATATTAAACAGGACTGGCCCCAACACAGAGCCCTGGGGAACACCACTTGTGACCAGCCGCCAACCGGAGTAAACTCCATTCACCACCACTCTTTGGGCCTGGCCGTCCAGCCAGTTCTTTACCCAGCGAAGGGTACACCCGTCCAAGCCATGAGCAGCCAGTTTCTCCAGGAGAATGCTGTGGGAAACCGTGTCAAAGGCTTTACTGAAGTCTAGATAGACAACATCCACAGCCTTTCCCTCATCCACTAGGCGGGTCACCTTGTCATAGAAGGAGATCAGGTTGGTCAAGCAGGACCTGCCTTTCCTGAACCCATGCTGGCTGGGCCTGATCGCCTGGTTGTCCTGTATGTGCTGCGTGATGGCACTCAAGGTGATCTGCTCTGTAACCTTCCCCCGCACTGGGGTCAGGCTGACAGGCCTGTAGTTCCCCGGGTCCTCCTTCCGGCCCTTCTTGAAGATGGGTGTCACATTCGCTAATCTCCAGTCAGCAGGGACTTCCCCAGTTAGCCAGGACTGCTGGTAAATGATGGAAAGGGGCTTGGTGAGCACATCTGCCAGCTCCTTCAACACTCTCGGGTGGATCTCATCAGGCCCCATAGACTTGTGAGTGTCTAAGTGGTGCAGCAGGTCACTCACCATTTCCCCCTGGATTATGGGGGCTCCATTCTGGTCCCCATCCCTATCTTCCAACTCCAGGGGCTGGGTACCCATAGAACATTCGGCCCTGCTAATAAAGACTGAGGCAAAGAAGGCATTAAGTACCTCAGCCTTTTCCTCATCCTTGGTCACTGTGTTTCCTCCCCCATCTACTAGGGGCTGGAGATTCTCCTTACCTCTCCTTTTGCTGCTAATGTATTTGAAGAAGTGTTTTTTGTTGTCTTTGTTTTGAACCACGTGGTCTGGAAGCAAGTAACCGGCAGCAATCCTCGGACTTACCATCCCAATCTTGTTTCAGAAAGTGAGATTCAGTTTTTGCAGAGGAGCGAGATTTCAGTGCTGCTGCTGCCCATCCGCCCACGAGAGCATTTTATGTCCAGCGCTTGCACCGAGGGTCTGGGCTTCCACAACCTGAACGTATTTCAAGTGGAACGGGAAGACTGCTGCCAGGAGGACCCCGAAGCAGCAGAACGATCCTCCCCAGAGCCCTTCCAAAAAACCTCATCTTCAGGTGTTTTTCAAGTCTCACTGGCACACAGAGTTAAAAAAAGAAAGACTATTAAAGCAGCGTCACGTGCTGACACTGGACATGACACTTTGCATAAGGGCTGATGCATTTTACCCAGGCTAGAGGCAAGAATTATTTAAAGCTTTCTCACAGCTCCCCACGGTCCTGTCTGTGCAGGTTACTGGTGACACTGCGGTGACAGCGGACAGCAGGATGAATGCAGACAGGAATAAGGAATAAAAGCCCACCTGCTTGTATTCATTTTTAACCATTATGCCCATTTCACCTGGGTGACACAAATACAAACTGCGCTTTCAGATCAGCATGCGATATGAGCTGCCGGTGGCTACTTCAGTGCCGTCATTTTTTTTGCTCACGTTGCGTGGATCAGCTTTTAATAAACCAGATCAATGATTCTCCAACCAAGAGAGATGACTTGCATTTAACTCGAATTAAAAGCCCCAGAGGATGCATCACGTGCAGCAAGAGCCCGACTTCCACGGTTCTGCGACCACCCTACTCACACGAGCAAAGAGCACAAAGTGTTTTGAGCTGGTTAAAAATACTAGACGTCTTCCTGAACAAATAACTAAGGACTCAAGAAACCACATCACAAAGTACATTCCCCAAGAACACTGTTGGCAGCAAGTTAAAGCATTCGCATTTAAATTCTCTGTATTTAAACAATAATCAAAAGTAAATTGCCCGCTGAGTCTCGGAGGTCTCCAAATAGCCTAACACACCAGCTCCGTGTTTGCTCGGTAGGAAGACAGACAGTATTTTTACTTAAGACCAGGGATTTCTGCTGAATAGCGATAAGCTACCTATTTACTTTGAAGCCTCTATGCCAGACTAAGCTATTTAGTACAGAGAAAAAAAAAACAACCCTGAACAGTGACTGCCAATCTGAGATACGTTAAATTCAATATTTAAAGAAAAGATACGCCGCACAATTTAACAAAATAAAGCAACAAGACTAGAACTTCAATATATACCCAGACCTAAAAGTTATACTCAGTTACACACAAACCTCAGACAGAATTTTTCCCCATTTCCTGTTAATTACACACAGCAAAATACTATTTAGGCTAGTCATTACAATGTTCTATAATAGAAAAAACAAAGAACTCAGGAATTGTTTTCAGTAACGGTGGAAAATTCTTTCAATAACTGTAATGACATCAAAATTTCAGATCCTTTGCCAAAGCTTACTTATGTCTTAAAATGTGATATTTAGAAATCATCTAACTTCCTGACAGCTCCGCATTTCCCAAACATGTTTTACCTGCGTCCTCAATCTGCTTGTGTTGGCTCCTTGGACTTACTTCCTATCATCTGCTTCATTATGCAGCTGCTTCCCCACTACGCATACAAACTAGGACTGTTCTGCAAAACACTGGACCTGGAGGTGTTACGCATTGAGGAAAGCCATTAAAAATGTTCTGGCGATACGTACAATTTATCAGAGTGCTAACCTGGGCAAGCTGGTTGCAACAGACAAGCCTAGCTTCTAATATTTTATTTATACTTGATTTGCACAGAGCCTGTACTCAGTTAGTGTTTTAATACATAGCGCCTTGTCAAGATTGCTTGTTTTTTTCCTTAAGTGCTAGGAAATTACAAGACTGTACAAACAGAAACGAATGTATCTACCATAACTGAATCTAGACTACCAGCCTCCGCACTGGCTCTTTAGCACAGATTTACTACCTAATCCTCACTGCTTCATCTGTGGATCATCAGACAGAGAGGATCTGAAATGTAAAGTGAAAAAGCCGTATCCAGCAGCTTATCCTACAGTTTTCCAGTCAAATTAAAGTCTAATACAGTTTTATTTGTATCAACACATCTATTATTAAGCATCAGCAAAGTTTGTGGCTATATAATAGTTAATTCAAAACGTCAAAGTATTTTTCTATGGATGCCAACGTTATAATGTCTTATTAGAAACTGAGATTTGCATTTAATTTCTGCATCGGGCACATTCAGTGCTGGTATCCATGCAAGGTTTTCAAGCAGGTTTAGCTGCTGCTTTGAGACGCGTAGGGAGTGACTGCACCCAACCCTGGCCCCGCTCCCCTGCGGGACAGCCGTCTTCTCCTGCCCTCCGGACAGACGTACGCTTCTCTGCACTCAAGACAGTTAACACAAATTAGAGTGAACTAAAATCCTGCTCTTGTGTGGGGAAATAGCGTCACGCAGCCCTTTGACTGTTACGCGATCAGGAATGTTTTATGATCTAAAACTGGAAAAAAAAAAATTGTAAAATTGGAAAAAACTCACACGCTTCGTTGCAATGAAGTAGACAAGTTGCTTCAAGACTCGACAAGGCCCTGGATAACCTAGTCTAAGCCCTGCTTTCAACAGGAGGTGGGGCTAGATGATCTCCAGACGTCCCCTGCAGCCTCGACTTTCCTATGAATCCACAGTAAGACGCACAACTCGAAGGAGGCGCGTTGATATAGTCAAGAGAAAACACACGATCTGTTTACGTTGGTCCTACAAAGCAAGCACTGGTCTTCTTTCTCGACTCCTGCATATGCTGCACACTTTGAAAAGCATCCATCAGCCTGCATTAATTTTAAAAGATCTAGTATAGCTCAAAGAATAACTGTATTCTAAAATAGATAGACAAAAATATTCCTTCTAAGATGCTAGGAGGGTGTTCCCTTGGCCTGCACGGCAAGCGATGGGTTTATCCGTATTTCTTTGCACAGCTGCTCAGCCCATATGGCATTCGGACCAGCTGGCCAGTCCCAGCCACGGCAAAGGCTCTCAGGCACCAAAGAGATACCAAGGTGCCTTTGTTTTTCTAGTAAACCTAGTGCAGAAAACCACTACAAAACTTTGAAGATGAAGTTACTTGTATATCATACTTTTATGCCATAATCAGGAAAACCAGTTAGTAGGGACTGCTGCTGCAATTATGAGCCCATTTATTGTACAGTCTAATAAATCTACTTGCTTTCCAGATGGATTAAGCTATTAAACCCCTCACTAATGGCACAAACAATAACTCCAAAATCTAGCTGCTGCTTACAGAGGCATTACACTGCCTCTTTCCAAGCTATCAAGTATTATATTGTTACTACACAGGTTAATGAAGCAAAAGATGAAACCATTTCATCTGTCTCCCTTACGTTTAGGCTTAGAAAGCAATGCCTGAGCAAGTCTCAAGACAGCAGCATTAAGGGCTGTAACAAGGCTCTCAGGAGGAGCCTCGCAACGTTATTTCATGGTGCTGGGCTCTGTCTTCAGGCAGGAACGGAGAACCCACCGCATCGCTGGTTTTACAGCACCCCAGTCCCTTTCCGCAGCCGTACTCTGGACGGCACTAGCTATGGCCGTGACCGGCCTCTCCTGGATGCTGCTGCTACCACGTTCAACTCAAATTGCTTTTCAATTAGCTTTACCTTCCTGACAGCGTATCCGACTGCTGAGGAAACGCCAGCTGGGAGGGGAAGCAGGGCAGCATAGGCAGCCATCGGCTCAGGCTTCTGCGGGGATCGGGTCGGGGGCCGAGGAGCTCCCACTGAACAACCCCAGCGAGCCGGGTGGGGTTTAGCAGCTTTAAGCAGTAACTGAACTGTCGGTTCTGCTTTACTGCGATCCTGGGACCTATGGGGAAAAATAACTGCAACTGCCAACTGTGTGGAACTTACAGGACCTAGCACAGGTATGTGCTCTGCTTGCACTGCCGGGCACAGGCGTTAGAGCTGCTAGTTTTTCTGCTCGGCAACATGTTATTGCCTTCCTAGAACAATGTAAAATGTGTCATTTCAACTATTTGTCTTCATAAAGTAAAAACACAACAACAAAGCAAATAGGGGAAGCCCCTTCCTTACACCTTTTTCTTTACAGTGCTGTTTGGTGACATGCGATGAGTGGACTGTCAGAAAAGGTCTCGCTGTGGATTAATCATTCAGAGCAAGCAAAAACCATCTAAATAAGGCGACCGCAGGCAGCATTTGCTACTTTGTGGACACAGACATATCATCTACTCCATCCCACCGTGCAGCCTGGCTGGCAAGAACAAGCAATTGGATTGTTTTGTTCCTCTGGATCATTAGTAACTCCCTCATAATGAGACATCTGATCACAGCCCTGAAGAAGAAAAAGCAGACTTCACATCAAGAAAGTAAGAGCGAGCACATGTCCTTCCTCACTCCTCACTCTCCCCAAGTTCCTGGCTCCCCACCCTGCAGTAGCTGGCGTGTCCCCGGGAGCGGGGCACCCAGGGGTGATGCTTCAGCCCTCCAATCTAAAAAGGGCAAAATTTTAAATGAATATAAATCCCCATCCCCACTCTGCCCTGGCAGCAGTTCTCTCGCACGTGTGTGTTAGGGAAGTGCGGGTACCTGCTCTCGCTGAACAGCACTATGGTTTTCACTGCAACTCGTTGCCTTTCCCAAAATACAAGCATTTGAGCTCAGAAGTGATTTTTGTCCAAAAGTTACTTTAACTGCTTATTGGAATCAGTGTGATACAGAACATTTAACAGCTACAATTACAGCTGTGATCCTCACAACACACCATATCCCCAAACACCCACGTACCAGCTCTGTTGCGCAGAATAATTGTGCAAATGTGCTAACATGTAAAGACGACGCGTGTTTTTGGCAGCACTATCTCTAATGGACCCATATGCCGATTTATGTCCTAAGACAACCTTGCTGACAGAAAGCCCGCAGTACCTGCCAGCTGGTTAAACCATTATAACCTTTACCTTAAAGGTGGGAAGGCATTTTATGTTTAAGCCACAGCCAAGGAATAGTCAAATTATAAGGAAAAGAAAGATAACACATTTAAACAGTAACATAGCACACGCTTCCTAAGTAGATGGATAACGTTCAGCCCGGCGTTGAACTGAAGGCGCAGGCGTCCCAGCGCACGTGCCATGGGGGACAGAGGGGACAGGAGAGGGGACAGGCGCGCCCGGGTGAAGTCTCTGCCACCCCAGCCGCACGGCTCTCTGGAAACTCATTACTCGGATCTGAGCTCTCTGCTGGAGGCCAGCATGTAAAGCCAAATTCCTTTAATGCAAGGACTGATCCAGTACAGCGGCAGTAATTTAAATTTTGATCGTGCCACTAGAGAGAAGATAAGCCACGTAACTCATGGTCTATTTAGCCCTAAAAAGTCAGAACATATCTACTTTGGAAATCCCTTTCTACAGCTCAACATTATGCACGTACATCTTTAAGGTTGGCAAGACAAAAAAAGCAGAGTTTTCCCCTCCTGCTTCCCTCTTCATGGCATGGTGAACAGCTATCAAACCTACCCACCTAGAGGAAAGTTTAGAGAAAAAAAACCCACAACCAACCAACCTGCTTTTCAAGCCACAGATCCAGGATTTCCAACCTAATTCTAGGCTGGATTTATGAATCATACAAAAAAACCCCCCAGCGTTTAAGGTGCACAGACTACAACAACGCAGGACAAAGCACCTAGCCGTGCACCATGAGGTTTATGTATCTTAGCGTGTCTATAGCTTACAGCAACAGAACTTAAATAGTAGCATCAACTCTGTGCTTAACAAAGCAGCTTTAACAAAACAAAAAAGCCGTGTCTTCTTTTACCCAGCCCGATATTATTGCCCGCTGCAAGACAAGTTCTGCACGTCACACACGGCTACCCCGATCCAGTTGCAGGAAGTCACCTGTCTCTGCTGAAAACATACACTGGATGAACTAAAATGCAAAGCCTGAAGCCGGGTCTCCCTCCTTTTTGAAAAGAGAGGGCAACATCAGAAAACCCCCTCTCCGCCAGACCCGAGGAGCTGCCTGGCTGCTGGCGCAGGGCATCGCTCCTGCCGATTCCACAAGCGGATGTGTTTTCCCTGGAAATTAATGGAAAGTGAACACATAACCTAGGATCAAAAGATTTTTTCACTATCACTTTACATTTTACTGGCTTATCAGAAATGCTTGAAAGTTGTCTCATGCAGTTACGTACACGTTAGCAACTACAGCCTGCAACTAAATTCTTTCACCAAATGACATGACACTGTCACTCAGGCATGACACCGAGCCAGCTCGCAGTTGAGCTCTCCGTCTCCTTTGCTTTCCTAATGAATTGGGAAATAATGGCTGTAAGTATTGAGCAGCCAAAGCAGCACGAGCTTCCTTCATTCTGGAAAAAATGTGTTTCTCTGTTTTGCTCTCAGCATATGCTCTGGGAGACCTTTGACATGAACAGAAAAGGAAAATCTTTTACCCCGGTGCCAACAGAGGCAGCACAGCTCAGTGACCCCAACCGTGTTAGACCTGTTGACTCTTCTTGCTGCCCAGAAAGCCCCAAGCTTGCTTTGTGCTTTTCATTTCTTCCCTACCAGGTTCCCTCTAGGAGTTTCCACTAAAAAATCCCCATTATTTAGAACATCATCGTTTTCTTCCTGCTATTAAGCAGCCTGATATGCAACGTGCATTTTAGTGGGAAAGGCGGAGCAGCGTTCTCTTTCCCGACAGGGTTTCGCAGACAGTAACCGAGCGGACAGAGATGCAGGCACTTCTGCTGCCAACTCATTACAACGCCGACAAGAATTCAATACAAAGCATGCTCCAAATTAAAACTCGGACAGCTGGCAAGTATTTGGCATGCCTGCTCGCGTGCGGCCTTCAAATAAAAATAGAAGAACCCTTCTAGTCTGAACACTGCCACCATTTAAAAGGCGCGGGCACGAGGCTTTGGAGAGCACGCACACCTCGCCCTAAAAATTACACGCAGTTCCTATCGAGCAGATGAACTTTGAAGACACGGTCCGACATCTTCACGAGAGCATGTTTTTGTTTGGCAATCGCTAGCGAGCTTCAGGTAATTTCTGCAGTTAATCATGCCTTGCCTTCCAGTAAGCGATGGACAGACGACAGCGCTGCAGGAGCCAGCGTCACAGCAGTACACGCATTAGCAGCTCCCTCATGCACTGCTTCTAAGTGCTCCCCGGAAAGCTCAAACCTCCGGGAAGCCCCAAACCCCACAGTTTTGGTTCACTGATGTTTACAGTTTATTACTGGCATTAATTATTCACAACTGTACTCACAACAAGCAGAGGTTAAGGAAGTAACACTGCTTATAGCAGAGAAATAAATAAAACCTGGTTTAAGTTAGAGGAACTGGAGAAAAATGCCTCATTTTCTGAGCTTAGCAAACCCTGGTGCTCTGTACAGATGGTTCTCCGGGAAGGGGTTACTGATGGTAGTTACTCAATTGCAGAATTAAAGGTTTCAGCGAAATTTTGCTGCTTCAACTAAATATTTCTAAAGAGAATGACCTGGGCAACAATAAGCAATGTCACTTCACAACTTTATTAAAGGGATTTTGCCAGGAAGTTTTGAAGCTTTGATTATAATTGCTTTCACGGGTGTTTTCTCATAGTGCTCACTTCGAAAAAACCCACTGAAAATACTTTTCCTCAAAGTACATCCTGTAACATATTAGTAGTGGCTGAACCTCGATATTGGTAAACACAAGCTCAGCAGCAACATAAAGCATAAAGTTTTTCCATACATGCTGGTTTGAACAACAAATAGAGAGGGCAGAGACCTTGGGAATGGCCACCTCTGGGTTTTACAGCCCGGCTTAGACACAGCCCAGCTTAGACACAGCCCGGCTGCATAAACCAACGCGGATGGGCACCAGGAACGTCTGATGCTGAAATAAAGCAGTGCCTGTGCACGGCCCCACTCCTAAACTATCGCTTTCTAAGGATCTGTACATGAAAATATACGCACCAGGTTAACAGTGTCCGAGCTGTAGATAATGGGGAACAGGGTCGAGGCAGAAGAGCAAACACCCGGCAGCGGGGTCTCCAATCCACGAGACGTCTATTTCTGGGGAGAGGTGCCGAGTTTCCCTCTCCTAATCCTTCAAATCAAGCTCTGTCTGGCACTTCATTCTCCAAATAACAGTCAGTCCCAGCAGAGTTTGTGTTTAGACTCTGGCATTAACCCTGGCAAACGTGTTTGGAAACCTTCTGTTTCTAGATTTTTTCATATTCAGCACGCCAGAGATTACTCGGAGGCAGCAGCGCTGGGTACTGGGGAGACCAAGATAACGTACAAATCCTGTTTTTATTGAAGTTCACCACAAAGGCTGAGCTAGCTTTTACATAAGGCACAACAGTAACTTCAATTCTGTTTTTTAGAATACAGCCCATGAATGCCTATAGGCATGTAATAAGGCATAAGATAAGAGATATCCTTTTATTTTACCTTTTTTCATCCTACTTTTCAGCTCCTTAGAAGAGTTGATGAAAAAGGAGGGCAGAATAAAATTTGAAGCGATCTAAATCACATTCTGTGATTCTGTGATTCTGTGATTCTGTAAAAACATGCTGAAAGCTACTTGATAGCAAACTGCTTTGGCCGTGAATTATTCTATACAGCTATGACAGTGAATTATTTATTTTGAAGTACAGGAGGTGATTACCATTAAACATCCAATAAACAAACAAAAAAAATTTCCTAGTGAAAGGAAAGGTCAGAACAACTGCAGAGAAGAGATGAAAGGTTTTCAGAGAAGACTTCTCTCTCCAGGAAGAGACGCAGGTCAGTAAAAAGAACTGTTGCATGGGGAGAGATGGAATATTTTTGTCCGTGGCTCCTGTGTTCTGCTCATTTCTGAGATTCCTTCTTCACTTCCAACAAAACTGGGATGCATACCTACAATTATTACAGACTCGGATGTCCAACACAGAACCTAACACAGGCTTGGCAGGATTTGGAGCTTTAAAATTCTAGCAAACAAAATATAATTTGAAGTAGATCAGTCAAGACAGCTTTTCTTTGTAAGAAACAGAATTGCAAAATCTTCAGACTCCTTATTCAGGGGGACCAGAGCCACAATGCAGGATCGGAGATCGAACGCAGGGACCTGGCTGGGGGATACCATATGCCTATCTATTCTCCAGCTCTATTCGGGAAGGCCACGTCTAAGTTTAAATAGTTTTGCCAGTTGGAGCAAACGACAGACTTCACTCTTAAAGACAGCAGGAAATACCAGACGTTCAAACTCTACCATAGTGCCAAATTCTTCATTTTTGTGACTTTTTTACGCCTATGCCTGCTTGAAAAATAAATTCACATTTTACAAGCATTCTACCCCAATATTTTAAGCACCAGGATCTCAGTTCTTCTAATATTTGTAGACAGGTGTATTTCATCCATGATTTAAACCTACACTTTTTAAACCAAACACAAACAAGCCTAAGAAGCAGCTCCACCCCACCAGGAACAAGTCCCAATGGTGTGTGTTATTGGACAGAGAGCAGCAACACCGAGTTGCATCAAACGAGACGAACACGCGGCATTTGCGCAGGCGAGGCAAGGACGGACGCCGCGCACCAGCGGCTGCTCCAGCCGGTGGGTGCAGAAGGGCCCAGGGAAGCGACGGCTCCTGGAGATCACCAGCTAAAGCATCACGTGGAAGAGCACAGAGCATGGTCTGCGGGACTTCCCTGTTTCTGTTCAATGTTTTCTATTAACAGTGATTGTTGGCTCCATCATCCAGTAAATCTGCAAAGCTAGGACAGCATTGCAAGGACAGTGGAAAACAGGATGCTTCATAAACTAAGAAAGTGGTCTGGAAAAGAAAAATTCAACAAATGCAAGTTATTCAGACAGGACTAACCAACTGCACAATGAGAAGACAGAAGTTGTCCCACTAAACAGGATGGCTTTAGGGTTTTTTTGGTTTGGTTTTGCTTTTTAAAGTACCTAGAGGCTATACTGCATTGCAAATGAAACTCCAGCAGGCTGTCATCAAAATAAAAATCACAACGGGACGGGTATACACGTGGAAACGGTTGACAAGTTGCAATACATGAAGTAACCCTTCTGCTTTGCTCAGCGTTTTTGCAGATGCAGCCAGAACACCGACCCGTTTTGGGTCCCACTCCAGGAGGACACAGACAATTGAGAGAGCAGCAGCAGGGACAGATCCACAGCACCATTTTGTGAAGGCACGGTCCCCGCCGCCCTCTTCAAGGCCAGGTCTCATCCATTCCACATCTCTACACACACACGCTCTGCTCCAGTGCTTTGATATCGAAACCAGTGGTTACAATCAAAGTTGTTTTTTTGGTTAGTTTTTTTAATGGAATATCTATGTCATTTCCTGGAGCAGCTGAGTTTCAGTTTAATTTCATCCCAGTCTAATGGGACTTCAGCAAGTTTAAGTGGTTTGTCCTTAGGAGAGGTAGCCTTACAGAAGTGTATCCACGCATCCCCTACAGAAACTCCTTTTTCATGTCATTCACTAGTAAAGTGGTAATAATTGTATTGAAATAAGAAAAAAAAAAAATTTCACTGTGCTTTACCACATTTAGAAGCAGTTAATGGAGGATAGATGTTACAATAATGGCTCTATTCAGTTTGTCTAACAGCTTGAAGTGGAAGCTTGTAAAGTATCTTTTTGTACTGTGGCAAAAAAAGGCCTGCGTACATTCTGGTGGCTACATCCTTCCAGTTTGTGTTTTAGAATTAGGTTAACTCGCACCAATAAAAAAAGTCCTAACGGTCTATTAAACTCTCAAACTCTCTTCTGAAGCAAGTTTGCCTTCTCTAGCTCAACCTCCAGACACAGTAATTCAATTCTGAAAAAGGAAAGAGCTTTAGCCTTTAAAAAAAAAAAAAAAAAAGTTTTGGCTTCATCTGGATACCCTGGAACATAAGAGATGGAAGTGAGCAAGCAGTTCCCAAAGCATCAAATATTTTCTACTGGTCTGTCTCTGGACATCAAGCCTCTTCTGACTTGCCCTGCTAGCGCACATATGCCACGTACCTATCTCTCACTTCTGTGGGAGCACAATACAGAGCCTGATTTTGCTGCCTCCTGCCACCTTCTCGCAATTAGGAGAGGGACCACTCCCCTTCTGCTGGGATGAGGTGGGTTTGGATTTTGCTCTCCCCAGTGGCTGCCCTCAGGGGGTCCTGGAGACCCCTGCAAGGAGGGGACTGACAGTTTCTCCTCCGTGCAGGGCGCAATGCCACCCGGCAGCGCACCGACAGCCCTCCCGCGGGGATTCCCAGGGCAGGCAGCCACGCACCCTCCCACGCACCGGACCTCGATCCCTCGGAGGGACAGCTGCACTGAATTGCTTCTCACAGGCTAGAAAAATAGATGAAATCACTCCAAACTCCTTGGATTCACAATAGATTCAGAAGAGGAGGCTTGCGTAATTTCCATTTGGATAGAAAAGGCTTTTGATAACGTTCCCGTGCAGGAGGCAGCTCTTTGCCTACATGCAAAGTCCTCGGCTTGCTATGAAAGATGAGTATCATCTCAATGAAGTTCACACAGTCCCTCCCATCGCACCTCGCCCTCTATGCACTAACTGTAGTCAGTGCTGGATCAGTTAAGTCATAGCAATAAAACTAGTTCTTAAAGCCCAGAAATCATAAACTTACACAAATATCCCGACTCTACACAACAGTTCTTCCTTATGAAACTCTGTTCTCCATTAGCCTCTGTAACTAAGACTCCTCCCCGCTTCCACCTCAATAATTACAGGACTGAAGATGTCTTGACTGCAGTTTCTCACGTTCAGGAAACAAAAGAATTTACGAAGAGACAATGCTCAGCTCCAAATGCGGATTTACAGTCAATGTTAATCCAGAGGGAGTCTCTAATCATGTTCTTTGGCTCCACTTCTCAAGATAGATTTTAGCTGTTGTTCTTGTTGCAACACACCGAATTATAATCTTATAACAGGATACTCGCTATTCTTTAAGAAGTGGCACTCAAATTTCTTCAACCTCTAAATACTGAGCAACCCACAGAATAGAAAGCTGCAACCCGAACTTATTGCTCTTGACAACATAATCTTCCTGCTTTTCTTCTTGGGATCAGTCTCATGCAAAAAACCCTAGCGTCAACCGCAGTGTCTAGCAATATCATTAAACAAAAGACACGGACAACAGATACTTCATGTGTTTCAAGGGAAATAACTGGCGGTGCAATAACCTCGATCCTAACAAGCACAGACTGATTTTGGTCTGCGGCTACACGATGGTTTCTATTTCCTCTACGGGCTCTTAGTTTGATTGGATTAACTGCAGGCCCCCCAGCAATACTCCCAGTTGGATTTCCACATTAAAAAAACGTGGGATGGGGCTTTTGGAGCTGCTGTTCGGCTGGGATTGCGGGGCTTAATACCTTCAGCGCTAGGAGGACAGACTAAACATCATTCAGCCATCGAGTAAAGACTCTTGTGCCCAAGGATGCTGCGGTGCCCCTACAGCAACGACGGCGTTCAGCTAAGCATCTTTGCTTCCTGACTTTTCTCTGCACCACCTCCCCAAGCCCCAATTTTTTTCTTCTACTCTCTTCTTGCATCTTATTTTACACAAATTAACCTACAGGAGTTTTGCTACAGGCTTCAGGAAGAACACAGTTTCACTTCTGGATTGCAAATTTTTTACCACGTGCCTGTACGACAGTCGCTGCCTGAAGCCTGCAAGCAATTCCCTGGCCCCAGCGGGGAATCGAGGTGTCGGCGGCTGTAGCCACATAACCGGTATTCCTGCTGAAACCCAGGCAGGCACCGGCCCAGAGCTGCGGCAGACAAAGTCCTCCTAGCTCCCTGTCAGCCAGGCAGAAGAGTTAAATTAGACCTTGATACTTACACCAAATACTTTGAGTAGCCCCGTTTAAATCAGCAAAGACGCATTCAATATCCTTGGAAGACGGGGACATTTTCACAGAAGCTGCACAATGTAAATCCTCAGAATCCCAAGATTTACCTACTACTTCTTAGAGAATTCCAGTTATGAAAAAATAGCTATTAACATGAAACACGCAGGATAAAGGCAGTTGTCTTATTCAGTTGTTTTCCTGCAAAAACAGGCTACAATTCCCTCCGTCTCCCCCGGCAGTTCAGGTAAAAGGGAATGATTTGTGATAGATGTGTGGTCTTTGATCACTACTCTGAGACTGAATCTAATGGACCATAAACTACCAACCTCTCCCATGTCAATAAATAATGTATGAATATGTATTCATACAAACACACGCGTATAATGCATTGGGACAGCAAGTCAGAACCAGCAGGAAAATATTATCCTCTTTTCCAAAACAGGTTAAATCATCACCACTTCATGCATCCATTCCTGTTGCTAAAAGAAACTCAGTTTCGTGGTTTACCTGTTTTTTTCCAAGGCAAGTTCTGCTCTGCAGAAGTAGGAGTCGATTTTTCTATTTTAAATAAACTGCTGTGAAACATCAACAAGCCCAGGGCCTCCTCTCCCCCACAAAGGTAGGCAGCATCACTACCACAAGCTTAATAGCAAGGAAGATTTCAAAGTAAGAGGGAACAAACAGGAAGGATGTAATCAAGTTAGCTATTTTGGGGAGAAGCAAAGCAAACTTCAAGAAGCTTTAAGAACAGCCTAAAATTGAAGTAAGTCCAATACAGTTCAGAATTCCTTCATTACGAAGTATCTCTGAGACGAGCAGCATATGCAAAAATTCTGTTTGCAAGCAAAAAAACCCAAGCCAGCCCAAAACCCTTTCACAATCATTCTGAAGATGAACCCAGTTCCAAGGACACTCCTATTCTTAACTCCAGGTCAGCACCCTTGACCTTCCAAGCGTGACTTGTAGCCAGTGAGGTGTCTGACTAAACTGATGCTTTTTTTTTCCCCCTCAAAACCACACGTTTTCCAATGGCAAAAAGTGTTGTGTTAAGACACTGGGGCAGAAACTTAAAACCCACTCAGAGCATATTCTCCACAGCAAAGACACAAGTTACAAATACTTGAACTGAACAGGAAACACTGACACAGGAAGGTTCCCAGGCAATCCAGTTACCCAACGAGCACTGACCTTCTCTCTCCTCTCCACACCGTCTATTCTAAACCACGAAACATGCAACTCAGGGACAGAGGAAGCAGGGAAGAAGAGGAGATGAGTCAATCAAATATTACCTCCTGATCGAAATACTTTTATTTAGATTTCCTAGAAGCCCTTTTATTGTTAAAGCAAGAAAGAGTACATTTTGCAGCAGCAGTTCCTAAAGTGCTCATCTAAATACAAACTACACTACTTTTACCTGTTTTTACGTCGTTATTATAAATATCTGGGTTTGCTGCACAGATTTCAGAAAAAGATAGTATTTCCAGTTTTAAACTGGCAGTAGAATATTTTAATATGTTGGTTCAACCCTCTGACGATAGTGTTTTATGTTAACTCCTGCTGATTCACAGCAAACAACTGGCACTATTCACCACATCCCAGAACAGCAAAAATTATAGACGCTCAGGTCACTAGAAGATATTCTAGAGTATACTCTAGCCATTCTGCAAATAGTTAGAGAGGTTGAATTTTAGGTGTTTTAAGATTTGAATAATTTGCCTCTTTGGAGGAAGAGCTTTTACCAAAATGAAAATATCTTTACCAGAAATACAAGAAAATATAAACTGTTTAACCTCAGCTAAATATATTCAGAATGAAGCCTCCAGCACTCAACAAGCTTAAGGAGATCTCCACTTGATGAAAATTCACTCAACAGGTTCCCTTTTAGAGACTTTATGAACGTCCTTATAGTTCAGACACTCAGCTCAGTTCCACAAATAGGAAATTCAGACAAGGGTATTCGGAAACGGCACAAGCCAACCTCAAAACCTTACTCTCCACTGAATGCAGAGAGGAAAACTTCAATCCTTGAGAAGACTGACCACGGTGAAAGCGTGCACAGCACCAGCTCATCCTGGTTCCCTGCTCGCCAACTTGCAAGATGATGAACACGAGAAATGCAGAGGTGAAAGAAGGAGGAGAACAACCATGAAGGGAGGAGAGCTTTATCAATCTATCTATACACAAACATAACGATTGCTTTATGGACAAGTTGTGTCTATCCTACAATGAGGTCGTTAATCTAATGAAAATCTATCAAGAAAAATGTGTTGAGCCTGACAATGATATTATACCTCATCATTAATCTTGACCATATAACACCGCTACAGGCAAAAGAGCTATTAAGATGAAGACACTTAAATCACTCTACAGATGGAACTCATCACGCCACTGTAAAAATGGTTTATTAGCAATACACTTCAAAGCATTATCGGAAATTTTATAACAAGTTATTTCGTATGTATTTAATATTTGTTGGGGCTTTATTGTTGCATCTTAGTTATTTTTAAAAGTTTGTACTATTAATGATAGGTCTGCCACTGACAAATGTAGCACTGCAAGCATAATTTACTCGCAAGTGGGTTCTTTGTGGGAGTTTTTCTTTTGAGCAACTGGCAATGGCATTGCCAAAAAATTCTGCGAACATGCAAAGATCCAGTTAGCAATTAAACATTAACAATAGTTTCGCTGATTATACTGTTTATGCTGAACACATTCAGCAATATGCATTGCAGCAAGAGACTGCATATACAGACAGGATAAAGTGATTCATAGCATTTCTGTGCTAGCAGCTTTACTGAAAATTTAAACAAAAAGAATTTTCAAAGTAAACATTTTAAGCGGAAACGTAAGCATTTAGTATTCTATGCATATATAAGCATTTTTATTTTACGCATTATAAGCGTTCCTATTCTACGCATTATAAGCATTGACTAATAATGCAAATAGAGCGTTTTTGACTTCTTTCCTAGCGTTGCTGATAATTTTCAGAAAAGATGGTGCCTGGAAGATACTGAGGAAAGGCACGAAAAGCTAAAACTACTGGTGACGTCTGCCCGTTGCATTGCTGACACCACTGGCTGCTGGGCATGATGCAAAGCAGGTAGGTTCCCTATACTTCAGAGGAGAAGACATCAATTCAGTCTTCTCACCACATTGTACAGCCAGAGGCAGACAGGGCTGTGGGCTGCCGTGCCGTCCCTCTCCACAGAAAACATGTGGATTGATATAAAATTTGTTAACCACAAGCATCAAGATGTGTAAGCAGGCTACCTCCATTAATGTACGTTACTGCAGACCAACGAGTTTGATCCAAAAGCATTTCCATTTTAGCTGGAGATAGCACTGCATTACAGGAAACGCGCTTGTAAGGCTTAATGTTGTTAGATGGATGCGAAGACAAAGTATTTGCTTGTGAGCAAGATGTACAAAATGCCATTAGCAAAGCTGCCAGAGAGAATGCTAATGCCATATTCATCTCAAAGAAATTGTCGGTGGCTGTATCTTCCTATTTGAGTGGGTGCTAGTTCTTGAGAGTCACTTGCAGAAGACAGGGGAAACCTAATTATGGAAAATAGCAATATCTTTGTCAAAAAACCAGCAAGCAATTAAATCTCCCCTACACACGGAAATATGTATTAAAGCTAATTATTGTACATCGGTCAATGTAACTGCAACTCAAATGCAACATGGTCCACGTAATTAGTTGGCACTAATGGAAACCTCATAATGCAACAAACGTACTAAAATACTCTGCGTCAAGAACATTTCCTCGCAGTACCAGGAAGTCGTGCTACTCTCTTGTCGAATTTAAGGAGCCCTTTGCCAAAGAGAAGACGGATGGATATCCCCCCCTCCCCAATATCAACGTCTGGAGTTACTGAGGTCCTCACTCCTGAAGGAAGGTGCCCAGTTGATGGCAGGTCCCCCATGCCCAGTTGCAGCCTGGGCATGCCCCAGCTGTTTGGGCTCACCATCGAGCTGCCCCAGACCTGCTGCTAGAGGCTGCAGCAAGAGCTACTCTCAACAACTTGATTTGGCCACATCAGGTTATCAGCTTTGATAGCCTTGTTAATACACACGACCGAGAAATACTTTTTTTTCCCTTTTGCTATTCTTGTTAGCTCAGCTTCCTTTTGTTCCATTAGATATAACCCTTGCCATTGAGAAACTGCTTACACAACTCCAAGATACTCTCGGAGAAGGCATGGCAACATTTCCCAGCCTTCAGCTGGCTACTGGGCCAGTTTCACTTCGATTTATACTGCTTGGCGATGCTCAGAGACACTCTGCCAAAGCGGGAACAGCAGGAAGATAAAGGAAGATTTGCAGCTGCAGCAAGTGCGGGAGCTCCTCCCGTCAGGATGCCCAGAGCATTATTAACTCCTCGGGCAATGAGAACACAGTGGCAGAATTTAACAAGCATCTCTGCTGCACCTGGTACCTACTAAAGCACAAGAAGAAGCACATGTTTATGAAAGACCACACTTCACAAAGCCCAAAATGTTGGGCAGAAAACAAACACTATTTTGTTGCAGGCTTCACAGAATTAGTAATTAGTGTTAGTTAACTATTAAGTGATTTTACCCCTTCTGCAAGGTGTATTTCTCCAAGAAGAAAAAAAAAATAGTTTCACCTTCGGGGAAGGACATGGTTGAAAGACCAGTTTTTGACTGCAATGGCAGATCTTTTTCCGATGACACACGACTAATACTAGGCTGGGTGCAGCACGTAACCGTGCCCAACTGGGCAAATAAAGGCGAGCATGCACCTGGTATCATCTCAGTGACCGTCAGATGGATGTTACCCTACAAGCCAAGTCTGCTAGCAAACAGCACAAGAGAGATTTTTATGGGAGAAATGTTGAATTTACCAGAAAAATTCTTGGTGAGGCAAACTTCTCCGACAGCCATCACTCTCCTTTGTAAAGGCCGATTATTTGCAGGCTCCAACAGCTGTAAGTCAGTTTAATATTTTGTCTGGTTTTGTTTTAGTTGCAGATACCTGCCCAGTTCCTCAGTGTTTTTGAGCTTGTAATCGAACATCACCGCTTATCCACCGCTAATATACTCTGGCCTAATAAATGAGTGGTTTAACGCACATTTAGTGACTTATTTCAAGTAGGTACAAATTAACCAAACCACCTTTTTGCCATCTGCTTGGAGAAACAAATTCCCACATTAGGGTAATAAAATATGGTGATGTGACATTTCCACAGTACCTACAGAAAAGTGCGCTTGGGCACAGCCCGTCTCACCTCCGCGGGGAAACGACACAAAATACACCGAGCTTGTGGAAATTTCCAAACAGAAGCTGGTCCTTTGGAAAAAAAACAAACAAACACAAAACCACCCCGCTGGGGAAGTGGCTCTGGATGTGCCAATCTAGACTTCACCACAATCATAAAATACGGAGGAGGAAGGGAAAGCTTACGCATCTGTTTCCAGCAAGGGAACTAGGTCACTCGAGAAGCAATTAACAGGCTCGCTGCAACGATCTCCTTCCACCCAGCCATGGTGCATCAGATCCCAGAAGTGCCCGATGAGCTGGGAGGTGGCTGCACGGAAGCACCAGCGCCGGGACGGTCACAGGACTGAAACATCCCCTTGTTTGAGTGGAGTTCAGAACAACCTTCTGAAATAACAGTTTTTCAGATGCTGCTAGTTAAAGGTTAGCCAAAATCTTAATTAACACAAAGCAGAAATAGAAAACAAAAAGGTTAAAGCTCCTCTGCAGTCTAAAGGCCACCTGTGTTTTACCGGGGGAGATAGAGGGTATGTTAAACTTCAGCAGGTGCCCTAGATGCACAGACTGTTATTTAAATATAGGATAGATCAAGCAACCTAGAAAGACTTCATCCTAATTATTACAGCTGAACAGTTACTGCTGAAGCACAAGTAGCATAAGAAGCCATCACAGAATTATTACAGAAAAAGCTAATTTAACAACCAGCTCTGGAAACATGAATTGGGGCTGTCAACAAGGATGAGAAGACTTCACAGAAGGTCATCAGCCTCCAAAATTAATCTAGAATGCCCTTGCTGCTTTGGAAAGGCAATATTGACCTGGAGATGTGACATGAAAAGACAGACTGATGCAGAAGTCGAAGACACGACCTGGTATCCACGGGCACATTTACTGGGAGGGTGCGGCCAGTGGGTTGCTCCTGCCTGTAGTAACCTGGTGTCTCTAGTAGTGGGTGAGACGAGTGAACACGCAGGCAAAACGTTCTGTTGTCACCAATACTGTAAAAGTTTCTTCAAGAAGAAGTTGTACCCACACACCCCCACACACCCCATTGCCAGGAAGAGTATTCTCCTGAAGTTTCTGTCCAACAGCTGTTCAATATTCAAGCATAAAAATAAAATTAATACTAACCTATTTTCTTCTGGCTGCTACAGGCTCCCTTTTTCATCTAGAAATTCAATGCATTCACTCTTTATTCTCTTTCAACCCCACTGACAGTCTATAAATTATTACTTTATATTGCAGGGCATCCAGAGGCTCCAGCCAGGGTCAAGGCAACGTGCTAGAATAGACACACTGGCTCCAGAAAGCTTCTCAGTCCCGCTCTATCAAAATACTCTTTTAGTGGATGCTAAAATGCTCCCTCTTTGTATAAAATAAACTGTTCAATCTATGTCAATAGCTTCTCTGCTGCTGTTCCCCCTGGCAGATTAATTATCAGTCCACCCAGATCTTCTCCTTCACCATATTAACTGATGCAATGTCATTTAAAACATATTAAATACAGCAATATACCAAACGTGAACATTTGAATAATTCATGAAGGCAAAAAAAAGGTCTACAAAAAGCTAGGAAATTTTGCAAACATCATTCTTTCATCTACCACCCTCCCCTTTATTTTTTTAAACCAATACTGAACTTGGGGGCAATTAATATCCGATACAGTTCTAACAGCAGCAAAATAATTTTTAGCATCTCCTTCAAACCACTGTTTCATACCATCCATCACTTACAGGAAAGCACGATCAAGACAGGAGTCTATGAATAACTCTGCTTTTTCTCCAGGATTCAATCTAGACTGCTTCTAAATATGTATAATGCCTAGACTACATTAACACATTAAAGCTTTGTAGATTGCCATCAGTGCTTCTGCAGCTTAATTTCATCTGTCCCTCACAATTCACATCTTCAACTACTTTTATCCTAAAGAAAAAAAAAAAAACCACTCCACTTTAAATTTAAAAACTCATGATGCTCACATAAGCAGATTGCTAAGCATGTTTAAGAGGAAATATATTTAAAACCTGGCAGCAAAACTTTATTCCCCTGCTAAACAGGAGGTATTCTCCCAGATTCTATTGCCTCGATGTTAATAAAAAGCATATTCTACGATCAGTTAAGCTTGAAAAAGTCTGGGAAGGATGATGAGTTTGACAAGTCAAACAATTCAGGAGTAGACTTGGAGAATATAGCAAGCGATAGAAGAGTGAACATTTGAAGCAACTGATAAAAAAAACACCACAAGGGATTCAGTGTGTTTGTTTTTTACTCCAGCTGCACAAAGGATAGAAAGGCACAGTGCAGTAACACAAAATGGATGCTTTTTTGCAAAACACCACCTTAATTTCCAAACAAGTTTGTCTGGCCAGTTAAAAATTCATTTCCTGCTTCTGACAGAAGATTTTAATTGCTAAAACAGATGCTCTTTTCTGCTCATTCAAAAGTAACAAGAGAATTTAAGACATTCTGTGCCCAAGACAGTCCTGCTGCACAAAGTAATTGGAAATGACAGCTCACATACACCCGTGCAGGCTTGACGTTTGTACATCAAGTTCTGAAATAAACCTCGGCAGATTCACAGGAGTACTCACCCCGAGCTGAACAAATTCAGCAGCAAAAGCCTGAAAAATAAAACTTACCAATTTCAGATTAAACACACAAGAACAGCATGTATTAATTATTGGGCAGAAGTTTAAAGTTTCCTTTAATCATTTTGAAATGCTTTGAAATCACATGTCTGGGATAGCAGCTCCAAAAGAGCTTTTATCTTTCAGCTGTAACACAAGAGGCACACTGGAAACCCCAGACAAGATTTTCTACCTTCCAGTTTTGGCATCTCTCCTTTTGAATTAGGTTTCCTGAAGTTGCACACAGCAAGATATACCACAACCAGTAAAGAAACTGTTTAAGCACAAAAAATAATCACTAAATTTAACACGAGGAGAAACTTCTACTTGAAAATCAGTCCCACGGAAAGCCAAGCTTCAGTTTAAGACGTGTATTTTATCTAGCATCCCAAAGCCTCTATGCAAGGACAACAGGTTAAAAATCCTGCCTCTTTTGTGCTACCGAGCTCATGCTTACAGCATGGATAATTATATACAATATACAAAAGAAGGACATTAACATACTTCTCACAGAAAAACAAATAGTTAGGCTAATAGCATGCAGACCTGTTCTCACCCACCACCTTACCCAGACTAATTCACCACCAATACTTACAAGCACTCACACTGGAGTAATTTATGGATACCATGGTAACATAACTACAGCTCACCAAGTCTCACCTTTCATGAAATTCAGGCAACTGCTACCTCTCCAAAGGGAGATTTTTCACCACCTCCACCCTATTTCCCTCCCCCAGCATCCTTCAGAAGTTACCGAGCTTACTTACCGTCCAAAGGGGGAAAATAAAAACCTCTGAAAATTAGGTTTTAGGCATGACAGCCCTTTAGCCGTACAACAAAGCCCACCAGCTCATCTCTGCCCCAGCACCGCGACCGAGCTGGTGGAGTCCCCGTGCGAAGCAGCCTGCTTCCCTTCCTCTGGGCAGGCTGAACCTGGTTATTGCCACGACACCTCCTGTAAACACCCAGCCATATGCCTTCTGCAGCTGCAAGTTATTAAATCGGATGAATGTTAACTGTTTCGGCATCGACAGCAGGCCAAACATTTTAAACACATTACAGAAACTCCAGCCCGAGAGTTAATCAAATACAGACATTGATTAAGCAGGGAACAGGGGGAATCTGCTCCTCTCTTACCTTAAGCAAAGGGAGGTCTCTGAATTCTAATGCATCTCAGATTTTTCAACTTCAAAAATAGATCAGTTGGTGATTTAAAGTGATTTTCCTCTCCGATTTCCTACAGGGGACATGTGAAGAAAAAAAAAAGGGAAAAATTGAAGTACTTAAGGATCTGCAACAGCCATCGGCATTGAATTTTTTCCCCTCTATCTGTAAAAATCCTCTTATTCAGTCCTGTCTGCTCTTAAGACAGCACTGCTGACGAATTTCAAGGCTCAGCTCTTGACATGCAGAATCACTGGAGGATCAAGAGCATAAATGTCACTTCCTCTAGGCAGCACATCAACTGCAAAGGAGCCTAATCTGCTCTCCCCACCACAATCCCACCCAATTGAAGAGTAAATCCTGACATCTGCCTCATGCAGAGCTTTCATTAAACGTTTCTGAAGAATTCCAATTTAAAGCCCCTATCTAAAGGATCCCAGTTTTAGCTAAACCATTATGTAGTTTCACTTGAGAAACTGCACAAGTGGAAGAATATAGACGGAAAAGCTAATAAAACAGAAGTCAAAGACTAACCTTGAAAC
Organism: Mycteria americana; assembly: GCF_035582795.1. Lineage (NCBI taxonomy): Eukaryota > Metazoa > Chordata > Aves > Ciconiiformes > Ciconiidae > Mycteria > Mycteria americana. The sequence continues at coordinate 69,657,620 of NC_134370.1, read as the reverse complement.
AAATTACGGCTGGCTACATCTGAGCAGTAGCAGAGGCTCTGGAATTATTAAATGAGCTTCAGAAGAGATTTAACTAACCAAATTCCACTGCAATGCTTTATTCATGGTATGTGTGCCGGTCCCAAAATATTCGCTAAGGTTTTTCCAGCTCCTTTATTGCTTTTGCATATTTCCTAATCAAATCCAACAGGCACAAACCCTACGGAGGCCGGAAGATTTTTTTTTTTTTTTGGTGACGGTATTTCATAACGCAGTGGCCTAAAGTTCCTTAAAATAGAAATTAGATGTCATGAACACAACATCCTAAATACATGCTATATGTGGATTAAACAGAAATCAGGACACCAGCATCGACTTGAAACACCCTGTAATTAACTCCTAAAATGGCATTTTAATGGTCTCTGCCCTTCCTCAACTTGGCAATAGCGTGTATAATTACTCTCTTATTAGCTCTCTGCATCCTTCCCTCACATTCCCAATTTAAAATTAAACAAAAACTCTTCTGTTGGAGTTTGCCTTGAAGAAGTCTTGTTTTAAAAGGATTACCCGTCGCTAAAAGCACACTGGATTCCATAAAAGGAGGCTTATTTGTGCGCTTGAAGTCTATTTCTTTAGGTATCTAATACACACCTGGACCTTTTAAAAATCTATTTGAATTTTCTTACTGAATTAGCTCAATAAAGTAAATTTTATCACCCATTAAAATTTATACCAACACAACTTGAGTCTGCACGGTATTTCTTCCTATAATCCTCTTGCTGGAGGCTCAATTTAATAAACAAAGGCAGCTCTAATAATTCAAATCTTACTTTCAAAGATGTGATGTGCCTGTCAGAAGCTTTCTGCAACATAGTCAGTACATTTCTTCAGTCTCTCTCCAAGGCTTTGCATACGTTTAAGCCTGCGTCTTGCCTTTTGAATGCTGATAACTACTGTGTTTCTTTTCCCTCCTTTAAAGGATTAAACGCAACCACACAGACATTTTTATTAGTGCATCATGCACCATTAAATTGTCAGCTTGTCTTCCACGATTCTCTTAAAAAAAAAAAAAAAAGTGGCCTTGAAAACATCTTTACAACAAAATACTCATTTTCTTGGCACTTATTTATAAACTGAAGCAAACAAAGCCAAAACCCAACCAGCGAAGCACCGCATGTATTTCCCTTACAGCCAGGTTGCAGAAGGCGAGAACCGCTCTACACACATGTATTTTTAAAGACTGCGCAGTATGTTCATGTAACATCTACCAGAAAGCCCTTCACTTGGCTTCCCCAAGAGATTTATTTTTATTATTTAAGAGTTCACCCTACTGCCTTCAAGTGGCAAGGCGAGAACTCCCCCATTTTGCACTCTGGTCATACGGGAACAACTCCCAGAAAAGAAATACAAGTTTTTAACAGGAGAAAACAGTGATATTTTCGTCCGAGACAGTCCTCCATACACAAAGGATGGGACACACGTGCTACGTGCCCCATGCCAAGAAGATGACAGCTGAGGATTCTCTGCAGTTACTTCCTAAGGGCACTCTGGATTTTTAATACCTCCCTTATTTTTTGTCAGTATTTCTATCTGGGAGTGAATCGGCTCTTTTTCAGACGCTGCAGCTTCTTTCTCTCAAACTCCAACCTACTGCCGACGGCACCCAAAATTTCCTTCAATGGGGCTGTGCCTTGGCACAATTTTCAACCAGCCCTGCATCCCTAACTTGAGGAAAAAAAGGCCAGCACTGCAGAAATTCAGTTCCTGCCCAACTCGTACCCTTTAAAGGACTCTGCCCATACAAATCTTTTACCTTGTGTCTCACTACCAAGTTTTAAAAGTAACCAACGCGTTTGAGATGTTGGACTTAGAAGGCACAAGACCCACTGACACTTCAGATTTGCACATTCCTTCTGTTTTTCAGCACAGGCAGCAGAAATATCCCTGCATCTCTTCATCGAGGAGAATTCCTCTCTAAATTACTGGTAAAATTCCAGAAACGGTCGTAGTCCTGTTCAGCGCTGATGCAGGTCAGTGCTGGGCAGAGGTCCCCTCGCTCTCCGCTGTCCCCGGATGGGCAGGACCGGGCTGGTTCGTTACAACAGGTCAGCAGAGAATAAACAAGGAGCATTCCCGCAACAGCTTGGACACAGTCAGGAGAGTCAATCTGGCCAAGTTATGTTGCTGTCTGCTCCTGGCTTGCAGAAAGAACAGCTGCGGAGCCTGGAAATAAACCCAGGAGATTGCCTGAAGGCTGAGCACGAAGCAGCCGAGCAGGTGCGTTACCCCCGTGTCTCTCGCAAGGCGAGCCTGGCAAACAGCTTGCACCGGGGGCTAGACAAGGGCATCGCTCCAACAGCAAAGAAATCCCCGCGGGTACCTTCAGAAGAGGGATCGAGATCTTGACGCAGTCAGACATTCAGCCAGCTCCACAAGGACTGCGGGAGCTAGAGGGTGAGAGGACAGAAACCGAGCAGGAGAAGGCACAAGTGACACTTAACGTGGCCCCGAGGGATGGAGAGTGGCTATTTTCTGTTCAGGGGAGCCCAAAGCCACGTTGGAAGCAGTAGCCCAAGGTGCCGGCTTGCTCAGGAGGCACCTCAGCAGAAAATCAGTTGACTTGCAGGTTGAAGGCAAAATTCACATACACACAGTTACACATTTATCAAGAGCTTTTATGAATACATGCATAAAATGAAAGATTTCTAACCGTCAGTACAGACAAGTTTTTGCTCTCTGGTCTGCACCATCTGCTTTGTTTTAAGCTTTGCCCCACTCAGCTTCACTTCTCCGAACTCAGCTTTGGCGCTGAAAAGAAGCTTTGGATTCCTTTTGTTCTATTTCTGAAATTACAGTGATTCCAGCAGGGTTTGGCAAGTCATTAATACAGGTACCGGGTGATTAGAAGCCTTTGCTTGCAACCTGCAATTTCAGCACAACCACAGCAGCGTTATCAGATAATGTCTTAATAACCTGCTGTGTCTAAATACAGCGTTACAGTGATGGGCACGTGCTGGTTTCAAAATGACAAAACAAATAGCCAAGCACGCAGATTTTACACAATCAATTCCAAACTCCCGACTGAAGATGAAATCCTGTTTCTAGATTCTAGGCTAACGCTTTATAAAACACTGTGGGAATGCAATACCCTAAAACGCAATTACAACAGCAAGGATTTGCTATGCTTTTTTTTTTGGTAATGAATTTTTTTTTACTATTTTTTTTTTAATTAAAAAAAAAAAAAAGAACAAAGGACTACTTGTAACCGCCCACATTAGGAGGTACAGCGTTCCCAGTAGCAGGGTAAGGTCGGACAACAGCATAACTCCAGCTTTTGTACAAAGTTTTAAGATGCTCCCTGGAGGGAGCCCCACATAAAAGAACAAGACTTTTCCATTTTTTGATAATGAAAGTTTTGACTGTAGGCAAAGCTAACCAGAGAGGGGACAGGCTAATGAAAGCTATAGAGGAGACAAGTACTCGGCCCCACCAGGAAGGACTTGCAATGGGAGAAGCAAGAGGATCTTGTCCTAAAGCTGTCAGGATACATCCTGAAAGAGATGGTCCAAAACCACTTTAACTAATTTTGTTCATATTACTCTCATGAATCCACAAAAATAATATCTTCTCTTCATGCACAGATAGGAGGATTTTATCTCATTTCTATTAAACAGACCAGTAAGACCTCATATTTTACTTTGGTGATCTATAAAACAGACTTTGTTGTTTCTAAAGCCTAAGATTATGAAGAGAAAAAAAATCTCTACTCCCCTTCCAGCTGTTGCACATTTCTGACACCGAGCCACATCTACAGGCACAGGCAGGACGCACAACTCCTTCTCTGAGCTGCGTTTTAACATTTTCCCATCCGAGTCAAGAATCTGACAGGTTCAAGTTACACAGTTCAGACCAGGCATCCGAGATGGCTATAAACCCCAAGATCAGAATTCCTGCTCTCATACAATGCCCGTTATCAACACGGCTCCTCTAAATGTGTTGTGCCCATCCATCGAGACAGACGGATGTCTTTTCCATAACCCAGCGTTTCTGTCACCTCCCAGCTGTACAGGACGGTGGTACGGACAGTCAGGAGAGCAGCGTGGAAGCTGCAACCTGATGTCTCAGCTAAGATGCCGAAGGCCAGCAAAGGCTCACGGGTTTAAGGTCATGTATCAGCCTGCTAGAAGAGGGCAGAGGAGAAGAGGTGCAGGCACAGCAGCCTGCTTTCAGTGCACTGAACACACTGAGTTTCACACTGACATTTGTCATTTATTAAGAGCGCTTTTCAATTTAAATAAGGTGGTTAAAGTGATAGCACCCAATTAACTGCTCAGTAGGAGGACGGCATTAGTATTCCTGAAACATTTAAAGCAGACGTGGGATTCTTAATTGTCTGAACACACATGCAACAAAGCTGCACTAATAATGTGCCACCCCCCCAAAAAAATATTTTTTTTAAAAAAAATCAATATTCACTTCAGTAGCTGATTTGGGTTCCATTCTGATTTTTGCCCATTTAAACACCAGTGTTCAGCTTTACCCAACTGTATTCCTGGTGAAAGGGGAATTTTTGGTCCCATAGAAAGAAGAACCAGCCTGACTCAAGCCCACGGGGTTAAACTCGACTAACCCAGGCGCTGGCTGTTGCAGGAAGTCCCTCAATTTTAGCCACCGAGGCAGTAAAACCATCCCTCCCAAATGCTGCCATTCCAGTGTTCAGTCCCAACATGGCTGGTTTTTCTGACTGCAATGTAGTGCAAAATGGTTATTTAGAGTTAAAAAAAAAAAAAGGCACCCATTTAAGATTGATTTCCTTGTCCTACAAGGTGGGGGCCCTGTAAGGTAACAAAAAATAAGCTCAGACTAAATTATTTTGGAGACGGTTCTGAGCTAAATGCAAAGGACCTGCCTCTGGTCACTGAAGTCGAGCGGGAGCTCCCGCAGCTCCCCGAACAGGGCAAACCTCCTCCGCACAGCCACAGCATTGTAAGCTTCGCTCTCGCAGCTGCGCTGGTTTTATCGGCGTCTCATTTTCCATCCTCGTCAGACCTGTGAGCCTCCCGCACGCAGCCCCAGCCAGCAGGAGCGGGGTGCCAGGGGCTCTGCGCAGACTGCTGCTCCCCATCTAGACAAACATTAAGCTTGCAATGCAGAACGGTGGAATAAATATTTTTTTAAAGCACGTCCCAAGCGAAATGATTGCGAATAGCAGGAGACTGAATTGTACCTGGGTACCAAGGTGGGGGGGGGGCGGTTGTGATGCACTGAAGTGATATCAAACATCACGCAGACCTGCTGCAATCAATAGAGATGGATTCTTCATCCTGGAAGGCTGATAATTCCATCCCTGGAAGGAGAGGAGTGAGTGCCGGCAGAGGGCACTCGGATGCCAAGAGAGAACAAACCCACCGTGCGCAGGGCGTGGGATGGCTCAGCCAACACCTCCGTGGCCTGGGACAGACGAGTTTTGCCTTTAGTCCTCAAGCAGTCACAAATGCAACGCGTTCAATCCGAGGTCTAATTTCGGGCTCTCTTCCAGCCACAGCAAAATGCCTCTGCTGCCAACTCCTGTTTCGAAGGGTCTCTGCAATCCCGCGCACTGGACGCGGGTGGGTTTGATTTGACAGCAAAGACCAGAGAATAAGAAACCCCACTTCAGTCCCCGAGGAGTCCTTCCACTTCAGGAAACTGTTTAAGGGGAAATGTGCACTACTGTCAGTCACGCCAGCTGTTAAAATAAGGAGAAAGCAATGTCACAAGGCAAGCCAAGTGTCTTGTTAGGTATTTTTTACGCTGCAACATTTTGCAAAGAAAGCTTAAATCTTCTTGGAGAAGTGGCCAACTTTATAGCAGCAAAATTTGAAATTCACTGTCAGGCAGGCAGGGAACTTGTTAACAGTCCTATGAGTATTAAAATGCAGTGCATCACAAGTCGTATCTCAGCAAGATAACCTCCATTTGCTCAAATGGAAACTGAACATTAGGACCAAAACCGGTAGGATGAGTTTCAATGGTAGTTACGTGGGGGAGAGAAAAAAAAGTTTTACTGGTCAATGGTCCTTCTGGAACAAGAAGCATTTCACCACAGAGTATTACAGATGGTCATTTTAAAGTAGTTGTCACAGCAAGGATTAAGCCTACAGCTACAGCATACAACACCAAGCAAACGCAATGAGCTCTGCACCTTGGATTGTGCACAGTATAAAATACGTGGGATGAGAACGGCACGCTATATAACCCACGTCAGGGAAAATGCACACGTTTACATGCACTATAAAAAGGGGGAAGATTGATAGTCATATTTTTTTCATTTATGTAGGTCTAAAAACTTATATGTAAGACAGGTTTTTAGGATCACAGAGGTGGATTTAAGGCAAAAATCAGAACGCGTGATTGACAAGAGTCTGCAAAACCAAAATCCCGTGTGCTGCTCCACCCTCACAAGAACATGCACCTTGCAAGCACTACACCCCTAGCAAACACTGAGAGTAAACCTGGCTGTTCCAGGGCCTGAACCCCTAGGTTTTCCAGGCACTGAATACATCAACTTTTGACCTCCTGATACTGTGCCCTTTTTACAAACACACGTGTCAGGAGATGAAGCAATTTATTAAGTCTCAGAGAAACGCAGCATCACCTTAAGTCTTCTGAGCGTGAAAAATGGCCATGAAAATGCAGCAGTTCTGCAAATGATCTGTAAGTTTTCATTTTCCCAAGCCACCAATACCATAAAATGTAACAACAACAACAAAAAAGTATTTAGGTAAGAGACTTGAGAATTATATCTTTAAAGAGGTGAGAACCTGATAAATCTCACTCCTGCAAGAAAGCCAATTTTTGCAAATAGCTAAAAAACATGTCACAATTATGCATTACTATACAGCCTGCAGTGTTGTGGCAGGCCATTTGCATATCTATTACTCTATAAATTTTACAGTCCACAAATACCAAGAATACTTTACTGTTACTGAATGCCAATGCCAAGAGTTGCCTTTCGAAGAAAACTCAGAACTGTGCAAAATCCTTGTCTAAAGCATAACATTCACTGCTGGTGTTTACTGTAATTCTCAGCTCTGTGACCCACTCAGCTTAAAGTTTAAGAACAAATTCACCTTCTAGATATGTAATACTTCTGTAAGACATAAGGCACCAAATATTTACTTCTAGATGTAGTTCAAAGATCAAATATGAGTTTAAGGACTAGATGTGGATTGTGACCGACTTTCTCCATGTTATACCAATAGGGATACATAACCTCCTGTCCAGAGGAGTAATAAGCTACACATTCAGTGATAAAAAAGCCCTGTATTGAAACATCGAGTGGAAATAAGACCCGTGACTATTGAGGAAAGCATCTGGCAGACATTAAATCCAAAAGCACACCTTTTCTCATATCTCTCCTTTCTCACCTCTCAGCAAGGCACTGATCCTGCTCCTACCAGTGAGCATTCAAGGGTTTTGATACTGCACGTCAAAAATGTGCATGCACAGCTTATTTTGATATAAGGCAATTTCCCTACCAGAGCTAAGCAAATACACACCTTTCACTAACCACAGAGGGTTAAACCTCCCCTCTTTTCTTCCAGTGTGATATTATTTTGTATAATATGCAAAGGAGTCCAAGTGTTGCATCAAGTTTTCCGTAATTCTTCACTTTTTGTGATAACATAATAGAAACAGTGCTTTTAAAAGTCTAATTCCCACCAGGCTTAATATGAACATTCTCCGAGAGTGCTGTTCATGCTTAAAAACAGGCATTAAACAGCTAAAACATTTGATGTTTGGAAACAAAGTTACCCATCTGCCAAGGGTTTTGGAAGCATTACATACCACGAAAGATTTTCTGTTCTAAAACCATTTCATGTTAAAGAAAAATCTCCAGACATGCAAAGCTTAAAGCTTAAAAATAATCCTTTCCACTTACTTCTAACTCTCCCTTGCAAAAGCGTTTGTTTACTGTGAAGCACCAGTTTTCTGTTGCAAACAGCCACCCATTGCATAAGATTGAGCATTTAGATCTATCTTACCTCTACAAAATAATGGCATTTATAAATTAATCATAACACTTAAAAATAACTGACCTACTTTGCTTGGCCACCTAGGATTCACTGCGCGCAAGCATCCAAGCTACGAATTACCACCGTGCCAACGGAAGTGTGAAGGTACTGCACATCAAGCTGAGATTTCATGGCAAGTTGCTGCACAACCTGCGCTGCGTGCATGCTTAGCTGCCCTCAAAACGCTGCTGCGGGGGCCTGCCGAGCCTCCCGGCCTGAAGGTCCAGTTACCTCCAGCAGGTTTCCTCAAACAGAAGTGCTACAGTCCAGCTGACCCTGGCATCGGTGGCACGCTCTTACGCACCAGAGGTACTTGAAGCTTCACCTACAGAGCAGGGATTTGCAGAAAGCTCGTTGTCTGCCGAGGGAAGCACTGAAAAGAGCTTAAAAGAAGATAAGTTGGTTGCAACGCACCCGTGAAGCTAGGGATAGGCTTCCAAGCAAAGTGGCTGGAAGACAAGCCCAAGAGCAGGTCGCAGGGAGCACCCTTGCTGGGGGGCAAAGGCAACGGGGTGAGAAAGAGCCTGGTGCTTGCAAGGGCACAGGCATTAAGAAGCATTTTTGCAAGCTAAAGGGCAGTGGTACATCTGTAACACCATGCACCAAGTGCTGGGGGTCTTGGTCTGTCCAGGCTGTGGAGGTGACCAAATTCTTACCCTTTTCTAATCCTAAAAACCCGCTGGCTTTAAGTTACCACTAACATATGGCTGAGCAGGATGAAGCTGTTCCACCTACCCACAAGTGAATAGCTTTTGTGACAGTAACTTCCTGGGAAATTCAGGTTTTTCTGGAAGAATACTCAGTGCACAAAAAAATATAGCAAAACCCACTAAGATCTGGAGGACGGTGGCTGGCATTGTACAAAGCATGCAGATCTCCGACACCTCGCTTCTGGAGCTGGCAATGTAATTGAGATTTTTATCTAAATTCACCTTCTGTATGGCAGCTCCAGTGCAAATTCGTCATATGGGCAAGGCAAAAAACTACTCAAAACTAGTTATAATGTGAAATAGAGGTGCACGAATCCAAGTATAGATTTAAAAAATCACAACAGCTCCAATTATACTCAGCACCTTCCCTGTTCTTCCACAGATGTCTCATCCTTCATTTTCTCTATCTGCAGAGCAACCATAGTGCTGTTCATATTGTTCATATCGGTTTTAATATCAACCAGTCAAAAATCTCGCAAGCCTAGGCAAAGTTGTTTCCAGCAGTTTCTGCGGCTGTGTTCCCTGGTTAGAATAGCTGCTCACAGCCAGCGGCACCAAAGCAACCCCGGCCACGCACCCGCGGAGCCGGCAGACCCCAGCCGTGCGCAGGCAGCCCTGCCTGCACATGTATTTTCCCTTCGAGTACAACCAGCCGGTCCCAGAGCAGCCAGCGGATCCCACTGGCAACCGCGAATCACCAAAATGCTCGCCTTCTTTGCGGGATGAAGTACGTGACCTCTTTTGGTTTCTCAGCTACATGGAGAAACAGTCCATAAAGAAAAACCAAACCAAACCACATTGAGAAAATTACTTCTCCCTTACTGCAGCAGAAGATGCTCTGATCTCATTTGTTGACATTTATCATTAGGAAGAGAGACATCTGAAAGCCCTATGAGGAGAGGAAAGCTTCTTAGGGTTTTTAAGAAAGCCTACATTAAACAGCAGGGATGGCAAGAGCCGATTAGTCCTTCAGCTTGAGATACACAGTACAGTTAACACAATTTTTTTTTTTTTTTTTTTTTTTTTTTAAGAACTTAACAAAATCAGCTAAGACAACATAACCAGCAGCCTTCTGTACTCAACTTCATATTCAGGTACCTTTTTAACAGGAGAGCTTAACGAATAAATACATCTTGAAGTCATAGCTCAACTTCCCAAAAATCAAAGTCAACATTTTTAACAATATATGCTAAAGAAAAAAAAGCAGCAGCATAAATCAAACTGGCACAGACAAAAAAAGAAAGAGGTATTTTCAAAGGCCCCTCCACTTCAAACCACAAGCCAGAATCCTATTTTCAGACGAGTATGTTGATTTGACAGAGGCTTCTGCAGACGTATGACATCTTCTCTCTAAAGTCTTGAGACACTCAGCAATCAAACACATCCAGGTCAGCTCACTCACTACGCTTCGCTCGCTTAATGACAACCGGTTGCAAACACAAACCCTGCTCTTAAATAGTCAGCTCAATAAGCAATTTAACAATTAATCCTTATATCTGTTCAAATGCTGCTTAAAACAATTTATTAGAAAGAAAATTAAGCCAGCAGCCATCCATTATTTCTTATTCAGTCAAACAGAATCTAGCCATCTCCTATAACATCAAACTACACAAGGCAATCCAACAGCTTTTCAGGGAAAATAGGAATGCAAACAAAAAAGCAAAATGAAATACCATGTGAAGGTTACCTGACTGGATAACCTTCAGGTCCATTTAAACAACTCCACTCTATCTAAAAACGTGGCAAATACCACAAGCATTCCAAAATTAAATGGAGATACCAACCACCCAGGTTCGGAAGATCTGAAAGCTTCAGGTGCTTTGTGGGCATGTATCCCTCCCTAAGCAACAAGAAGTGCACTTGTAGGGCACGATTTTTAAAGATTATTTTCTTGCCACAGTTACCTTTGCCGCCTGGATGGCGCTGGACGCCTGCGGCCAAGCTGATGTGCTGTTCATGAAGCGGGGTAGGAAGCGTGGCTAACATTTGCCCATTTCAACTGATGGATAGAAACAATTTTTTATTTCTTCAAGCATTGTTTGCAGGACTTAATTGGTACCTTTTGGTATTGTTGAGATTTCTATGGGAAATTCAAATATTCATTAAATACAACAACTGGTAAAATAAGCTCATTCTCATCATACTTAAGATTTCCTTTTTTCTGTAAGAGAAGGAAAACAGCAAAAACACTTCTTCAGGAAAACCACACCCAGGAAGAAACGGGGAAATCATTTCACTTCCAGCATGGAAACCAAAGTTGAAGAGGAACAAGGCTGCCTTTTCATGCATCAGACATGCTTACTGAAGGCGAGGCCAACTTTTGGTATCTCTAAGACCGAGAAGTGCAAATAAAGATTCTGAATTTTCACCTCTGAGGGAAGGCCTCACCGGCTCTAGGACCTCCCGATAAACCCCTTTTGTTTCAAAACTTTCTGGAATTTCCTGCATACTTTAATGCAATTAAAAAGAGGAAAAGAAATGCACAAACAGCCCCATTTCCCGTGCTAGACCAGCTCGGAGACACTCCTATCAAACTTGCCTGTTCAGAAGGTTTCTCGCTGCAACACACAGCTTAAACTAAACTCACAGGTGCCCTACAAGAGACAGAGAAAAAGCTCACGTGCTCTGGAATAGATTTCATTTTTCATGGCAACAAGCAGGACAGAAAACACTGAGCTTGAATGAAGCCACTTTAGAAGCTAAACCAGGTGTTAACCTTCCTTGTTCACACCATGTACGAGGAGATCAAGTGCTCTACCGCCAAGTCAAGCTCACTTCAGCTCTGTTCTTACCTCGCTTTTTCGTGGGTCTCTGCATTAGCCCTAAAACCCAGCAAACGCGGGTCACCACCACCACTCCTGTTTGCAGAGCACGTGCTGAACCGTGGTACCTCCCCACTGCCTTCTCCAGGGAACATCCAGGGCAGAAACGTTGGACACAGAAACACTTTGCTCACGTGAGCTTCGTTAGGCAGACCTTGCTCCTTAATCCAAATCATCTATGCATGTCTCTCAATCTGGATCCAAACTACATGCACATTTGCTGAACTTTAAAAATCTTACCTGTTGTTTTACATATTCTTAAACTTATATTGCTGTGGAAAGCCCATTTGAAAAGAACCTTAATCAAATAGAAACCTTATTGTTCTCAACCTTACCAAGGTCAGCAGGAGATACATTTTAAAGCTCAAGCTAAAAGGGTTTTTGGGGTTTTTTTTTTTAGCCACAGAGCGGCTAACCTTGCTGCTTAGCATTTACAGTTGCTTCAGAAAATTCTGTGTTAAGGTTTTTATTATAATGAAACAGGGAATATATCATTCCCAAAAGAGCCGAGATTCAATGCTCCAAAGTCTCTATCTATATGGTAGATACTGCACGGGCAGCAACATGGGTATTCCCTGAACATCTTAATTTCCAAAAGTGCGACTTCAGACAACAATAAATTCTAACTCCTGAAAACATGGCCAAACCAATTTATTTTGCGATCAACAAGCTACATGTCATCAAGAGTCTGTAAATCAGATTTTACAAAGTGACACCAGCCAACTGGTGCCCATATCAGGGGACACCAGCTGATCTTCAACTCTAATAATACAAGCAATATAAATGAGGAAAAAAGAAAAGGTGGCATACTTGAGATAAGACACTAATTAAAAGCTCGTTTCCTTTGGAATTAGCAGTGAGCTTTCTTTAGAAGGATCTCATTACCATGCTTTTTATCTGTCACCTCCAATATTTCAAATTCAATATTAACATTTAAAACACAGCTCAGAAGCTATGTGTGGTTTTCAGGTAAACTTTGTTAAATATTAGCTAGATCATTACAAAGTCTTTCTATCCTGCCGCAGGTTTGCGCGCTGCTTCACCCAGATTAAAAGCAAGCGCCGAGGCTCACCTACGGCTCTGTCGGCACATACGGCACGAAGTTTGGCGGCAAGGAGGGATTAAAAAGCCAGCAGCCCGCTCATCACGCACAGAGGACGTGCCACGTTCCAGCGCCGTCAAGACACCGTGAAGGAGCAGGAAGCAATAAGGATGCTAAGAGGGATGAGGTGAAAAAACAGAAGGAAAAGCTGCAACTGTGGAGCGCAGGGAGAGTCAAGAAAATAGCGAGTGCTGACAGGAAAGCAAATTTACATTTCATTCTAGAAATGCTAAGTGAAAACCCAGCGTAACTACAGAAAAGCTGGAGTTGCACTAGGCTTACTTGCATGAGCAAATAGTCCCTAAATACGAGAGTTCATTGCCCAAAATTTATTTAGGAGCATCAGAATTTTAGCATTGGGGAAAAAAAAGGAGTATCGCAAAACGGCAATATTGTAAAAAGGGGAACATCTTCCGACATTTTAGGTCTGCAGCACAAGGCTAAACTGATGAGTCAACTTGCTTTGAAAACCAGCAGAAATTAGATCTTAAAGTTTTGACTGCGGCTCAGACATGAAAGCTAGTTCATTAAAAACATACCCAAGTACTAAAGTAACCAGCTTAAGAAACACCGCAAGTAGATGCCTTTTAATCTTATGGCTCAATTAAATGTTCAGAGAAAGACAGCTCCTTTAAATGTAACCTCAGTGAAATCCAACTTCTTATTTCCCTTTTCTTACCAAAGGAGTAGAGATCCTGAACAGAAAGAAAGAAGAAAACCACCAAAGACCATTAGGCAGAAAGACCATAAACCAGCAGGTTTGATTATCACCTGCTCGTGTTACAACGGTGCTGGAAGCGAGCATTGCCACTCCTGCCAAATATTATTTTGGGGGGCTTTTTGGTGGGGTTTTTTTGGTTTTGTTATTTACACGTTTCACCTATTTCTCTGAAGCAGTCATCCAAGACCTCTTGTTTACTGCAGCGTGTGCACTAGCCATCGACTAGCTCACCTCTTGTTTTTCCTGCTGGGGTAGCACTATAGACTCAGCATTACAAACGGGAGCACTATTGTTAAAGAATCAATTGGACAATGAAAGAGCTAAGGACACTTGTCTTACAGAAAATTACTGTCAAATGCTGCCAGACCCAGCTTTCCCTCTTTCTGGGCCACCAGCCAGATACTAATCATTTCAGGTCCCTACTAATTTTTAGCTGTGTAACACACTGTGTGATACAAAAGGGGCAGCTTTGTCCAGGCGGTGCTTTAAGATACTTTTACAGATTATTAAAAAAGAAGAAACTGCTACTATCCCAAATGTAGACAGTGACATTATTACCTGCTGAAAAGTTAAAGGACTTCCCGAGGCACCTCCTGAAGGGACACGTGCCAGTTATCTCCTTATTAAAGCAAATCTTCCTACCTTTTTAGAGCACAATGTCAAAAGCCATTTCGCAAGCTGGGCAGACAAAATAATCATGGAAGTTACGCCTTCTCTCGGTAAGACGGGATTTGCTTTTTTAAAAAGGTACAAAGAGCACCTGGATAATCGAGATGCCTTTGACCTCAATTATATTTATCGATCACCAACTGTATCAGAAGAGTTAGCGGTTCACTGAAGTGAAAACAATGCCTTTAAATAAACAGAGTGCAGTATTTCACCAGATTTCACAACTATGCCAAAGAACATCTTAGTGGGGCAAGATGCCTCTACAGACATATCAAATATTGTTAAGGCTTGTTACAACTGGCCAAGTTTAGAAGCACATAACGCCCTTAAAAACCTTTCTTGCTTGGCCAGCTCTAACTAGGAGAACTATTAACTACTGGCAACTCCTGTGTCTAATGGAACAAGACAAAAGGCTCAAGTTCCTAATAGTAAAAAAAAACCCAAACAACCCAAACAAAACCCCACAACCCCAAAACCCCACACTTTTTGCGTCTGAGGTGCTGCATTCCCCTGAAGCCAACAAGCATCATGTGGAAGAACTGGAAGGTCACGCTCCTGCATGTACACTGATCCTCTTCCACTACCTGGGAAGCTGCGAGGTATTTGCCTTTGCAACATTAAAATTTCGCTTTAAGGCATAATATATTAGCTGAAACTTTGCATCGTAATACTACTATCATACATCCTTCTTATGATTCTCAAAACAGGCAGAAGCAGAACAGCCCACGGACCTATCTGCAGCTACAGCATAAGCACATCTTATTTGTGTTCTCATGACTTCGCCTTACAATAAAGCGCCCAAAATCTCTTTCGTTACAAGAGACCTTCCACAATCTCATGTGCAAGGTCTGTAGCAGCTGATCTGCATGCTGTATTTTGAAAGAAGACACAGTATGTATGATCCTGGAACGTACTGTCCTCATTATCTGAGTACTCACCTGCACTCATTCCAGCTCTTACAAAAACCATGGATGTTATTTTAATTTTCCCCTTCCCAGAGAGCGTGTTGATGAGGTTTTTCTCCTCTTCACACTGTTCAAGTGGGTGTGAATTCCAGAAGGCAAAATGAAGAGAACATATAGGCCACATCTCTTTGAATTAAGTCCCATTAAGGAGGGTGACTGTTCCCATACTAACATATCTCCAGCACAAAAACCACTTAGCTGCAGCCTTCCTAACAAAGATAATTTCATCTTGTTACACCTGCTACAGCGCTCACTTAGAGCACATAGTGATCCTTCACGTAAATAGGTTTACAGGTGGCTGTTACTTCGCTGATTCCAGAAGCATGGGGAAACCTGCTGTCTGCTGGTACGGAAGCAGTTTCAGAGCTTGGTTTGACAAGACTGCTACATCTTAAGCTCCCAGGGAAAAACTAAAGAGTAAGAAAGTATTCCGAGTTGAGTTTAGCTTTACGGACACCTGACTAAGCATCTCAGCCTTACCGTGAGTGCCTTCCTGTTGTTTTTGTTATACCTCCATGTCTCAGGTACAGACACAAACGCATGCGAAACGCCTTGACGGGGCAGAAGAGCACCGACGCCTGAGTAGGGACCACCCAGCACCCGACCGGGCCACTTCAGCATTTTCCCCAGGTATATATTCAGACAAGCTGCCTGAGCAGCGTCCGTCATTCCGTACCGGGAGCTGACCTCCTCTCGCCTGGCAGAAGCCAGGTTGCACGACGTGATTAAACACGATTCCTTATTATTCTCCGAGCCCATCCCAGATATCGTACACAAACCATGTCGCACCTCACCAGGTAACACCCCCGTTACGCTGCTGAGGCGAAGGAGGCGGCTTTGCCTCCTCTCGAAGAAACACACCGGGTGTTACCAGGACGGGGAGGCCTCAATTAGCACAATTACTCCTTCTAGAGTTTGGTTCACCTTCCACTGGAGGTTTTCCAGGCAGGACTCACAGCGCTGGAACCCCACCGGGTGGAAAACAGAGGGCTCTCCTGCGGACGCCTGCAAACCACAGCCCCCGTTCCCGCGTTCTCCCTGCCAGGCTCTGAGGGAAATCCCAAACCTCCCAACTGGGGCTGAGCACGCCCGGGCACCGACGGCACGGGGTGAGGCCGGCTGGTCCCGGCTCCCTCCCCAGCCCCCCCGAGCAGCCCCCGGCCGCTGGATGACACAACCCGCCGTTCACAGAGCCCCGAGGCTGCCGTTACCGGCGACCCGCTGAGGGAAGAGGGGGCCGCGGGGGGCCCGCCTGCGGCTGAGGAGGGGGCGCGGGGCCGTGGCTCCTCCGGAGGGGATGAGAGAGGCCTCCCGGGGGGAGGCGGCGGGGTGCCGGGCCCCCGCGGGGCGGAGGAGGCGCGGCCGAGAGCGCCGAGCGGCGGGAGGCCGGGCCGGTTCCTACCTGAGGGGGCGCGGGCCTCGCTGGCGGCGGAACCCCAGCGCCGGGGAGGCGGGGGCGCACGGAGGGGCCGCGCCGCGCCCCGCCTTCCCGCCGCGCCGCCAATGGGAGCGCGGGGGGCGGGGCGCGCCGAGGGCCCTGGCCAATGGGAGCGCGCGGCGCGGGGCGCGCGGCGCGCCGTGACAGCGGCGCCGGCGGGGCGGGGAGCGGCGAGCGGGAGGGGCCGCGGCACCGGAGACACCGGCCCGGCGGCGGGGCCGCTCTGGCCCCTCCCATCCGCCCGGCGGGCAGCCCCTGTGCCGCCCCCACTCCGTTCCCCCTCAGCCACGGCCTCCCCCCACCCCGCTCCAGCCACCGGCGCGCCCCTACCTGCGCGGTGCCGCCGACATGGGTGGCGGGCGGGGCGGGGCGGGGCGGGCGGCGGGGCCTCCCGGGGAGCGGCAGGGCTCAGCGGCCGCGGCGGAACCCCAGCGCCGGGGGCGGGGGCGCGGGGGGGAGCGGGCGGCCCGGCCCCGCCCCCACTTCCCGCGAGAACGGCGGGCGGGGGCGGGGCCTGCCGCCGGCCAATGGGGTGCGCGGGGACGTGGGGGCGGGCCTGCCGGGCGGGGGGCGCTGCCTATTGGCTGCGCGGCGCCCCGCCCCTTGGCAGCGTGCACGTGGCGCGGGGCGGAGCGATGGGGCGGAGCCGCTGTCGCTGCGGGCGGGGCGCGGGCGGCGGGGCCCGCTGGGCCGTGCTCGGCTGTGACTGGATTTTTTTAATTAAAATCCTCTGTGAGGGGTTTTTTAATTAAAAGAACCTGTCAGAACTTTAGCAACCCCGTAGCAAAGTGTCTTTCTGCGGGAGGGCGCGCGTTTTCCTGCGGAGGAGCGGACCCCTCCGGCCGGCGCTTCGCTGTGGCGCGGCGGGCGGCTCCCGCCTTCCCAGGCCCCTGTTAGGGTGTGAGTTCCCTCGGTGAGACCTGGTAGGTTTGCAGCTGCACCGTGGCTTCCCGAGCGATGGCAAGCTTCACCTGTTACAAATCTGAACTGTACTTTTTTTGTCTAGTTCTCCTTGAAGGGAAGGTAAAGAGATGAACTAATTTTTATTTGTTTCTATTCAGCATGTGGAAATCTCCTCCCTAACCCTTTGCTGTAACGTTAGGTGATGCGTTAACTTGTGTGCCGCTGTCCTTTGTCTTCTCAGGGGCATCCAAGCCAGAGATACCCAAACTCTCCCTCCAAAAATAAAACTCCTCATCCCCGCGCAGGGGACGGTGACCCAGGGACCGAATTTCTCTTGAGCTGCTTTTAACTTTTTCCAGCAGCTTCTGCAAAGCTGTTTGGCTTAGTGCAAGCAGCGCTTGGCCGCCCAAAGGCTGGATCCTGCCCGGATGGGTTTGCACAACCTTGCACTCTGCTTCTTGCAACACCCTCCTTTGTATTTCGCAGCCTTGCCCTCTCCGCTCCGCCGGCAGTTCGCCGCTCCCTTCCCCTGCACCCACGCAGCCCTGGGGGCTGGTTTTCCCCAAAGCTCAACCACCAGCTCCAAAAAGCCTTTGCCCCGTGCTGGTGCTGTGACAAGGTGGGCCAGGTCTCGGCACCGGGCCCTTCGCACGTCCCAGCTGCACCGCCTGGGTCGGCCCTCCCAGCCTGGTTTGTGCAGGGGTCGTGTGGAGGTGCCGGGCATGGGGATTCGCCGCCCCCATCGTGCAAGCCCGCCTGCCTCCAGGTCTTTTATACCACTACAGGCTCCCCGTGCTAAAATCCAGGTTTAGGGAGCTGGAAACGGTGGGTTTCCAGGAGCTGGAAATGGTGGATTGACCTTCCACTGATTTTAAATTAACCAAGTAAGAAGACACTCAGTGAGCGTCTTAATTACAGCATTATCTTCATTACTCATTAGCAGACCCGGGAAGGTATTTACTAGAGGCGAGGACTCAGCATTGCCACGCCACCTTCACCGCTTCACCCCGCGGATGCAAAGCACGGTCCTTGGGTCTTCTCCAGCACAAATACAAGAGAGCGCTGGCAGACGGTGTGCGAGGTCTGGGAAACAAGCAGCGGTGGAAGCGGGGTGCGTGTGTCGCTTGGTGCATTACCGGGGTGCACTTATGTAAGTAAGAATGTGCTATAAAGTAAAAAGCGCAGAACTGGATGCTGACCTTTGGTTATGTTGCGTGAGCTGGTGAAGGCTGTGTGCTGCAGGCACCTCTCAAACGTTGGGATTCTGGTGGCTTTGCAAAGCAGGAGTAGTCTTAATTCTTCTTTTAGCTTGGCCCAAAGGTTGTTTCCATGGCAATAAACACACATACACACCCCGCTCCTTTGTCTAAGTTGTTCGTTAGTCTTATTTGTCACACACCGTGAAAACAAAATCATAGGGTAAAATGCAAAGAGATTTTAAGATAATGAAAGGTTATTGCCTTCCGCTGTTCCTCTTTGTGCGCAGAGGGAGCGTGCGACCGGAGCCAGCCGCGCCGGGAAATTTCCATTGCAAATGAGTTCAAAATCCCATCGATGCTTTTACATACTTTCGCGGATGTAATAGGTCGAGCAGAATACATCTTTCTGCTTTCATGTGAGAAGTTCATGAAGTGCTGTACGGGAGGTGTCATTAAAGGAAAAAAAAATTGACCGTTTCCTTCATTAAAATGCAATAGTAAAAATAAGGTGTCCGGGTAAAACTTCAAGGCCCCTTTCTGCCCGCCCCACGCCGGCGTGACGGCACGTCTGCTGTCCTGGCTTGTTTAAGTGCTGTTAGGAGTCTATCCAAAAGCAAATAGTGTCCTCAAAGTGTATTGTAAAGAAATAGCGCAGGTGCTCTTGTTCCAGCACGGGATAAAGGATTTCAGCAGTGGCCCCGTCTACCGTAATGCATTTAAATAGAGCTTAAAAGATGCGGTTCGCGAGCTAGCGTAAAAAAATTTACATTGCAATTATTATCTTGTTGCAGATTAGCTGCTGTGCCCCGGCTGCGAAATCCTTTCTTTCCGCCAGCCCGATATCAAGCTCAGTTATTCTCTTTTCAGCCTCCTCCCGCACTGGGCTCTAAGCTGATGATTCATGTATTAATATGTGGTTATTAGATGACTCCTCTACCTCCACTGCTGCTATCTGTCTCTGGCAATGGAAGGAGGAAATGAATTCTTAAAACCTCAGGAACAAATAGTCCACGCACGGAGATCAATCCTGCTCCTGCTGACGTCAATGGAAACATTTCCATCGGCTTCAACAGGGGCAGAATTAGTCCTATATATCAGATATTAGCTTGATTTATAACCTTGCAAAACTCCATGTAGCTGAAGGGGGAAAGCTGTATCTGTTAAAAATAACTTGTGGGAGTTAAGTGACTGTCAAAGATATTTCGCTTTTTGGGGGGGAAAACAACTATTGGGGCTGTTGGTTGTGAATGGGGGCTGCCCGTGACCCGGGGAGCATCCCAGCCCCACGCAGCTGCGGAGACCCCCCGGCTCTTCCAATGAGGCTGTAACGAGTTACTGCTCTTTAATTAACTCCTCCATCTCATCCATCTCCCCTCTCGAAAGCCGGGCAGGAGGGCAGCGGGGGGAAGCGCGGCCGGCGACGGCTGCGGCAGAGCCTCTCGCTCCCCGCTGCCGCGGGATATTCCCCAACCCTCTTTTCTGCAGGGAATCGTCCGCTTTCAAAACAGTTTTTACTGCCCAAAAATAAGAACTTCATTTAATCCTGAATTTACCACTGCGGCCACACACGGTGCATTGCAGCAGCCCTGGCACCCCCTGCTCCTCCGTCCCCAGCTCGACCAGTTTGGGACTGGTTGTGCTGGGGACGGTAGGAGCAGATAGAGTCCCCTCCCTGAACAAAATCTCACACCCAGACTCCTGGCTCTGGAGCATCTCCCTCCCCTGCCCCACCAGGCAGAGGGGACAAGAAGACCCAGAAATCACCACCGGTCCTTCGTTTCCCTAATTAGAAGCCACCAGCTAATGAGATATCATCCAAGCAAAATATTAGGAGTCGCATAATAATTATATCAATGAAATCAACAACAATTTAACAGCAAAGGTTAATTACATTTATTTAAAAATCTGATAGACAAAATGATGCTCAAACAGTTGGGCAGACTAATTGAAAGCTAATGTTGCTCCTAAATTGAATTTCAAATGAATTTTACATCCATAGTTCATTTTGCTAATTTCATTCCCTGTATCCTGTAATTTGTTGGCAGTGATTGATTACTTAAGTGAATAATATCTATGTACCAGGACCACTTAGTAATAGAATATGCCAAGTGTGATCATACTGTTAATAAATACAGTTTCTTTAAGGTTTCCCCCTCTGTCTGGATTTCGGAGGAGCAGGGACGCGGTGCCGGGGGAGCAAAGGGCTTTCGGCAGCTGTAAGCTTCTATTTTAGC
Source organism: Mycteria americana (assembly GCF_035582795.1). Taxonomy (NCBI): domain Eukaryota; kingdom Metazoa; phylum Chordata; class Aves; order Ciconiiformes; family Ciconiidae; genus Mycteria; species Mycteria americana. The sequence goes on along the minus strand of NC_134370.1, from coordinate 69,636,821 downwards.
TTCTTGTTAACAACAGGTTGCAAAACCCTCCCTGTGCTGACGGCAGCTGCCCCTCGCAGCCCTCCAGCAGCAGCGATACATGGCAGCGCTTCATCACCTCTCCAATCCTCGTTTTCGTTTGCCAATGGATGAAAATTTATTACATCGAGGGTTTGCCAGGGGATATTCTGCCTGCGATATTCTGTGCAAGAGACGCCGCAGCCCAGGTGCCCTCAGCCAGCCCTCTCCAACCCGAAACCCAGCGCCGAGCCCCGGTTCGGCACGGCAGACCCCCGACGTCCCGACACCCAGACCTGATGTCCTGAGGCTCAACCACCGCTCAAAAAACCCCATCAACTGGAGCGGCGGCTCGGGGTAAACGCAGCAGCACCCCGACAAGCCCTGCTGCCTCTTCTCGGCATCTTTGAAGCATCCGCTGCTGCAAGATGAATGCAATTATATCTTAATAAAATTTTAATACAGGGAATTATGCACTTTGCATCCAACCAACAATTAGCTGTTGCTATGCTACAGCCGGAGTGTAATCACAATAATGAAGCCAGCCAAGGGAAGGCATTAATCAGGAGGTGTATCATTAGCCAACCTCACCCCCTGCCTCCCCAGCTCCTGATTCGGAGCCTCCTGTTGCTTTAACATGAAAAACAACCCCAAAACAAAGCGGACCCCGGGTTCAGAGGGAGAGCAGCCCCTCTCTGGGCACCGGTTCCCATCCCAGATGTGGCTTGGTTTGGCCAAGGAGCCGAAGCTGCCTGTACCCCACTGCTCCAGCTCCGTGCCCGCTCCAGGGCCGAACCCCTGTGAGCAGCAGCAATCCCCCTCCCCAACTTTCACATCTTTTAAGCATTTATTCCTCGGATCCAAAGGAAACATCCGACAAACCGGAGATGTGGGGGGAAAAATGGCAGCTGATGGAGCTTCTGCGGATGGAAGGGGAAGAAATTCATTAATTTTTCATCGCCATGGCTGGGACGTGAGCAGCTCATTATTCATCATGTCAGCGGTGACCTTGATGCTGCCTCCATCCCCCCTTGGAGAGCGTTTCCCCACCATCTGCTGAGCATCAGCCTGCCCTCCTGCCCACCAGCGATGGAAAACAACCCTGGGGTGGGAGCGAGCGCGGGCAGGCCGGTACCACTGCAGGCAGGAGCAGGCAGGAGCAGGCAGCTGAAAGCCTGCAAGATACTTGCATGCTCCAGGGCAGCAAAACTCCCTCCTGCAATGTGCCGGGGGGGGTGTGCGGCGTGCCTGCACGTTGCAAGCCCCGAAACAGGAGGAGCAACCAAATTCCTCCCGATGAACCATATGCACGACTGCAAAAGGCCGGCGGCGCGCGTGCTGGCGGGCAGCCTGCCAGCAGCAGAGCGGACACGCTATACGTCTCGGTGTCCCCAAACACCGACGCTTTCCTCTAAAGGGAAAATAAAAATCAAAGCCCACCCGGCTTGCAAGACCTTCACGCCCTTCGAAAGCACGGCTGCATGCTTGCCATCAGGGTGGCATCCCTGTTTCTCGGGTGTTTTGCATGATTTCTCCCCAAAAATCCTTCTGCTTTGGGCACCCTGGTGCCACGATGCTCAAAAAGAGCTAAATTTGCTTTATTTTCTTTGGAGATGCTGCAGGCCTCGGAGCGCTTCGGCACCCTGCGATTCAGTGGGGATGGGGAATGAATATGATTATCAGCAGACGCATAATGATTCATTTTGTTTATAATTGCTTCGAAACGTAGGGAGAGCGGGGAGATGTAATTAACTCTTCTTTATGATTGAGATGAGTGTGTTTTCCTCGGCCACGTGACGCTGCCATATACAGCCACAATTTTTTTTTCCTGGCATCTTTGGCAATGTGAAAGCATAGATGTAGGCACATGAATGGAGTCAGTCCGGGAGCGTAGCTGAAAGATATCCCTAAAATACCGTAACTCCGTGTGCAGGGGGGTATTTATTTCCCTGCACGCCCCAGGAGGCTGCAGCTGTCCTGATCTTCCCTTGGACGTGGCGAGCGGGATCTCACCTCACCCCCTGATTGAAACAGCCCCCTTAATTACGGCGCGGGGGGCTGCCATTGCGGCAATGCTGCTAAACGGGCGCCCTGGTCCGTGCCCCAGAAGATCAGCCCATGGGTTCGGGGTCACGTCCAGGCTCCCTTTCGCTTGCAAAGACCCTGAGCAGGTTTGGTTTCCTTGGCCGAAGCTTGGAAGGGACACGGAGCTGCGATGGGGAGCGCAGAGCTGAGGAGACCGGAGGTGAAGCTGGAGAAGACGTTGTCAGAGGGATGGGGGGGGATGAAGAGGGAAGGGGAGCCCCTCTCCCACGCCGACACCGCCGGAGGAGCTCGGTTCAGTGAGCTGCCCTACACTTCCATCCTGCCGCTAACTGAGGAGGCAAGGAGCCCGCATTAGCCAGGGTTAAGAAAAATCGACACTTGGCTTTGGGATCTTCACCTCGTGCTGCACGTTCACGGGGCGCCGAGAGCTCTCTGCTGTCTCTCCATCCATCACGCGTCAGCCCTGGGTGTAACCCAGAGGGGATCGTTACCCAACCCGTCTGTCGTGCTGCCTGGGGCAGATTCAGCCGCAGAGTTTATGTCATGGCCCCACGTCAAATGATTTCTCCTCTCTGGCTCCAGCTTTCACCGTATCGCTGGAGCCGATGGCGCAGCCCAGCTCCTCGCTGCCTCCCACATCAGCTACCGATTTAGGCTAGCTGATAAGCTCGGTGGTCCCTGTGCTGGCATCCCAGCGGGCCCGGGACGAGGCCGGTGGAGCGGACTGACAGCATGGCACAGGGGGTCCCGGCTGTGACCCCAGCCAACCTGCCACCCCCGTTACCTCGTGCAGGAGGCCTACGGCAGGGTCTCGCTGCCGTTGCAAGAAAAGCAAGAAAAACAAGAGCGGGAAGGTGCGTGTCCCAGCGTTGGGGGATTTCTGCCTCGCTCAGGCCGTGCCTGCAAAAGGCGGCAGGGGGGCAGCTCCCGGCACTGTTGCTGGCACTGGGGACAAGGGACTTCAGCCCCCGCTGCCGCCCGGGGCTCCATCCTGGGCTTCCCGCTGGATTGACACCTTCCCGCGGCTGCCGTGGCTAGGGCAAGGCTTCTCTGGGGACACACACCAAGCGCTCCCAGGCAAACGCACCGGCAAAACAAGGAGCGTCGGATGCAGTGACCCAGGGTGGGGGCGGATGCTCTGGAAGGCAGCGGGGCTCAGGCATCAAATCCCGGCCAAAACGGCCCCAGCAAGGAGCAGGAAGGGCAGCGAAGTTGTGGATGGGGCGAGTGCCGAGGGGCAGGGCAAGGGACCGCACCGGCTCTGCAGCCCAGGGCGCGCTGGCGGCCGCCCCAGCTGCGCTTGCAGGCCGGGCTGGGCTCTCGCGCCCCTCCAGCACCCACGCCACGGCACCCGTCCTGCACAGCATGGTGGCCCAGGGACCGCGAGGCGCAGGGTGCCGCACGCGTCCCTCCGCCGCGGGCTCCCACCGCGCCGAGGGGCGCGATCCTGCCCCACGGCACGGCTGGGTGCTCAGAGCCTTCCCAGGGCGCAGGTCCCTCGGGACCCGCGTTGCCGTGCCCGGGATGCACGGGCTCTGCGGGATGGCCGGGAGCACACCGTGTCCGGCTCTGGGTTAAACTTTGCTTTCCCCATGGGCGCCTTTGCCATCAGATGAGTGTCTCATCTACGTTAATCTTTCCTTTTCCTTTTTTTTTTTTTTTTACGCAGCGTATTGCACAGGCGGGCCGTAAAAGGCCGTATAAATCAGCCAGGGAAGGCAGCTTCACACCACCGTTTATTTTGAACAGCGATGGGTCCCCACGGGCCACCGCTGCTGCCGGCCACGCGCGGGGGCATCCCCGCACCCTGGGGTCCAGCATTTTGGAAGTGGCCCCGTCCCACCAGCCATCCCCAGGCGGGGGGCTGCGCCGGGCCCCCTCGGCACGGCCGAAATAGCTGTTTTCCTGATGCAAAAAGAAGCAAAACCCTTTCTGCACTGCAAACCAGGGCTGGGAAGGGATGGATGGGAGAGGGCCGCCAAATTATTTGTCTTTGCAGAAAAATGTTCGGTGCGCTCCGGAAAGGAGCAGCTGGGGCTGCAGTGCCCTCCTGTGGGCACCGCTCCGCTCCGGGACCTGCGGGACCCCGACCCGGCACCCCGGAGCCCTGCGAGGTGCTGCGGGACACCCATCTCCTCCCTCCCAGAGGGCTCCAGGACCCTGTCCGCTCCATCCCAAAGCCTGCGAGGCGATGGAGGGCACTCATCCTCTCCGTCCCCAAAGGGCTCCATCCCCAAGCCCTGCGAGGGGATGCAGGACCCCATCCCCAAGCCCTGCGAGGGGACGCAGGACCCCATCCTCTCCATCCCCAAGCCCTGCGAGGGGACGCAGGACCCCATCCCCTCCATCCCCAAGCCCTGCAAAGTGGTGCTTCAGGACCCTGTCCTGATCCCCCCCATCCCAAAGTGCTCTGGGACGCTGGTCCCTTCCCCCTCAAAACCACTGCACGGATGCTCCAGGACACCCCGAATGGCTCCAAGACCCCGTACCCTCCACCCCAAAGCCCCATGGCCCAGCTCAGCCCCTTCCTCTCCCTGTCCCGTGCTCGCCATGCATCCCACCCTCCCCAGCTCTGACCGAGCAGCAGCCAGAAGCCAACATGGGTGCTGCAGCAGGATCTGGCCACCCGAGCCCATCACCGTGCATTAGGGCTGGCAGGGGCAGGCAGGGAGGCAAGGGCTGGCGGTTAGAAGTTTTCTTTGAAGAAGCGGAAGCCGAAGTGTTCGCAGTGAGCCCTGATGACTTTGGCAAGCGCTGGCGAGCCACAGAAGAAGACCTGGACTTTCCCTCTCTTCTCCTCCGCCACCTTCCCAAACACCTAGGGCACCGGCAAAAGGAGACGAGGAGGTGGCACAGACCGCTCCCGCCCCAGGGATGGCCGGATCCCTGCCTGCTTTGGCAGCTGCTGCCCGGCACAGCTCAGCCTCCCCGAGCCCCCGCGGCACTCGCTGTCCCATGGGAGAGAGAGGCTTCCCCAGGTCTGGATATCCCAGTGCATCCTCCCGCTCCGAAACGGGGCTCTGCCATGGTGTCCCCTGCAAACAGGGGGTTCGGGGGACATGGCTCCCCTCCCATGAGCATGATTTTGGCAGCGGGGCAGGGCCAGCCCTCACCTTGTTCCAGTCGGGGCGGCCGGGCTGGGTCCTGGTCCGCAGCCCCGTGATCGAGTCCCTCTGCTCCTTGGCGGCCAGCAGGTCCAGGGCCATCTGCAGCCCGATGGCCTTCATGTCGTTCTTGCCGAGGGCCGATGTCATGTACATGTGCATCTCCAAAAACCGCCCTGGGCGTGCAAGGGGAGCCCGGCTGCGGACAGGGGGTCCAGCCCCGCACAGTGCTCCCTCGGTCGGGTTGGGCTGTCCCGGGGGTGATGCCGAGCATGGGGGTGCCCAGCCCCGGGTCAGCGGGCAGCACTGGCCGGCCCCTGCCTCCCGCTCACCTCCCGGCTCCTGCTCAGCCTGCTCCATTTCCAGCTTCGTTAGCAGGCTGATGAACCACTCGAAGTGCTTCTGGTCCCGGTTTATCCAGATGAAGTCAACCTGGAAGGACACAGCAGCCTCTGCTTCGGAGCTGGCAGGCAGCACGGGGACCAAATCCAGCCACCCACCTCCCCAGACCTTCTGGACCGGGAAGGGATGCTTATGGGCTCTCCACCCCCGTCCTGCCCCCGTCCCCAGGGTAAACCTCGGTCCCGCATCCCCCTCCGCCTGCTCCTACCTTCCTGAGCGTCATCTCCTCGTCCCGCAGGTCCTCGCACCACGAGTAGTGGCAGCTGGGGCAGCTCTGCTTTCGCCGGCGGTACCTGCACGGGCAGACGCAGCCCTGCCTGCCCCTGCCTGCCCCTGCCTGCCCCACCGCCCACAGCCCTCCGCCCCCAGCAGACCTTTGCAGGGAGACCCCGAGCACCCGTTCCTCGCAGCTCTGGTGCATGCCCACGGGCAACCTCCTGCCAGCGGGTTTCCTGCAGCAGAAATCCCCAGGGGGAAGCCTGACACTGAGGGAGGACCCAGCTATGGGTCTCGTGGCCGTGTGTCATGAGTCCCAAGGTTAGAACTGAGGAGGAACCGTGACGGGTGCTGCCCCATGGTGCTCATCCCGCAGGAAGAAGTGCCAGAGGATGGGTCTAGCATGGCATACATCACGTCTCGGGCCTCCCAAAACCACGTCAGAGCTCGTTTTGGGGGTCTGCTGGCGTGACCGCAGCCTGAGCTGCTGCTACGGCACCAACCTGTACATGATGCTCTGCAAAATGGAGGCGAAGGGGGTGATGCCGATGCCCGCGCCGATGAGCACGGCGTGCTCCGAGGTGAAGATCCTCCGTGTCGGGGTCCCGTAGGGGCCGTCGATGTAGCACTAGGGGAGACGAGAAACGGGGAGAGATCCAGCAGCCCGTGGGTGCTAAAACAGCTCTTAGGCTGGGGATAGGAGGAGGGTTAGTGCGCAAGCATTGGGGGCTTACGGAGCCCAGGCACTATTTAGGGTCTCTTATGGGAGCAGAGGCAGCGAACGGGGCCAGGCAGGAGCACGAAGCCCCAGGCGGGACCACCCGTGCACAGGGACACGTGTGGGGTGGCCAGGCACACGCGTGGGTCCCCCTGAGGATGCCGAGCACAGCCCTGCTCACCGGAGCCGGGGAAGGACCGAGGTATCCCTCACCTTGATGCTGCAGAGCCGATGGGTCTCTCCCAGCCCGGTGGAGACCTGCAAGGTAAAGAGAGCAGTGACCACCTCCTCCTCCCCACCCCTAACCCCTCCGTGATGGCTGACGCTAAACCCGCTTCTTCCCTGGGTTTGCTTTTTGGGTGGCTTTTTTCCCAGCTGGGTTTACCCGGGCTGCACACGCGCTTCCAGCCACGTCCCCTGAGCCAAGCTCAGCGCAGTGCCCGCGCTTCTGGCGGGACATCCCACCGACATCCAGCGCCAGGAACCTGGCACCTGATGATGTTATCCAGATCGTAATCAGTTGGAGTATTGATTAAAAAGGCAATTATCCAAACCCCCGCACAAGTTGGGGGGGTGAATAAGAGGTTTCCAAGGACCACGATGGCCCGGGCGGTGGGAGCAGGCGGGGGGAACCTCTGCTCACCAGGGGACAGATAAGAGCAAAAGAGGGAGAGGGAGAGAAACTCATTAAAAATGATGCATGTAAATACGTTATCTGCAAGGACTGCTCCTCCAGCCCAGACAGAATCAATATCCTGAGAGCTTTTCCTGTTGGGGGATAAAAGCCGCTAACGGTGGCTCTCAGCGTCCTGGCATCGCCATAATTTACATCCAAGAAATTTCTCTTAAAAAGAGGTTTTTAACGAGCTTTGGCCCATGTGGAAGCCATGCTTCCCCTCCTTTCTCCAGGCTGGTCCTCCAGCCGCTGCTGTGTTGGGGAGAGCAGAGCCCCCCCTCCCGCCCCGCAGGCACCAGGGGCTCTGCCCCTGCCCCCCGGGGAGCGCGGGGGTCTCGGTGGCGCTGGGCGAGGGTGGGAGATGGGGCTCACCCCCCCCGCCGGCGGGTCCTCCTCTCCTGGGGCAGCAGCGCCGGTGGCTTTGTACAACGTCAGCCGAACGGCTCCGTCCCCGCCGGTGGCCACGGACCCCCGCTCTGAGCCAGCCCGGCTGCAGAGACCCTCCTGGAAGGCAAAGGCCAAGGCTTCGCTGGCTGTGATGCTCGCGGGCATCCGACGCCCCGTCCGTCGGGGTCACTCGGTCCCGGCAGAGGGGCGGGACACGAAATCCTCCAAGGCTGCACAAGCACCTTGCAGGGGACACGCACCACGAGCGATACCCCCAGCACCCAGCCCGGTGCTGCAGGGGCGGCTGAAAAGCGGGGTGACCCCGGGGGGAGCCGCTCAGCAGAGAGCATCCAGCCCGGACCCGTCCTCACTTCTTTGCTTTTTTGGAGCTGGCCAGGGACAGAGCGTCCGGCAGAGCCCTCCGCACGTGCCAGACGAGGACGTCGGCTTGAGAAACCCATGGGGACTCTGGGGGGTCCTCAGCTTGGCGAAGGCGTCGCCCTTCCTGCTCGGGGGGTGCAATGGGGAGTCCTCACCCCCTCCTTGCAAACGGCTGCCAACCAGCAGCATTTTAAGGTCTAACCTCTGCGTTTGCTGAAAGCTGAGCCCCATCGGCACCGACCTGCGCCCAGCACCGGCATCTCTTCTCCCTCAGGCTCCTGCTGAGCGGCGTCGGCCGCGGGCTGGGCGATTCGGGCTGCTGGAAGTATTCGTACAGCTTGTTGGTCCACTGGCCCAGCGACCTGATGTGCAGCCAGAGGGTCTCTGCGGGATGAAGCGGAGCAGTGGGTGGGCATCCTACACAAGGAACTGCCCTGCAGCCCCAGCACCGTGGGCTGAGTACCGCACAGCTCCGGCCCCAGCCACCCGGCAGCAACCCCCACCAACGTCCTTCATTTCAGTCCCCGGGCTTGCAGCAGGGGACTGGGTTTGCTCTAACAGCTGGGTGAAGCCCAAATCCCAAACCTTGCGCACCCGTGGAGCCGGGCAGGGCATTCGGGTGCCATCAGTCCCCCACGCCTTGCTTGAAAGAACCCGAGCACGTGTTTTTACATAGCACTTATGTGCAGGCAGCGATGGAGGCAGGGGAGCTGAGGCACGCATGAACGCAGGCTGCCCTGCTCCGTGGGCACGGACACCTTCTTGCATGACCCTCAGAGGGGATCCAGCCACCCTGACGGGGCTTGTGTGATGTAAAACATCATCCCGCTGATGCAAAACGACATCCTGGTGATGCCAAACGAGCAAAGGATCGGCAATCACCTTGCTGCTCGGGAGCACTGCTGATGGTGAAGGGGTGCCACTCGTAGGCGGCGATGGCCGGGATGTTCAGGTAGATGTAGTCTCCGGGCTTGTAGTGGAAAAATTGCGGTCTCTCGATCACAAGGTGAGTCACCTGGAGGAAAGGGAGGAGGAGAGAAGCCGGGAGCATCCAGCGGGCACATCACGCCGGTTGGTCTCTGCCGGGGTGGTCTCCTGCAGCCCACGAGCACCCGGGTTTGTGCCTCCCGTTTTAAAAAGCAGCCAGGATGAGACGGACTTACAGCTTCCGCCTCAGAAAGGGGTTTGTTCTCCTATTCACTGCCCAGCTTCGCCATCAAACCAAAATCTGAGTTAGGGCTGGCCTCAAACAACAATTTTGTTTGAAGAAACTAAGACTTAAAGCAGTTTTCATTTTGTCTTTTGTTGTTCTTTTTGTTTAGGGGTTTTTACTTGAAAAATAGGCAAAATTCTAAATTTAAAAAAAATTGCTTGAAAACAAAAAAACTGCTTTCACCTTTTGCTGCAAACATTCACCAACGCCGCCCGAAGCAACCCAAACCCACATCTTTTCCATATAAACTATTCATTGTGCCCTGTCCCTCCCGCGCGTGGCCGGGGGAGCATCCCCCTTCCCGCTCGCTGTGCAAACACGTGGGGGCCGTCACCCCCATCCACGTCCCACTGTCCCTCCTCTTCTCCTGCGTCAAATAACCAGCGCGGTCACTTGCAAAGTCCTTTTCCCCGAACTGCAAAACCCTTTGCAGATATTAAGGTATTTCTGTGCACCGTAGCACCTTTATTCTGGCTCTCAGAAGAGGAGAGCATCAGGAGGGAGGTGGGAAGGGGCACGGAGAGCCCCGCGGGCGCAGACCTTGGAGGGGAGCAGGTTGACCTCCACGATGCGCAGCCCCCCGGCACGCCGCCAAGCCAAGCCAAGCACCTTCTCCAGCGCGAAGAGGCAACCGGGAACCGCAAACCACTTCCAGAAGTTGGGGCCGTGGAGGATGAGGAGGGTCCAGACAGAGATGTAGGAGAGGTGGGTCCAGTAGAAGACCTGCGGGCAGGGAGCACAGGGGAAGCTGAGCATGAACCCAAAGCGGTAGAGCCAAACGGTGCTTCGTGGCGAGGCAGTGCCGGGGCATCCCAGTGCACCCCAGCAGGCAAAGGCAGCCCGAATGATGAAGAAAAGTGTGGAAACCCCAAAACTGCAAATCTGAGGAGGGCACGGGTGTCCAAGGGAGGTATCGGGGGGCACCGCACCAGCTCAAGAGCTCTCCCCCACCCATGGGGCAGCACCTGGATGGGCACCCACCCACCGGACCCTCGCCCCACTTCCCCCGCTCCCTGAGACAGAGCAGCTTTGGGCACCGTTGGGGTTTTCCAGGTGGCACGGGGCCGTGGCGGGACCCACCTCGAAGTGGCCGCTCCGTCGGACGCAGGGGCTGGAGAAGGCGAGCATGGCGGCCAGCAGCCCCTGGAGCGCCAGCCCCGTCTGCGAGGCCGTGCCGCCCAGGCCCCCCACGCCGGGCCGTGCCGACAAGAGGTACTCGGCGAGGGCATGGCGCCCGTCCTGCCGTGCCAGCCTGCCTGGGCACACGCACGGTTGGGACGGGGCGTGGGGCACCCGCAGCACCCACCCTCTGCGCACCCAGGTTTCTGCTGCACCCACCGAACTGTTGCCAACTGGGTTTTTTTTTTTTAGCGAAGAAGCACCCGAGTGCTTTGCTCGGCTATTTTGAGAAATGCAACATTTCTCCTTTCCAGAGCCCCTTCTCGGGCTCAGCGTGGTTGCAAGGGGGACATTTCGCACGAGGGTGGGTAGAGCAAGCAGACGCGCTCCCCCGCTGTGCTGCCTGTGCCCCAGGGCGCAGCCCTGGCACCCCACCATGGGGTGAGGGGGGCCGTGGGGTGCAGGGCTGTGGGGTGCAGGGCTGTGGGGTGCAGACTCCACTCGGGAGCTGCGTGGGGAGAGCAGGAGCCCTTCGCTGCCCGGCTGGGAAGCCACTAGAGGGGGATAAGAGACAGCGCACAGACTGTGCGGCACCGCACGCACCCCCGGCTGCCTGCACCCTGCCTGCACCCTGCCTGCGGCCTCGCAGCCCCCCTGGGCATGTGCACCCCCTCCCCAGGCCTTGTACCCCGCTCCCTGGGACATGTCCACCCCCCAGAACATGTGTGTCCCCTCCATGGAGCATGTGCATCCTCCCCCCGGCCACATGCATCCCGCTCCCTGGGACATCTGCATCCCTCCAGGACATGTGCATCCCCTCCCTGGGACATCTGCATCCTTCCAGGGCATGTGCATCCCCCCTGGGACATGTCCATCCCCTCTTGGGACATCTGCATCCCCCTGGGACATGTGCCTCCTGCCCCGGGATATGTGCATCCCTCCAGGACATGTGCATCCCCCCGGGACATGAGCATCCCCCCTTGGGGCTCAGTCCAGGCCCCTGGAGCTTTTCATCAGTGCATCAGTGTGGGTGATGCCCCCTGCACCGAGGGGCATTTTCCACTTTAGCAGAGGGACTGGAAGGGGGGAACCCACCGCAGGGTTGACGGGGCGATAAACCCATTGCAGCCGAAGGGCCTCCCCTGCCCGGGAGCTGCTACTTACTGAAGTTGGCGATGTGGGCGCCCGTGTGAACGGCTGCCAGCGCCAGCACCACGTACCCCACGAGCTGGTGGAAAAGAACGTGCTGGTCCAGCGGCAAAACCTTGGCGACGGGGGTAGCTCGCAGCCAGGTCAGGCACCTCCGCAGCATCAGCACCTCGGGGAGAGGGAGAAGGGCAGTCGGAGATGCTGGGGGCAATCGGAGATGCCAGGGGGCAGTCGGGGATGTTGGGGGGCTCAGCCAGGGGCTGGACCCCTGGGGCTCCAGAGCCAGCTCCCTGCTAATACAGGGTGTCAGCCTGGAGAGCACCCAGAGGGCAGAAATCAAGGACCCATCTGCAGGGTGCCGTGAGTGCCCTTGTTCCAAAGAGCTCACAACCTCGCTAACCCGTTATTTATATCTAGTTATTTAGAGGAGACAGCCTGGTCCCACAACTGCAAAAGTCCACAGGCTCCAGTTACTGCCCTCCAAAGAGCCCCTGGCACAGGGATAAGGTCCCAGGGTAAATGTGACTGTAAATAGCCCAGGTAACCCTCACCCCGCGCACCCCGTGAGCTCAGCACCCCTCCTGGGACCCGGCACTCACTGCGAGGAAGGCACAGTTGAAGTTCAGGCACTGCCCGCAGCCCCGGGCCACCACCACCCACCCGCCGAGGCCGGCGTGCCGCAGGGCGGCCAGGGCGAAGAGCAGGAGGTTGAGGCCGGCGTAGCCCCCCAGGAAGGCGAGCTTGCTGCGGTGGTTGTGCCAGTACGCCCGGGTCAGGTAGCGTGGCCGGCGGCTTCTCTCCGTGGGCGGTGGGGGCTTCAGCCAGCTCGCTGCACTGGGAGCAAAGGCATCGGATTGATCCTTGCCCGGAGAAAGAGGGGAGCTGGGGCAGCCCTGCACACAGGCTGGTACCCAGCCCTGCACCTAGCGTGGCATCGTCCCTGCACCCATCCCAGCACCATCCCTGCACCCAGCCCTGCATCCGAGCCCTGCACCCAGCGTGGCATCATCCCTGCACCCATCCCAGCACCATCCCTGCACCCAGCCCTGGATGCGAGCCCGCCCTGCACCCAGTGTGGCATCATCCCTGCACCCAGCCCTGGATCTGAGCCCTGCACCCAGCGTGGCATCATCCCTGCACCCATCTCAGCATCATCCCTGCACCCAGCCCTGGATCCGAGCCCTGCACCCAGCGTGGCATCATCCCTGCACCTATCCCAGCACTATCTCTGCACCCATCCCTGCACCCATCCCAACACCATCCTTGCTCCCATCCTAGCACCTATCCCTGCATCCAAGACCAGCACCCAGCTTGGCACCATCCCTGCACCCAGCCCTGGATCCGAGCCCTCCACCCGTCTTGGCACCACAAGGCGCTTGAGTTGCTCCCAGTGCTGGCCCAAGCACCTCATGGTCTGGGCACCCCACGAGAGCCTTAATGAGGGCATAAATCCCATGCTTGTTCCTCCACGCAGGAGGAAACACATGCTCACAAGGGAACCCCCAGCCCCGCGGGACTGCCGGAAGGACCCACCGACGCAGCTACCTGATGGTCAGGTTCTCCATGACCTCTGGGAAACCCTCCAGCTCCTCCCTGAGCTCCTCGAAGGTGATGGAGCCACTGCGGTCCTTGTCGGCAGCCTCGAAGAGTGCCAGGGTGAGGTCTCCCAGCCGCTCCTCAGGCAGGGCTATCGCGCTCTCCCGTAGGCACCAGCGCAGCACCACGCGCAGCTCGTCCGCGTCGATGGAGCCGCTGCCTGCGCGGGGCGAGCGGGCACCGCGGCGGGTCAGAGCAAGGACCCCGATACGTCGTAGTGCCCTGACAACCCCATGGTTTTACCTTCGCCTTGCACCTTTAATGCAGACATCGCCTCCCTTCCTTGCACACAGGCTCTTTGGGAGGAAACCATGCCCAGCCAGAGCAGGACCATGCTCATAAATCAGCAAACTCGTGGATTTAAAAAAAAAGGTGACCTAATCCGCAGTTTACCTGCAGCAGCCGCGTTGCTGTTTGGCTGGCAGAGCTCAGCGCTAGCAAAGCCATGCAGACCTGGCAGCCAGGCATGAGAGCAAACCAGACAGGCAAGAGGCTCAGCTCTCAGTTCTTCGGCCAGCATTTTATGCCCAAGCAGGTCAGAGCAGGAAAAGCAGCTGAAGAAGAGCTTTGCTTTTGTTATTTCCAGCTTTCCCAGCCAATGGAGGAAGAAGAGAGCGGGTTGGGATTCACAAACATCAATGGGATCGAGAGCGGGTATTTGAGCGGAGCGGAGACTGCTCCTCTCCGCGGCCGAGGGCGAAAGCGCTTCGTGGGAAATCCTGACGTGTGGCCGGTTTATTTGCGGGCTTTCAGATGGATTTTTGACGCTTTCATCACGGGATGAAGGCAGTGGCGTTACGCCAGATAGACGCTTACCTTTAATGAAGATCCAGCAGTGAAGACCCACCTACCCTGTTACCCAGCCGGGCTTAACCTAAGAGGGGACGTGACACCAGCACTGATGCCAAGCGGCGATGCCCGCACTCGGATGCTCAGAGGAGAGCCGTGCTGCCTTGCAAATCGCAACTTTGTTCAAAAAAAAAAAAAAAAAAAAATTAATCTATTTTTTATCATCTTACCGTCCACGTCGTAAACTTGGAAGAGGAATCTCAGCTTGTCCGTCTCATTCCCGTGTACGAGCAGGCTCAGGGCTTTCAGCAGCTCCTCCAAACTAATGGTCCCGCTCCCGTCCGAGTCGAACAGCGCGAAGAACCTCTCGGCAAAGAAGGACTGCGGGGAGGGGGACAAACGCTCTCACACGGTGGTGGGATGCTCTCCACCGGCCAAATCCTGATGCTACCAACAAAGTTGTCACCGCCAGCAATGGGAGCTGCCCGGCAAAAGCTGAAAGTCATGGGGATGGCCCGAAAATAGGAGGGAGGAACGAAGGCTGCTTTTTTGCAGGGGTGTATTGGCACCGCAGCCGGAGGGGGCTGCCCGGGGGAGGGAGGGAGCCCTGGGGACACGGGACGGGGTGGCAGGCAGCTGGGAGAGAATATTTGCTGGGAATAGCCAAGCATGTTCAAAGATAGACTGTTGATACCCAATCAATTTTGCATTGCAGATGGTTAATCCGTGTTTTCCACTCCTGCTTGCTGCAGAGTACCGCTAGGTTTCTCTCTCCTTCTCATGCGACATCAAACAATTCTATTTTTAAGCTTAATTTTCTCTATGTACAATAAGAGACCACAGCTCGGTGTCGGGCTGCCAGTGCTGCCTGGAGGAAGGGGCCCCCCAGCCCGTCCCCTCATGGCACCACTCACCTCCTTCACTTGGAGAGCCGTTTTGAACTCTTCCAAGTTGATTTCTTTGTCCTCCCCGGCGATGCTCCCGAACTGCTTCGTCACCCACCGCAGCCACTCGGCATCCTCAGCTGTGCTCATGGTGCAGAACCCTGCAGGAGGGCGCAGAGAAAGAAAGGCAGCAGCCCCTAGTAACCCCCTGCAGCCTTCAAAAATCTACTTTTTTACTGTTCCTGCCTTGCTTTCACCACCCACAGACTCCCTGCAGCCTCGTGCTGCAGAGCAAAGGGGCGGCTGCTCTCTGCCCGGCTCGCCGGGGCGGGATGGGGCATCCCCGACCGCTGGCCCTGAACTGGGTCCCGCAGCAGCCGCCCTGGGATGAGCCAGGACTCGGGCAGCCACGATGGCTGTGGCGATGATACGTGTCTGAGGAGCGTGCGGGTGCTGCATCACATGCAACCCCAAATTTCCGTGTACGGAAGAAACCAGCTGCTGAGTCCTATCTCATAGAATCATAGAATGGTTGGGTTGGAAGGGACCTTTACAGGTCAGAGAGTCCAACCCCCCTGCAAGAGCAGGGACATCTTCAACCAGATCAGGTTGCTCACAGCCCCGTCCAACCTGACCTGGAATGTTTCCAGGGATGGAGCATCCACAGCTTCTCTGGGCAACCTGTTCCAGTGCCTCCCCACCCTCATCGTAAAAAATTTCTTTCTTAAATCCAGTCTAAGTCTGCCCTCCCTTAGTTTAAAACCATTGCTCCTTGTCCTGTCACAACAGGCCTTGCTATTTGTACCTGCCACGCTCCTGATCACCACCGCGAAGGTGCTGGAGGTGATATTAGTACTAATCAGGGGTAACTCCTTCCTTCTGGAGCTTTCCTCCCAAGGCAAGGCAAAAGATGCAGCTGTTTGAGCCACCCCGTTGCCCGCACGCCCCGTGAGAGACTCTCGGTTGCTTTTAGGGACCTGAATTACCAAGCACCAACACACAAGATGATAAGAGCTACGGCATTTGCAGAGAGAGGAGTCGGGCTGCCCCTGCGAAGCACCTGGCACCTCCCTGGTCTTGCTTTGCCCTCGTGGGAGCAGACATCCCCGCAGGGGCTATGCAGATGATGGCCAAAAGGGAGAAATAACCACCTCCCAAAAAAAATCCGTAGCTGCCTGTGCTGCACGAGCCCCATGGCCACCGTGACGTGCGAGCCACCGTGGGAGCAGAGCATCTTGGGGGGGGTCAGTCCACGGCCCGGCTTCGTGCACCCACTCCCCTCGCGGAGACAGAGCTCACGGCTCAGCCCCAAAGGGGCTGCGGAGGAAGGAAGGTTTCCTGCTTCGCTCCCTGGCAGTCCTGCGCAGCCTCCTGCTCTTTCATCCCCTGCTCTGAAGCCTCTGTAGCTCGTCCGTCAGGTTAACCAGGTACAGCGGGTGCAGGTCCCCGGGCTGCCCGGGTCCCTCTAATCACCCGAGCGCGAGCAGCGTCGCGCAGCCCGACGTGTTTCACAGCAGGTACTCAGCGAGGCTGAACTTCTTGTTGGACCCACACCTTAGTCCTAGGAGTTTCCTACCTTTTGAGAGCTCAGTTTTACAGACTGAACCCTTCCCAGACCCTTTCAGCTCCCAGCGACAGGGAGGTGCCGCTCCTCTGGCGCGCTGGGACCAAAGCAGGGTGGCAGCAGCAAGATGCTCTGGGGCTTCTCTTTGCAAACAAAACCAGAGCAGGGAGATGGGAAACTTTGCTCCCCGCAGGCACTCAGCCCCCTCTCCCCTTCCCTCTCCTCTCCTGGCTGCTCCTCGGCCCCGTCCCCTTCGGTCCCTGCCTTCTCGCCTCCCTGTCCCCTTCCACATCTCCTTCTCCAGACCTCCGCATCTTCAAATCCCCCATGCTTCTGTCAGATCTGTCAGCAGCTTGCCAACAGAGTCCAAAATTACTGCAGGCTCTCGTTATCTTGGGAAACCAAGAGAAAATCAACACAGAGCTGCTGCGATCAACGAGCCTTTTTACAACTCTAAACCAGCCTGTGCCGCATTGCCCCAACCCCGTTCTGTTCGCCCTTCTCAAATGGCTCCTGTGGGACATAAACCGGGGGTCTCAGCAGAAGGACACGGGAGAATAGGCAGTGACAGAGCAAGTTTGGGCAATACAGCCGAAAACAAGGCACAAACTTCTGCTCCCATACAGGGAGGTCACGCCCGAGCCCTCTCCTGCTTCACACCGGTTTTAATTTATCGTCTCTCCTCTTACAATCACACTCAGTTTTGTCACCAGGTCTGTAGCTGCAGCCCGGTTCTTCTGTTGCCGCATGATATTTAAAACGTAGCTGATCACAGCTGTTGCATGTTATTCTTTTAATTTCCTTTATTTTACATTTCTTGCGCCATTAAGCAGTCTAACCTTGGGAAGAGCGTGCCCTGCCAAATCCAATAAAGAGCTCGTATTCACCCTGTGCTTCAATCCTTATTTACTGGCCATCAGGAACACATGGGGAAGTGTCTTTTTCATACTGCAACCTTTATTCCTTTTTGAACAAATCCTACTTGTACGGCACTAAACTGTGACTAAATTGGGGAGGAGGTTGCCATGGGAATGTCAGAACCAGAAACCAGGTAGTAAACCATTTCTGCTTTACTACTCCGGCTGATGTCACGGCTGCTCCAGGCAGTAAACAAGCAGGGGAAGCAGGGAGACGTTTCGTACGCTAAGCGGCAGAGTTTCACTTCATCGCCGGAGCCGAGGTGGCCGATCCCAGCTGGAAAACTCCCTTGGTCCACCTACTTACTTGTTTATCGGAAAGTTTGCTGAGCTTTGTACAAAAATCCCCCTCCGGCTCCACGGGAACGGCAGACAGGGCTCAGGTCTCCGACGGAGACGTTGCCCAGGGACCAAGGCTTGTGCTGCACACAGACCTGATGTCAGGAGCATCCCCAGCCTCACCGCTCCTACCTCACCGTCCAGGTGTCCCAGCGATGGATGCCCCAACGTATCGGACTGCAAAGAACAGGGAGAAACATGGAGAAGCCAGCAGAGCCCGACCAAATGTATAGGACAGCCCTATGCACTGCCCCGCAGTCAGCACCTTTCCCTCCAGACTCGGTGTCACGATGGAAAGTATCAGGAAACACAAAATACATCACACAAAAAGCACCTCTCCTTGGGTCACGACTGAGTCGTTCCTCACATAAGGGCTTATTTCCCTAACCACGAGAAGGCTTGAATTGGGAATGATGCTGAAACAGTATTACAGTAAGCAGATTTTAAGAAAGTACACAAAAATAGATATAACTATTTTAACCCAGCTAAGAGCTGAGAAATAGGTGCTGGAGACGCTGCGTGCTACCGAGCTTCACTGCAAAGTAAAACCGTTTCAAGGGGGTTATTCTCCCTGTTTCCCAGCGCAGCAGTATTTCTTCCCCACTGTGTGTATTTGACATGAAGTTGCAGCTTTCCCCACTGGGATCCAGCAGAAACCAAGCACAAATTCTGACCTCAGCTAAAACTGCCAATTCACAATCCAGATAAATTCCCTTTAAAACTGTGGCAATCCAAGGCCGTGAAACCATTTACTAGGGAAAGGGGAGAGTAAAATATAAATCATCTTCAAGTATGTGCTGGATCCTACAGACACAAGCCCCCCTTTATACTCAAGAGTATTTCCACTATACAAACATACTGTAGATATCTAAAATAAAAAAGACCTTAAATTTGCTAATATGACTTAGTAAATTGTGGTCAGGCTGCTACAAAAAGAACATAATATATTATATTCAGACATTTGACATTGCATGGAGTGGGATACCAGATTATTTACTCCCCTCGGAGCTGGCAGATGTACCAGTGCAAGTCTGTTTTATTTCAGTTCTTGTCTTAAATTCCTCATATAAGTTTATGAAAATAAGCCTGACGAGTCAATCTCTCAAGAAAAGCACTTCTGTTTTCTCTGCCTGCAGAGATTCCCCTCTCAGGCTTTCAAAGATGACCACAAACCCAGAATTTTTGCACTGCGCTGGAATGTATGAAGGTAACCCAAGCCACGCAAGGACTGAAGACAAGGACCCAGTTCTATGAAAACCTAGAGCGGAGCCCAATGCAGGCTGTTTCCATTTAAATCACTAATTAAAACTACTTTCTAGAGTCAAATTATACATCTGTAAAACTTTACAAGATGGTGCCTCAACTGCCTGTCGCTCCAAGACCAAAATCGAATGTACAAACACCTTCGATGTCCTTAGAATCAGCAAAACACTCGAGGATGAGAAGTAGATAATAACCCAGCAGCAAAGAGCGAGGCTCACGCCTGCTTAAACGAAGAGGCTGTAATTAATACAGAAGAGGTACATCCCTGTAATACCGCTGAGCAATAATTTAGGCAAGAAGCAACTCTGAAATGTGTACCTGCCTTCCTGAGTCACTTCTTCAAAGGCAATATCCCTACTAATGGAGCTTGAAAATGGAGACGTCCGTAGACGTCGGACGATAAACCTCGTGTTTGGTGGAAGGTTGTAAAGACAGCATCCCATTGCGGGGAGGAGGGAAGACAGGGATGGGAGCGGAATGAAGCCCCCGTAATCCAAGGGGAAATGGTCAGTGACCTGCTGCACCACTTAGACCCACACAAGTCTATGGGGCCTGATGAGATCCACCCAAGGGCACTGAGGGAGCTGGCAGCAGTGCTCACCGAGCCGCTTTCAATCCTTTATCAGGAGTGCTGGCTAATCAGGGAGGTCCCAGCTGACTGGAGATTAGCAAATGCGACGCCCATCTACAAGAAGGGCCGGAAGGAGGACCCGGGGAACTACAGGCCTGTCAGCCTGACCCCAGTGCCGGGGAAGGTAACAGAGCAGATCACCTTGAGTGCCATCACGCAGCACGTACGGGACAACCAGGCGATCAGGCCCAGCCAGCATGGGTTCAGGAAAGGCAGGTCCTGCTTGACCAACCTGATCTCCTTCTATGACAAGGTGACCCGCCTAGTGGAGGAGGGGAAGGCTGTGGATGTTGTCTATCTAGACTTCAGTAAAGCCTTTGACACGGTTTCCCACAGCATTCTCCTGGAGAAACTGGCTGCTCATGGCTTGGACGGGTGTACCCTTCGCTGGGTAAAGAACTGGCTGGACGGCCGGGCCCAAAGAGTGGTGGTGAATGGAGTTTACTCCAGTTGGTGGCCAGTCACAAGCGGTGTTCCCCAGGGGTCTGTTGGGGCCAGTCCTGTTTAATATCTTTATCAATGATCTGGATGAAGGGATCGAGTGCACCCTCAGTAAGTTTGCAGATGACACCAAGTTGTGCGGGAGTGTTGATCTGCTTGAGGGGAGGAAGGCTCTGCACAGGGACCTGGACAGGCTGGATCCATGGGCCAAGGTCAATTGTATGAGGTTCAACAAGGCCAAGTGCAAGGTCCTGCACCTGGGCCACCAGCAACCCCATGCAACGCTACAGGCTTGGGGAAGAGTGGCTGGAAAGCTGCCTGGCAGAGAAGGACCTGGGGGTGTTGGAAGGTGTTCCTTCCTCTAGGAAGAAAGTCACCCTGCCTGGACCTTTGTGTATCCTGAAGACAATCAGGCCATGAGCCATGATTTTAAGTTATTTTTCATCGCTTCTTGCATTTACTAGCAACTTAGGTTTTGATACATTTTGATTTTTATAGCTCTCTTCCTCCAAACCCAGTTTTCATGACCTGATGGATTAAGCACAGTAGCGGACAGTGAGAGCAGAGCTGGCATTTCTTGCAGTGCCATCCTAACGTCAGTGGTATTTGACATTTTTCTGAAAGCTTCAACACCTGGAGTCACGTCATGATGTCTGCAACTCTTGACTTACGATCTCTTTTGATCGAGAGCAACTGGGTTCCCTGTCTTCACAATATGAAGTTTTAAGGCCCCAAACCAGCAGCTAGCTAAAAAGGGGCCAACTTTTATTATTTGTCAGGAATCTCGATTTCTAAGCTAGCCCAGTTTTTACAGGATCTGGCTTGTGATTTCAGGGTGTTTGATGTCGGTAATTCTGGGCGAATTCCCCTGTTGTGTTTTGAAGGCATTTTGCCGTAAGTGTTCCCGAACAGGCGGAGAGGGAGGGAACCCACGCGGAGGAGCTGCGGTGTTGAGGACTAGTGAAAAACATCATCTTCTGAAAACACCCTGAAGTACCGCGAGCTTAATACGACGGGCACTCGCTTGATTACAGCGTTAACCAAACCTCAGTTTGGCGGCAACTTTTGAAAGGAGAATGGAGATAAGACAAGAGATCAGTGTATTCACTCGGTGCTGAATTTCAGGTAAAGACAGTTAAAAGAGAAATATGTACCGACACGGGAGAAAGAAAATGTTTACAAATGAAAGAATTAGATTTGAGAAATGAATATCCTTTAAATGGAGAGTAATTTTTAGATTTTTTTTTTTTTAAATACTATCCAAAAATTTCTGAGGAAATAAAATCTAAGTAATTGTTCACCAGTACAATTTAGTGTTTCTCTCACGTTAAAAATAAGCACAAAAGCATCACGATTTAAGTGCTGTGCTCCATTTCTTTTCTTAGAACTAAGTTAAACATACTTTATCACTTCATAATTCCACAAACTGTAATCTACAATACTTTAAATACTCAAACTAAGCACAATTAATATAAAATTATAACTGGCTAATATGTATCACTCTAAAGAACCCTCCTCAAAATATCTTATTTCCTTTTTTTAAAAAAAAAAAAATCAAGTTAATTTTGTATTTACCAGCTATCAGATTATTTGCATTAAGGCAAGAAGTGATGTATTAACAAATTATGCACCTTACATCTACAAATACTTAAGACTGCTCAGATTTTACACAAATGTTTCTACAAAGCAGAAAACTTAAAGATGTTTAAATTATATTAAAAGTGACAAAAACCTCGTTCTTTGAAGAATAGTCTACTATAACATACTCAATACTTAAACTCACCTTAAATCAGAGATTTGATAGAGCTTTCATTCTTGTTTATTCAAAGATCCAGGGCTCTTAGGTTAGCTGTGGATTCCAATCGAGATGATTTTACCTTAAATGACTGTACCACACAGATGCGTACCCTTTTAAAGGTTTAAGCTAAGTCGGCCCTGGTAAAGCTTTTCATGTCCAATAAAAAAAGGATTTCAACTGAACCATTAAGGAGCATCTGGTTGTGACATTTCCATAATTACCTAGTTATTTCAGAACGACTTTGAAAGTGGCTTATGGGTCCCTGCCTAAGTACTCTGAAAAACAGAAGAGAGAGAGCATGTGGCTCCTCAAATGCCCGTAATCAGGTTATCCACAGAAACGATCACGGGACATCAGCTGAGCAAAGGGGAACTGCTCGGCTGAGCCGCGAGCTCTGCGTCCGAGTGGTGATGGAGAAACCTCTACACACGAGCTCTCCTACGAGACACTCTGAATACAGCCGGGCATGCAGTAGACCACAGTTCATTCATGTTCACAATAGTACTGTATTTTATAAGTACGAAGGAGGTATAAGTCAATTTGTATCTCATAATTTTTAACCCCACAGTCAGACATGCTTCAAGGGGCTCTGACTACGAGCACCCCACCGACCACCTGAGTGCAAGCAATCCATGGAGTTGAGGGCTGGATCACGGGAGACACCAAGCTCCCAAACCTCCATCCAGCACGCTTGAAAGCACCGGCAGGTTTTGGTGAATTGGGGTATTTTGAAGCATCAAGCTACTGAAAAATAGACAAAGTGTTTTGAAACCAGAAAAAACCATGATCTACAGACCGGGGAGGAAGGGCACTCAGCACCCACCGCTCAAGACATCATGAGGCAGTTCCACAAGGATCCTGCTGCAGCCACAGGGATACTGCTGGGTCACGCGCTGGATGCGACAACGCCATTCACAGACTTAGCAAACCGGACAATAATCTCATGTTTTGTACGCATTTCAAGCTCCCGTAGAGAAAATAACACACCACCGCTCATCTCGTGCACATGTCAGTGACATTTGCTAACATGGTGGAGGTTGTTTCCATTTTGCATCCAAACTCTGCAACTCAGAAGTGATTCTTTCCTCAGGTCTTGCAGAAAGACTTACAAACAATTTATTACTGCCAACAGGCACGAGTCCCAGTGCGTTATGTCCACAAACTTCTGCTGTAAGAAAGTGGTACTCCAACATACTAAGGGTGCTGTGGGTTTTTTTTAAATATCTCTCTTTACCAAAACACACATATATTAGCCTATGTTGATACAAGCATGTGAAAAGAAGGCATCTGTTCTGAAAGCATTAGACTCTCAAATCCTGCCCTGAAGATTGCAGACTCTCTAAGACTCTTAATCTTTCTCAATACTGCCTTGATAATTAAAAAAGTCATCATTCACATGAAGCAGAAAGATCCACTTTCCGTGACCTCACCGTTACACTGCCAACGATACCTATTGAGACAGCTACCTAGAGCTGGGGAGAGTATTTTCAAAGCCAGAGAGTTTAAAAAACGCAGTCAGAACTGATTACTTGCACAAACCCCTGTGGTTCAGAGCGCTGTATTCACTATTCATTATTTTCCTGCCTCACAGTTCCAGTGACCCACTGAAGGAACATGAATTATTAACTTCAAAACAAGCAACATCAATAGTAATAAATGAAAAATCAAAGCTGTCAACAATTTATAAATAAACTGCATACTGAAAATTCACTTGTTTCTAAGTAAAAACTTATGCCACTACTCCACACAATCAAAAAGTCCATTTGTTTATGTAGAGTTCTACGTGGAAAAGCAGAAAAATTCATTGCAATTGCTCCTACAAGAGAAGATAAATGAGATTCTGGATTCTTTATCCGGTCTATTCCCAAAGTTTCCCACGACAGTTCAGTTCTGACCCCACTGGCTTTAGTTTTTGTCTTCATTCCTAAGATTGTCCAGGTTTATGAAACCCTGGCATCCAACAGTCAGGATCTAAACTCCGCTGCGTTCTGTGAGGCTGTTTGCTGCCTCCACGGTGCATTTTTCTTTCTTTGCGCCACTTACTTTTTGCATACGTTAAAGGTCACTGGTTTAAAGCCAACACCCTATTGCTTCTAATTTTCATCAAGCAGAAGAAAAAAATGTTTTAAGAAAACATTTTAACTAATATGCCAAAGTTATGAAATAATGACTATACTGGGAAGTTAGAAATAGATTTTAAAATTAAATATAAAATGTAATTATTTTCTTCACTTGGTATTAAAATACCAAGAACGTGCATATTGGACTTCTCTGAATATAAGCCTTGTATCATCATGGTACGAACCCATTTTTAATGGAAAAAGCAATGAAGAAGTATGTCATGGATATTGAGCTAAAAGGCATATATAAGTGAACAGATTTAGTTTAAAAACATCTATGTCAAAAACCCGAAAACTCCCATTTTCAGTGTTTAAGCCGTGCAGAAGACTACATTTCCAGAACAAACGATATTTGACAGAAGCCTTCTAAGAATTTAACTAGAACCAAAAGAAATTCCAAATAAACAGTAAGAAAATAGAAAGAGTCTAGAGCTCCAAAAATCTGGCAACTAGCAGCAGAAAATGTAAATATTGCATGGTACTATTTTTAAGTAAGAACATATTTTCCAATGATGAAATTTAAATTGGAATATGTCCACAAAAAAAAAAAAAGGAGAAATTGTTGGAGCCAATTTATTATTATGCCATTAGTGTAGAACATCGAGTGTATTCTAAAAATATGAGTGACTTGGGTTGTCATCTCTTATATGCATATACGAAACGCAGTAAAATTTGGAAAAGCCCCCTGTGCATTACTCTCTATTTCACTACGGTCCAATTTATCATTGCCACGTAACAGATGTGAGTAAAAATATTTTAAAATGGTAACTTTTAGTTACTGGGATAAATACAGTAATATCTGGTTTGGGTGACTGACAAAACTGAAAATTGATCTTTTAAACCTCAAGGAAAGACACTGACAATATTCCAGATATTAGTATTTAACTATTTTTTAGAGTGTTTTCACCATTCTGAAAAGCTGGAATATTTTTCTCAACATAATTATCAATATATGTATTTAATTGATGACTAAAATCATAAAGCAGGTTAATCAACAATCTTCTTTTCCTGGTTTCAGTTCAGCTCTCTCCTAGACCTAGTGGACAGAGAGACAGAGACAGAGGAGCAGAGGAAGCGTCAGAAAAATTATACCGTTGCTCTTACAAATTCTCTACTTCTTTTCTAGTGCTTGAGCTGTTGCTGTCTAGATTCCAGCCAATTCAACGCGCCCATTGAGATGTGGGGTTTGTTTAATGCTCTCAGATGCACTCTCTACTGCTATCTGTAACGTTTCAATCATTCCCAAGATGACTTTGCCTAGAGCTTGATGTTCCACCTTCTTAGACTCATGCAACCCTTTTCATCATTTTGCTGGTAGGTTCTGGGTTTTCAAACGGAATTGTGATATTTAACATTTCTTTTTTTAAAACATTCTTCAAAGATTTCACTAAATCCATTTATTAACTGATCAAGAGCCTTATTCTTCTTTTTTGTAGTTTGAAATATTAAGGCTAGCTCTTTCAGTGCTGTTGTCAGCTGAGTAGACTCATAAACACATTTAAACAGAAATATCTGGGTCAGTTTGGAGTGTCAAAACTGCTGGTGTTGTAGATGGAGTAGGTTTTCTTGTCATTGCGACGTTTTCTAGGTTTTTTTGCCTTTTAGCATGTTTCCTGTATGCTTTTAACCAAAGAGCATCAATGGTATCATTAAGAGTGGGTGTAACGCCTGAATGCTGAGCTGGTGTGCCCTGCGTGGGCACATTTTGCATTACTTGCTGCAGAACGTCCACGAGGCTCTTCAGGGTTTCCTTTTCTTTAGCTGCTTCTGTCCTAGACGGAGTTGTTTGAGATGCTGCAAAAGATTATTACACAGCTTTTAAGTCGTGTGCTCATGCAAATGCCAGATGTACATTTGCCGTGCTCACCCTTGAGTCAACATCACAAATAACATAAACTTCAGTACAAATGCACTTTTGCTAGAATAATCATAATCTTCACATTTACAGAGAATCCATTTGTTTTGCCGTACTAGATGGTAGCCCTGCTTTCTTGAATGGATGAATAATGCAGTGAATTCCCCAGTTCACTCTGTCTCTGCAGTGAAATGGCGTTTTTTCCATGAGAGCCGCAGCTTTTATGCCCTAATGAGCATGGGAAATGTGCATGGGCTGCCTTCCTTAAGAATTTAGTGGTTTGAAAAAGGCCCTCTTGCTTAGCATGCAGCTGAACTGTGGATGGTTGCTGTGCAGGGGAAAAGTTCTTACCATGGACTATAGCACCGACTGTGTCTACAGCTGAAATCTCCGTAGATGAGGACGGATGATGCACCATCATCTGTCAAACACAAAAAATAACTTTAATCACATCAGGACTTCCAGCTCACTGAAGTGATAATATTCATCGCCAGATTACCGCACTGAATTTTTTAAGTTCAAATTGAGACAAACTACTGTAAAAACACTGGGGTGGGGGGAGACACCTTTCATCAAAACATTATGCCTAGAGAGGCCTGGAAACTCAAAGTTAAGGCTACTATTTTTAGTAAAGAAGCAATCAAACCAGGCCAAGAAAAAAAGCCCAGTATATTCGTAAATATATTCTCTACAATACTCACAACTCATAAATTTCCTTCTCTTCTAGATGCACTATGTGGGGGAGAAGATAGGCTTTTTCAAGTTTAAAAATGTCAAAATCCAACTTGCAAATGAACACTTTCAACTGAACGTTTTAATTTACACTTTGCTTTCCTACCTTTTTTCTTGGAAAAAAATTACAGCAGGTAGATTCTGAATAGCCACCCGGTCTGCATGTTGGAAGGCAAGAAATATACATACAAACTTCCACATGTGCAAAACTTTGGGTATGAATTAATGTACACTCAGGCCTCAAAGCCTGTGGCCAGTGGCCCTACATAAGGCCAGTGGCCCTACATGTATATAGTACATTCTTTTATCATTAGACTTAGCATTTTTGAACAGTACAGCACAACTAAGAAAGTACAACTCTTGAAGAGTACAGTACAACTATGAAAAAGTACCGTGCATTCTTTAAAATTACTTGCATCTCAGAAGCAGCAAAGTTTCTCTACCCAGAGCTATTCTAAAATACTGCACCAAGTCGGTCATCACTAACAACTACAATAAAATGTCATAAAATTCACAGCATATCACAACTTTTTGAAAAACGTGGCACATTATTATGTTTGAAAAACATGAAATCAGAAAACAATGTATGACTATTGCTCCTACGACATCATTAAAATCCTAGCACTGGAATAGTGTGACTATCAAAACTAAACAGTGACATATTATAAGAACTGCCACTTGGTGAAATTAATCCTCTTCACTAGGAATAAATAAGTGTCTTTATGAAAGGTTCCACTTGCAAATTTTAAAAAGAAATTCATGCAAGTCTTTCCATTCTGGGATCCTATTAGGATTCCCTTTTGCCTCCCTTGATATTGCTCCCATAAAAATCAACGGGAAAGCTTCCTAGCAGTTTCAAGAGCAGAAGAATTTGACTTATTATATCGACAGTAGTACTAAAACAGCGAGTAATTAATGAGAAATAAATACATCTGTGTTCCAAAATCCCCTCATTAAAATTACCTCTACATGTTTCACATTCCTGAAATTATGCTGCAATGCTAAAACAAAGAAAAATTTTTAGAAACGTAATCAGTCACTCAGCACAAACACAAACAACGTGATCTCAATTTGATACATAGGCTTGAATCTGCTGTTCTCTGTACTTTATAATCTTCCGCTTTGAATAGAAGTTGCCATGTCATAAGCAGTTCTGGTAAAGGAAAGCTGCACGGCTCTATTGTGAAAGAACAGAAGAGAGTGGTCTCTTTTTTACAGCTAGGTTTCTTTTTTTGCAATCAGTCCTCTGAAACTTGTACGGATTTTTTCTGAAACACAGATTCCCTTCCAAAGCTGGAGGACCAAAGCTTTGGAGGACCAGAACCTCTACAACCAAAGAGAAAATGACAGAATCATTTTCCCATGTAGCATCTTAATAAAGATATGATATTGAAGCATCCTATCTAGCAACTCAATACAGTCTAAGCACCCCCAATGAAATGCTGTAAAGCCTTACTATTGACCTTCTAGAGAACATGACACATCTCCTTTCCCCGTGCCACGCTGCCCTCATGATTCCCCAGGTACATATTTGAAAGAGTTCAAGCGTTCACAAAAGCTCAGAGGTTTATTTGGGGGGGGGGGATGGGGGACTGACTTCCACCTTACATAATCAGTTCATCCTAACAATTTCAGAGCGAGTTAGAAATAAAGCTAGTCGCAATTTGCCTGTATGGCACTGCATGAGTACAGAAAATCTTACCGGTCCCTCCTGAGCAGTACAAAAGAGCAGCTTTGGAAAAAATACATGAAAGGTAATAGAAAAATGAGATCTGATCTTCTACCGCTAGATAAAGGAGCTATACAAGTTTCCACCTCAGCTATTAAATAACTTGCACAGCAGAATAGGACTACTGAAATACCAGCACACGTTTGTACAACCACTTCGATGGTGTGAGCATTACAATGGCTGTGTTACCGTCTCGATCATTTAAAAATTGCACTTCAGTAAGTCTCCAAAATTAAAAAGACACACAAAGGGAAAAACGTCAAAGACAATATTGAACCTTGGAGCTTAATAGTAAGGCTGTGTTGCAGGAACTGCTCAACCTAAAATACTTCAAATTATTTCCTAATTCTATGTTTTTCTGAGAGACAGACACTGTAAAATAGTAAGAATTTCACAGTTAAAGCCTTCATGGTTAATCAGGAACCAGAAGCTAGGAAACAGAGCTGCAAACAAAACTAACCACCGTAAAATCAAATTAAAATGTTACATAAACAGTATTTGCTAAAAAGGGTGTGTGATTTTTGCTAAAACAACGTCAATAAACTTCTGGCTTTCTCCTGTCTTTCTTGAGGCTTCACAATACCTTGACATGTATGTAATAAATAAGATCCTATAACTTTTTCAGCTAAAACTTTATTTACAGAACATCATCCACACAAGAAGTCATGTTTGGAGCAAGGCTGAAACCACAAAAGAAAATAAATTTGACCTTTGATGTCAAAGAGCTTTCCTCACATGAGCAGTTCTCTAACAAGTGAGGCTTTACAGAGACTTCCGTATAGCGCTCTCAATAGCATGAAGTTTTCTAATTTCATAATTTAGATGAACAATCTTAGTGACTAAAAATTAACCTGAGAACAGACAAAAAAAATTACAGCTACACTCCTATTGGAGCAATGGGAGAATTTGAAAATCTAAGGGATCTCAAAGGGTTTACAGTGGAGAAAGGATACCAATTAATCCATTCTGTCTGTGGAATTACAAAAAACCCCCATCCCCAAACCCACATTGTAATCCAGGAGATGGAAAGCCTCTCTGGTTACTACACTGCGATTTGTCATCTCTGGAGGACAGATGTAAATTGGAAAGAGAGGAAGAGAGCCAGGGCTGTCAAGAAAAATATTGATTTGTACTCAGCTGTCTTCTTTACCATTTCCTCCAAACCTCCCCAGAATAGCAATTTGTGCAGGAGCAGAAGGCCCATCAGCTGTGACTTGACATTGCATCCTCGTGCCCGTAGGCTCACCAGAAAGGCCTTCCATCCACTGAAATGGCACTTACCGTCCCACAAAAGATGCTGACGGACTAAATGCTGTCAGCTGGGAACTCAAAGGCATAGCTATCATATGGACTGATTTCTTCAATGTGTAAAGAAAAAAAAGATATGTCCCCTCCTCTACATCCACAGAAAACATTTATAAATGCTACCATCAAGTAAACTGCCAACAGCACAGAAATATTATGAACTTTGGTGGCATCTGCAAGTGCCTTCTGCTCTTTCCAAATGTTCCTTATGCCTCAGTTAGCAAGAGCCCTACAACTTCTGCCACGCTGGGGACGGTACATGTAAAGGAGGAAAGGTTTCAGGTAATAGATGCCCTTTAACAGGTTTATCTTGCATTGCCTTGAGGTACAAATAGTGTTTGAACAGTCTATTCAGGTAGAAGTTTGTAGAGACAATGTGAAAGTTTTATTATTACACAGGAGGCAAAGCCTAGTATTATTTATATTTCTGTAAAATTTTCTATAATGGCTAAATATTTAAAATACATATTCCGTAACAAGGTACACAGAAGACTGTGTGAAAAAGCCATAGATTTACTCTAGTTCGTTCAATCTCTGAGCAAGAACGTAAAGTTTTTTGGTCTTCTCTAAGAAGCCATCGCTCAGCAAACAATCAAAGGGAAAAAGGTGCTTTATGCAGTGTGACTAACAGGAGCAACGGCTTCCCGCAGGCACACGTACCATTAACCACAGGCAGAGTCCCCTGCACAGACAGAAATATCAAATCTCTTCTATGCCCGCTCCTTTCGAAGGTTAAAGAGTGATATGCTACGGAAGAACGTGAGCTCAGACTGGAATAAATTCATGAGCTTTCCTCCGGCTGGTAACAGAGGTCGTAGATGCGTTCCCCCCTCCTCGACTGCTCTTGCTAGCCCGCACCAGCAGCGTATGGCCACGCAGCCGGCTGCGGGCAGGCTCACGCTCCTGGGCTCTCAGTCCCGCTCACACGCTTTCAGAGACTGAAACTCCAAGTAACACATCTGACAACATCATTCTTGATAAAGTCTTGATTTAAGCAAGAAGAGGAGTCTTGATGTAAGTTACCATTTCTATCACCAATAGACTAATGCACTATTACTAAGCAAACGCCCGTAGTTTGGGTCATAATCAAATGCTTCCAGTGCAACAAATGACAAGCTGTGAAATGAGAGAATGATTTGAAGAAACAGGTAGAAAATGCAATGAAGAAAATGAAATTTTAAAGCAACATTAGTCACGGGAGACGATGACTGTGGGGAGAAGATGGGCCAGTCACTCATCACTTCGTGCTCTGCCTCGCTTGGTGGCAGGAAAGCTCAAGCATTCACACCAGATTGCTACTTTAAGCACTGCAGAAGAGCTATTTCAGCTTGCCACTTCCCTAAATATGTGAACATGATGTTCCTCTAGGCCCCTCATGATGTGATGGAGTAACAACCCTTAACCTCTAACTGACAGGACATAAATCTATTTTTATAAGCACACAGAAACGACGTGGCTTCTAGGCACTTACAACCACCTTTTAAAAAGAAGTATGAGGACACACTGGAAAGAATACAGCTAATGCCACTAGCTTCAGTAGTATAATGATAGTTCCTTTAAAATTTTTTTGGGTATTCAGCGTTTTAGTTTGGAGAGGAATCATGTATGTAGCTAAGCAGGTCAGCATCCCCTTTACGAGTCATTCTAACACTTCCTATCTGTTCTTACATGCTCGGCACCATGAATAAAGCACAGCACAAACCATGACAGTTCCTGGGAAGCAAACAGGCATGTGAGCCCAGGACCAGCTACACAATAAATCAGTGACTGATTGTTCAGGCCCTGCATTGCCCTCGGGAAAACCTCAGACCGGCGGGATTGCGGGTAAAAAAAGAGGAAAATAAAACCCCCAGCAACCCCCACCCCAGGGAGCTCTGCGCTGGGAAACACACCGGTGACTCACCGCTGGGCGGCCCTGGTCCTGGTCCCATCGGGCCTCCCCATCCCAGCCCGCCCGTCCCAGGCTGGGACCCGGGGAACAAATCGCCACTACGGGCGGCTGGCCCCATGCAGGGCACGGGGCTCGGCCAGCCTCGCCACCGGGCCAGGGGATGCAGGCGTGCCTTAGCCACAGGCTGAAAAAATGAATAAAGTCCATTTCAATGTTGGTGCTCTGGGGGTTTTCTACTATCATATGTGTAAAACCAAACTGTTTTTAGGATGCGGGATCCAAATATGAAATTACTGCAACCACAATTTGGTGCTATGAGGGCGGAGAAATACATGGCTGTAGGCAGGACACATTACCAGCAATAAAGAACCGCTTCCACCGCACCAGCGGTGCCTGCTGCCGCTGTGCCCTTCAGAAACACCCCAGGCAAACCGCCCAGGGACCTTCCGATCCCCGGGGTACTTTTCACTGTACTTTTGCAGGGACTTTGGTCAAGGGGTTGAAATAACCCCGCTAGCCATAGGCAAGCAGTGCATTTTAATAAAGCACTGTTAGCTGCTTTAAAGTTTTACACGAGAACAGTCTTTCCAGCAGGCCCAGCGCCCCACAGCAGGGATGTGCTGCATTTCGGGTGTGCAAGGGAAGCCATGTCCCAGCGGTACGTGCTAGGGGTGTGACGGGCGAGAAGCGGGACCCGACCTCAGCTTTGTGCTGCAGCCTCTGCCACGGACAAAACCATCCAGGTGCGGGCTCTCCAAAGAAACCAGCTGAACTGCGGAGTACAGGACTGCCGAGGGAGCGAAGAGGCAGAGAGGTCCATGCACGCACCCACACCTGACCCCCGTCCGAGGGATTGATGGTAGCGTTAGTTGGGTACACCGTGATTTACTTCTCTCTCGATTGTAAGTATGTTAAAAGAATCAAATGATACTGCCCATCATTAGCTACTGCTTTTAAAGTGATTGTTCTGGTTAACATTTCCTTTAGGAAATAAGAGGGTGAATTAGAGGTGGCTGCAACCTATATCAAATTGAGAATGATTTAGTGCAGCAATAACCCAGCTATTAGCCCTTATCCACAGCCACTTGCTAAGGAAGATCCTGAAAGAATTTTGAACTAACAAGTGGCAGTAAGAAGAGTCCGGGATTGCTTGTTCCGACTATCACTAGCAATATTCCTCCGGTTAAATAAGCTAACACATCTGGAATGCTTAAATAAGATAATGGTACCGAATGGTCACTTAAGATAATGCATCTGAAATATGAGGAATAAATTCCTTATCATTTAAACGTGACAGAGAAACAAGCTTCACACAGAGTGCCCTGGAGCATCTTTCTTTACAGACCACCGACACCAAGTTACCACCTTTCAGAGAGGGGCTGCATTAGCATGCTCCAGTAAAAAGGTCTCCACTCTTCCCATGACCTTTGTAAAGAAGCCACACCACCCTGTCGAACTTCAATGGCATTTTTCATCACCTGTGCCATGGCACAATGGACAGCAATACCAGAAAATGATGTGTATCCCTTGATATGAAGGGGAAAAAAACCACGACATCATGAAAATGAGTTGCTATTCAGGACAGACATTCATTTTCACTGTTGCAATGGGAAAGAAGGCATCCAAAATGTGTTAAAATTAAGCTTTCTACTTGATAGTCTCAGAAAGGTTGGTCCAGAGGAGTTAGCGCATCACAGGAATGGCCGTTCCTTGAGCAGCGATAACTGCAGTGGGGTCCTTCGGCAGAGAATGCCGGGCATGCGTTGCCTAAGGAAAAATGGACTGCGAGCATTTATATTTAAAGAACAGTGGGAATAAAATCTGGGAGACGTTAGCAGCAACTGACAGAAGAAAGGCAGTCTGTGGGTACTGGAAGAGATGTAATCTGCACTGAAACCTGGCTGTGCAGGCGCAGTGACTGAACGCTCGGCTTCTCCCACTGCGGAGCTATTTCTGGGCTTGGAAAGAAATCCTCTAGAGGGAGTCAGAAAATTGTTTAAAGGATTTTTTCCTTTTCAGTCTGATAGTATCAAAAGACCAAGGGACCCTGAGCCATTCCACAAAGAAAAATAGTAATTAAAGAACTTCGCTTCATTAAATGAGGAATATTTAGAGCACAGTGGAGGCAAAAGGCACACAGAGCAAACAGAAACATTTACACGCAGAGAGGCGGGCGCTGGTGCAGCAAACTGCAGACCCAAGGGGAATCTGCCTCCCCAGGGAACTTCAAAGAAAGACATTTTCATCTGTCAAAGAGAGTTTTGGAAATGAAATCCACGCAAGCCAGAAGAGCTTTAGGGATGAAAGGCTTGCACAGTGGCAGTGCCAGGGTGAGAGTGGCCAGAGCAAAGCGAGGGTGCGGGAGGCGGAGGTCAGCCCGCCAAGGTCAGGGCCGTCGGCCGGCAGAGCTGGAAGATACGCCGTTTCAGAGCTGTGCGCATCAGCACTTCCAAGCTCCCGGTTCAGCCACCAGATACAGAAGTATAGTAAATATTTAATTAGATAGCAGTACGGCCAACATAGCATCACTCTTTGTTCAGGAAAGTATTTTAAATAATTTTAAATTGGAAAGTTATTTTAGGCCTTCTAAAAATGACAGGCATTGTAAATCACTGGGGGAAACGCAGTCTCCTTTTTTTCCCCAAAAGTTATGAACAATTTCATTATATCCATAATTTATTATCCACAGTTTGACAGGACACTTTTAACCTATTACAAAATTTATGGTTGTGATTTCAGTAACACCCCGTAACTGTTTATGTATGTGAGTAGTCCCACAAAAATCAATGGAAATGCATGTGTGAAAATGGGATTTCCGTGCCAGGAAAATGCTAGAATTTTTTTGTTTTGTTTTTGGAAAAAAAAAAAAATCTGAATCAGGATGAAAAGTTGATATTGCAAAACTAACAAAATGGAAAACACGTGGGAAAAGGAAAGTTTTCTTTTAGAGCTTCAAAACAAATTTACTAGCACATTTCTTTCACTTTGATGTCTGCATTTCAAAACAGAGGAGAAAGCAGACTGGCCCAGCTACCAGTCTGCAGCATCCGAGGCACCGCAGCTGCAAGGGTGGCCCTGTGCTGGGACCAGGGGGAACGGCTGGCACTGGCAGCCGGCACGTACCCCTGCAAACACCCGGGCAGTCACTCCTGCAAGCCAGCGCCGCACCCACGGGGAAGGGAACGCTTCAGAGTAGCTGTGACCAAAGAGCAGTTCCCCGTGGGCAGCAGAGCTGTTCCAAATGCGGCACCTGGCTGGAACTGCTGAAATAAGAACCGCCTCAAAATATCGAAAGTAATAACACCTGAAGTCTGAAAGGCAGACAAGACCCTTTACGCTATCAAATATAACACGAGGTGGGAAAGGCAAACCAAAACATGATTTCAATTTTTGAAGATGTGACATTTTTTTCCCCAAACATTACTGAAACACCAACACATTCATTTTAAAAACCAGATGCTTTGACAGGAAACTTCTATCCAAACATTTCTGCCCATTCCAGTTTAGTCCCTAAACCCAATCAGTGAGAACTTGATCTTGAGAGGTTCCTCTACCAGCAAAGCAGTTGGAGAGAACATGGCAGCCACTCCAGACAAAAGACTTCGGACTTTTTACTGCATTCCTCTCAAAATAAAATTTCCTTTTGCCGAGAGAGTTGGCAGCTGAGGCTCTGGCCTACCTCTCAGTTAAAATACAGCTAATTTAGAAATGTAGGCTCATCCCTTTAAAACAAGTCTCGCTCAGAGATGAATCAGGCTTGACACCGCTGCCAGGTGGCAGCAGCAGACGGAATACAGCGGTACTCCCAAGGGCTGGAGATGGCAGAACTTACACAGGGTTTGTAGAATTGGGAAGCAGAAGGAAGAGGCTAACTTCGATATTTAAAGCTGGCAACGCCACACCAGGGGCTGCAGGTTGTCACATTATTTCTGCATGCAGAGAGAAGTCAGCTTAGGGACTGGACTATTGCAGTGGGACTCCCGGTCCGTTCTTCCTCCCCGCAGGCATCCAGAGAGCCCCCTAACACCACGCAGCCGTTTCCCCCGCGCCCCTCAAATCCCCCAGCTCCAGAGGGGAGGTTTCTTCTATTGCACGGTTTGCAGGAGTGGAATCAGATTCAGAAATGACTCCCCAGCAACAATCCCTGTGTCTCTCGTCATGGCTTTTCCATCTCTACCTGGTGAACGCTTAGCTACCAGAAGCGATGAGCCAGGCAAAGGAGCCGCCAGGTTCTTCTCTGCGACAGCTCAGGACACGTCTTTGCTGCCAGCACAGTGCAGGCCACAGGGAGCTCCCCTCGGAGCAGCCGTGCGCAGAGCCCCCGCGCTCCCCCACCAAAGGTGCCCTTCCCCGGTCACCACTGGTCAAGACAGCCCCGACAATACTGATTCTACACCTCAGACTGACTTTTTACTTTTTTGACTATGGTACACTTGAAACAATCTCTGGATTGCTGCCCAATATGCTTCTTCCGTGAAACCTATAGCGCCCTGTTCCCTCAAACAAAAAACCCCAAACCAACCAAACAAAAACCCGACTAAAAAAAAAATACCCTCCCCACTAAACCAAACAAAATCTACACCCACTTTTTATTAAAGCGTCTTGTTCCAACACCTCAGTTTCCTCTTGTTTAAGGGAAAGAATATTGTGATGCATCTTACAAAAGACATCCCACCTTTGTAATACTGTATTATTAGCAAAAGTAAGGGTTTGCCTGTGCACAGGTTTTGTACCAATACAACTAACTGCATTTGTTTGGAAACAAATACAGTTAATTCATAAAACTTGCTAGTATCAGTGTAATTATATTAGTATAAACGTATTGATACAGTTCAGGAAATCACTTAACTACTATGTTTAAATGCACGCATAATTGTGCTTAAACCAGCTCTAAATTTGACAAACATATGCCTGACATTTTTAAAGTGCTAGTAAAGAGTATGTTCAAATGAACACCTTAGAGATCTCAAATCTAAATTAGGAATCTGAGATAACAGGAACACAGACATGGCATTAAGTTCCAGAAAATACGTTCAGGCCTCAAGCCTCACAATTTGCCTATACTTGAAATTTCTTGCAACGCTGCTTGCTATTTGGTGCTACGAAGTATTCTGTGTTGATAAACAGAAGAATTTGTGAGGAAACAACTGGTATTTAGAAGCTCTTAGGAAACAGGCTTACGGGGACGCAGAGGGAGTTCTCAGGCAGCCGGTCACCCCACCAGCTGCTGCACGCCTGCCAGACTCTCCACCGGTATGTTCTACCTCACCGTTAGAATTAATTGTCTCTTTTCTCCCCCTGCTACTCCAGTATGCTGGTGACTGCTACCAAAGCTGCTAACGTCTCTGAATTCCTTTCCAATCTACCCCAAAGGAACAATGGTACAAAATACACTCTTGGAGAGCCTGCTTTGGGCAAAACAGAGATAAAAAGTAGAAGAAAGGAGTAAAGGTTCCATAACGTGTGACAGAGGAAAGGACAGAGAAACGGCCAGTACCTGGCAGGGCTGACAAAGCCAAGGTTTTCCTGCATGACATGTTGGTTCTACACTCACAAGGTGTGCTGTAGCCTGCATGTATCTTGTGGCCCTTTTCTTCTCAAAAAAAGCCTGACTTAATACATTCCTGGAGTTAGGAACTCCCCAGCCACCTCGTGGTGGTCACAGAAGCTGGGAAAAACATTGGACAAAACACCCTCTCTTGAAAGTGAGCTTTGAGACCAACTGCAGAAAGCAGTTCTGCAGAAAGCCTGTGAGGTCCTCTGCTCATTACCAGTGTGTGCTGGTCTGGGCTCCCCAATACAAGACAGACACGGACTTGTCCTAGAGCAAGTCAAGTGCAGGGCCACAAAGATGATTACTGGAGCATCTTTCATGCAAGGAGAGGCTGAGAGAGCTGGGACTCTTAAGCCTGGAGGAGAGAAGGCTCAGGGGGATCTTACCAGCATAAATACCTGATGGGAGGGAATGAAGACAAGGGAGCCAGACTGTTCTCAGTAGTGCCCAGTGATAAGAGGCAATGGGCACAAATTAAAAAAAAAAATGGAAGTGTCACCTCAACATAAGAAAACACTCTTTCTTTTTTTTTTTTTTTACTGTGAGGGTGGTCAGACACTGGAGCAGGTTACTCAGAGAGGAGGTATAGTCTCCAAACCTGACTTGATACGGTCCAAGACAACCTGCTGTAGTTGACCCTGCTTCAGCAGGGGGGTTTGACCAGTTGGTCTCAAGAGGTCCCTTCCAACTTAAACGATTCTGTGACGTGAGTCCCATCAGTGAGTTTCGTGCAATTCAGAAACTCCACTGAGAAAAAAATAAAAAAAAAAAAAAAAGAAAAAAATCTCAAACCATTATCAAGATCCCGTGCATTACTCGGACAAAAATAACCGAAGGGGGGACAAACACCTTCCAGTCAGCAGTG
Source organism: Mycteria americana (assembly GCF_035582795.1). Classification (NCBI taxonomy): domain Eukaryota; kingdom Metazoa; phylum Chordata; class Aves; order Ciconiiformes; family Ciconiidae; genus Mycteria; species Mycteria americana. The sequence goes on along the minus strand of NC_134370.1, from coordinate 69,599,140 downwards.
CTGGCTCCATTAGAGAAGCCCTAGTGATTTATCTGTCAATACCAAATTGGCTAGCTACGGACTCGCAGCTGGAGAAGAGGCAGTAGTAAATGCATATAAATGTTGTGGAGCCACAAAACAAGATCTGCAACAGAGAAAAGTCATTCTAGACATCCTCAACTTCTCTTATTGCAGACCTACAGCACTTCCCAGTCAGGGTCAGCTGGCTGATCCCCAAACTGGCATTTGTTGCACAAACTTTCTCAATTTAAAAAAAAAAAAAAAGAAAAAAAAATCGAAAAGAAGCGTGTTCTTCTACATCAGTCCCTTTCTCAGTGTCACTGGGTCTAGATCTATTGCCTATCTTTACACATACCTGTAGCAGCCGGCTTGAACTCGCCAGTGTGAGGAATGCAGCACAGATGCATATCTCTCCTCCTCTTTGCCAGGGCCTGTCTCCACCTTGGGGTAGAGGGGGTAATATCAAGGAAACGTATGGTATAAAACAAGAAGCATCACAGGGATTGTTCAGTTTGAGATTAAGTCCCAAATTTCAATTACCCCTGACACAACTCATACAACACCCAACACGCTAATTGCCAGACACGAGGCACACCTCCACCACAGTCAACCATGAGGTGGCTTCCCAGAACGATGACTACCTGTTTCAAAATGTCACCAAGCTGTTTGGCTATACCATTACTTAAAATAGCTTAATCATAATGTACCTATACACTACAGGCACCCTGCTCTCTCAACAGTGGCTGAAATGCAAAATGCTTAATGCAAATACTGAGACCCCGAGATGGGTTTCAAATGTGGATGCAGTCTAGGAACTCCCAAATAGAGGTTGTTTGTTTTTTTTTAATGCATGGTACCTTCAGGAATGAGGATCTTAAATACCTGGAAGTCTCTGGACAACACAAACAGCCCATAGAACATGCACATACAGCTAAAGGGAAAGTCAGTCTGCTCAAAGAAAATATTCCAAACTGATTCATTGAGGGGAAAGATTTAAAAAGTTTTTTGTTTGTTTGGTTGGTTTTTTTTTCAGGTTGTGAATATTCTTTACATACCTTAGAAACCAAAGGTGAAGTATAACTAGTCACATTTTGTTTAAAAGGAAAAAAAAAGTCCCTGCCTGCTGAGGTCTTACATTGGATGCTGAGGTTTTCTCTCCCATGGGATATGCATAGTCAGAATCTGAGAGAGATGGTAGCAAAATTTGCTCTGCAAAGGAAATTGCTTTACTACAGGTGGCTTAAAATTATCTGGTTTCTATTTATGTTCATTAACTCAAATACCTGGGGAGAAGTAATGTTGGCTGAGACTTCAAAGCTGACAGCCCCCCATCTCTGGGTTATCCACAGTCTCCCAACAGAAAAAAAAAAAAGTAAGCCATATTTCTGAAAAGAGGATTTCTTTTCCATCCTGTTTTTTAGGCATCATGGAAAATAATTTTTTTTAAAAAATGACATTACAAACCACTTCTGCCCATTCTGCTACATGCTACAAGCAGGAACAGCAGCTTTTTGAGAAACATCCATAGAAATAATAGATCACAAGGGAACGAGAGAACTGGAAATAACAGAAACCATGAAGAAAAAGATTTTAGAAGGAACAAAAAAAATTCAAAAGTTTTCTACTTATCTGATTTCCCAGCCATGAGTTGTCGTCATTCCGTAACACACACACCCCCATCCCCCCCCACACCCCCCAGTTCTAAGGTCTGCATCTTAACCAGCTAAAAGCTATTAAACAGTCAGAGAATTAGCTTTGGACCCATGTGTATATTAGAACATCTGAAGGGAAATTAGGCAAATAATCACTTTTTATTCAGAAGCCTAACTCAATTTTAATATTAGAAGAGTACTACTTACTTCCAGTCCCACCAGTTTTCCCAGAATCTCCACCCCATTAAACTTGCTTGGCAAGGTATTGACTGACAACACATTTCCCCAATGAAATGCAAGTTAAGAATCACTTGATCATCGGCATTCTTTGGCAGACTGTTCCTGAGAGTGTTCCACAGCCCGCTGAGGAGTCTAGGAGCTGATTAATGCTTCCTTAGGTATTACATACACCTGATCTATACTGGTCACCCCTTCTGCGGACACAAGGATGCAAAGTCACATCTGGAGAAATCTTAATGTTCCAGATAGATTGCTCAGTCACTCTGTTCCTTCTTTTTGCTCCTATTTGAGTGCTATGGCTAGTCACTCCTGTCATTCTCCAATCTTTTGCATCTAGTATCTGCCAAAGATCAGCATCAGTGGAATAGTAAACTCCGTAGAAGGCGATTCTAAATAATACGACTATTGGATTTTCTAACAATAACATTACAAAATAGGCAAGCCAGTTATTTCTGCTGAGGAACAACACATTTGCAAATCACGGAGCACTGGTAAAAAGAAATTTCAATACAAAAACCTTAGGAACATACTTATGTAAAATAACGTTAAATTTAAAGACAGCCAGAAATGCCTTTCTCTTATGCAAGTTTCATAGCATATGAATCCCTCCTGGTCCAAATTTGTGTACACTAAGGATTTTACCTTATTAATTACTTCCACTTCTTAAAATCAAGTATAGCTAGCAAAATGTATGCTGTGCTCTATGCACACAACCCCTAGGCAAAAGTCTGCTTTGGGATATATGTTTACTAAATGCATGCAAGATTACAAACTCTGTTTCTAGAAATCCAGAGATGCAGAATTCCAGAGCCAGAAACATAAGATAAGATCCTGGAAACTGCAGTGGATCTGGCCAGAAAAATGTTAACGCTAACAAAGCACTGCTATAACACATTTTTTGTTGGGCAACGAGTTAAAAGCACTTTAACACAGATGACATTCACCAGACAGTCACAGTCATCCACACAAAGACAAGACTATTTTGTTGTTGGTTTTGGAATATCTGACTACATCTATTAGGCAATGATTTCATTTCAGTGCTAAGTTACGGCCACACTGAGAGCCAAGTCACATCTACTTACCTTGAAGCAATAATAAATGGGAAGGTTAAAAACATCGTGGCACTTCATGGCTGTTGTTTGAAAGGCAGGCTGTTGTCTAGATACACATTTAATGTTCATTCTTCTACCTTGAAAGAATAGCTAAAATGTATTCACTGCTATTAATGAACAAATAAGAGGCAGGTATGATTATTACATCAAAAAAAGCTTCATAATGCAAGCTTGTGGTAGGTCAACCCAAAACCAGTCCTTTCTATCAGATTCACCAGATAAGCAACTGGCTTCTACTCTGCTCCTTGCTATTACAGGATATTCCCTACAATTTCAGTTATGAAATAAAAAGACTACTGGACCTCAATACCCAGCAGGCAGTGGGAGCCGCTTTCCTCATTTGAACACTTTCCCAGTGCTAATCTCCTAACAGCAGCACATTTCCTTTACCTGAAGGTTTGGTTCTTGTGAACTCTACCTTGGGGAGAGCAGGCGAGGAGAACGGCAGCGGGCTGAAGCCCACTTGTAGCCCCTTGCAAGCAAGGTGATTCCAATTGCAATTACATTCAGGTTGTTTTACTTGGTCTGCCTAATCAGTAGTCATCTTTTTATTGTTGTTCGAGGGTCTGAATGGGGTGGCCCAGTTAATTCAAAGCCCGATTCCAAAGACTTCTCAATACATTATTGCGCTCACCAACCTTCACTTACTCAGGAGCCTACCACATCTGAAGATGACATAGTCCAGTTTTGGTGATGGTGATACCAAGGACATGGACCCTGCTCCTTCCGCTCCACTTTCCCTCGGCCCAGCTCAGCCCAGTCCTCCTCTTTAAACGATCTGGAAATGCTCACACAGTTACTGGTCTCCTGCTGAAACGATGGTACCTGTCAAAATGCAAACTTGGGCTTTTCCTCATCCTGTTGTCTTCTACTCTCCATGTAGGATGGAAATCCCTAAAAGGTACTGGTATAGGCTAGCAACAGGGGACTATTTGACTTTAGGATGACCCCACTGAACAGTAAACTACAACTCACTGAGAACTGATTTGTCAAGAGGAAGCACACCCTGGAAAACGATGGCATCTTGCAGGGATCCGAGACGGGAGGTGATCAAAGAATCGCCAAACAAAGAAATTGTAGAAGTCTAAAAGGGCAGGACAGATCCACTTAATCACTGCAGCGAGGTGGACTTGCCTGGATCAAAACCTCAATAAAACATTAAGGATCTAACTTGCCTAAACGCAGGGATTGCCAAGGAGATCAAAGAGGACAGCAACACTAAGGATCTCAAGAGCATTTCTTCCCCAATTTCAACACTTGAACCGTCAATTAAAAACAACGGCTTTCTGTATATGTGATCAACTGTGCTGTAAACCTGTGGGTTCCCACCCTCAGTCACGCCTCAAGCCAGCTGCAGGCGGATTCTGCCAAAGCAGGACTAGGCCACGAGAAGAGGTGGCCAGAACTGAGTGAAGGAGATGGTTCTCAACAGAGGGAACAATACATGCATGCATCTAATCAAGACTCAAGGGGAGTGCCTACACTTTTTAATTAAAACATTTAATGAGCTTAATGTACAGGATTCTACTGTCCGATTACTATAGGACCTTTTGGCAGGAATCTAAAGGATACCCCTTTAAAAAAAACCAAACCAAACAAAAAAAAAAACCAAAAAGCAAAACATGCTCTCTATAGGTACTTCTACACTCCTGTCCCTCCTTCATTGTGGACTTTTTTTTGGGTGGAGTTTAGATATTTGTGGAGAGTACAACATTGCTCTACGATTATAAAGTGAATTTGTGATAGAAGCCCTTTGTAGGAAAAAAAAAAAATATATTCAAGTAGTATCTCCCTTTACTTAAATTCATTTCCTACCCCTAGCTTTAAGTTCCACCCATGTTTCCCTTGCATTCAGAGATGCTGAGCAAAGACATATCATGAGTACTTAGAGAAGGAAGGTGGAAAGCTGGAACAAGCTGAAGATTAAATCAAGGGGAAGCGATTTTTCTGGTGTCTGTGAAAACCAGAAGCTGGTGAGCCACTGTCTTCATTTTAGACGAACAAAAAGCCACCTAGCTAGTAAATAAGACATCAGAATCTCTCCATTTTACCTCACAGAACAAAAAACCAAAGGTGACTTGTTTACATCATTGTACTGTCCTTGCACTAATACTTTTCCTGGTACTAGAACTCACCTTTAGTAACCTGTATGCAGAGATGATCTTCAAATATACCTATGCCCATGTATATCAGAGGGTTTTAAAAGTTCAAAAAGGTACTAATTAACACAAAACACTCAAGTCATTTGAATTCTCATTTGTATAATCACTTGTCACGAACTTGTGTGTGAATTAGATCTATGCCCAGTAAAACAAGTATAGCTCATCTGCAGCCGCAAAAGCTCAATTTGCATGGATGGCCATTGCAAACGAGCAGACACATTCGGCGTGCAGCTCCACATACCTGCACATGCTCCTTCAGCCTTTCTGTCTTTTCAGAATCTGATCCTGTAAGTCTACCTATTTCCTCAGATGAACACCCACCTTTCTGTATAAGCGCACGCTCTCATTTATGTTAGCTGGCATTCCTGTGTTTTCTGATGCCTGTAGTAAGATACTCCATAACTGCCAACTGTTTTTTTTCTTTTTTAATCTGTTTTCACACAAATTAATTCAAGTTTCAAATACCTGACTGACCTGTGGAACTGCTTCAGAAAAAAAACAGAGGGTGGCCACAGAATTTTCACATACAGAAACAAGATCTGAAAATGCAACTCTACTTGCTTTGCCCATACTGCAGTGATTTCTACAACTCTGAACAACCAGAAGAACTTAAAACATTAATAAACCACAAACATTCATTTCCTATGGCTTTCCACTCATGAGGCTGAGATAGGAAAGCAAATATTTAAGGAACAATGACAGAAAGAGTACATTTTTAAGATTACTGTAAAAACAGTCAAAGTAGACATAAGAAAATAAACAAGGTTGTATCATTTTGTATTTTCAAGAAAGAAGCTATTCATGAAGTATGGAGGAAAGAAGAAGAATGTATTTTATTCCTCCCCTCATGGGGCTTTTAAATATACACAGCATATCGCAAGCTCTGGGAATTTTCAAAAAGAATAACGCAGCACATAAGCAGTAACAACATTCAGAGCCTCTGAATATTTCCCTAGCTCATCTCCAAGTGCACATTCCAGCGTAAAGATCTGTGCTTTGAGCTTCATTCAGAAGACACACAGAATGCTGAGGCACTTTGTACAGCTATTATCTGAAAAGTCTGACCCCACAACAAGTGACCCTATAGAAGAAAGCTAAATTATCAAAACTTTATTTCAGCATTGTATGCTCAACAGGGTGTTTTGCGTATCTGACTAAGCAGCCAATTTGCTGCTAGGTAAGCAAAGAATTTCTGATCCTGTTTGTACAATGCTGAACTCTAGAACGCAAGAGGGTGAACTGTGAATATTCTGTGAAGCTCATCTGATTAAATCACTTACTATTTTTGTAATAGCATTTCTGTAAAGGGAAAGCACTTCCATTTACCCAAATGTAAATGTCGTTTTAACAGAAATGGGAATACATGATCCATATGAAGAAAAACAAACATATAGGGCCTAGCCAGCCTGTTTCTTTTTGAAGTGAAGTCTTTTTATGCTTAGCAGATGACAAATCCTTTTTGGTATATTCAATATTTAATATCCACCACTTAGTCCTAGGTTTTGCTTTTGTTATATTTAAAAGAAAATAACATGTCATTTTGCAAGGCCTAGAATAGTAGTACTGCACTTAATACGGATGGTGATTAATAACAAGAAATCCTTCCTCTCTTTTTCTACCCAGATCTCTTCTGTCCCCTCCAGCATTTTTTTTTCCAGTCTGAAAATCCTTGTAAGATTTTGCTGGGTCCAGTATTGGCAGAGTTTGCTCCTCACCCATTGCAGCACTCTGGGATTGGGTGGATGGGAGGGATGGATTTCAGCCACTTGGCCCACTGACTCAACTCTTCCAAGTACCACCCGATATACTTATGCTTCTTCATGTTGCCTCTAAGGTTCAAGATTCAGCAATGAAACCTGGGTCCCTTGCGTTGTGACACCCAGGATGAAATACATCAGAAAAGTTAGTAAAAATGTAATTGTTCTTGTTAGCAAAGAACAAGTCCAGAGAGGAACAGCTAAGACTATCTTTGTAACAGGTCTCATCAAGTATATAGGCACTTCACAAAAACGAAGGCTGAAAAGGTATAAAATTCCTCCCTCTACATACCTAAGGGATAAATATCAGAGAAGCAATGCTATTTGATCTAACAGATATTGTGACCACAAGGATACAGCCAAACCACCATGAAAAAATTAGACGGCTTATATCCACCAGAAGCTTTTGAACAGCCTCAGCATCTTTTCCAGTTCTGTTTCCGGTTCAAGGGCATACAACTTCCTCGTGCTGATAACACTTCCCTCTAGGAACAGTTTTTCATTGACATATCGCCCATCCAGACCCAGACCCTCACTGCAAGGAAAAAACTGCAGCTACTTATTATTACTGCCACTTCAATCACATCAATACTGGACGGAAAGAACGAGCTAAATAACTCTACAGAAAATAATCTGATGGTTGCAGAGAAATTACAAGGTGAACACAAGTCAACAGCGTTTGTTTATTTTGACAGCAGCACTGCACTTTATGGGGATCAAAGACAAATATAACCCAGGTCTCAGCCAGAGTACAGCACCCAGCTTTGGAATGTTGTGCCGTAAGAAAGAGGTGTACCTAACACAGACTAGAGACAGAAAGCCAGTAAGAAGGATCAGATGTTCAGCAAACAACCTACAAGGAAGAGCTGAAGAAACAGAGGAGGCTGGCCTGACAAAAAGACCACAAAGTCTGTAAGTATTTTATTAAAGTGTTAACAAAAAGGGGGGGGGGGGGGGGGGAGTACCTTTTATTCTGTTCACGACCTGTATGAGAAGAAACAGGCTTACGCTGCAGCAAGGAAGACTCGGGTTAGATATTAGGACTGGCAAGGATGGCAAGGTACTGGAGCAAATTATTGGGGAGCAGAAATTTCAATATTACTTACCTCTGAGAGCAGCCCACATAAACATCTGTTAGGAAGAAAGTTATGTGTAGCTGACCCTGCCCTGAAAGGAAGTATGGACTAGATGGCCTTCCATACTTATGAGTCAATGTTGGATTATTTCATATTCTATCATTATTTGTTTGTTTTACTATAACATCTATAAAGTCTAGCCACTGACTCATGCCAAGTCCTGGGACAGGATAAACATGTGACAGAAATTCCACAATGGGCACAAAAAAGAAATGTAAGAGGCAGCAGTAGAACAGACAGGTAGGGAGGCTCAAAGAAACAGCACGACAGCATTGAAAGTCCCAGCATTGATAGTCCCAACAGCACATCAACAAATAACTCTGAAGACTTTTGCAGTCATCATAGTAAAGGAAAATTAAGGGTTGTTTATGGGATACTCCTCCTTATATGAAAATAATGGTTTTAAATGCAACAGGCAGACAACGGAGGCTGGCCCACTGCATCAAGCAAAATTAGTGGCTGACTAAGGTGAGGTGATGAGAAATAAGGCAGTGCAGGATCCGAGATAAGGAAAAAGACTTCCTCTTGAAAGCGAGAGAGCAGAGCACAAGAGCAGGATGAAATATCAAACCACTATCCTGTGCAACGCCCTCCACACCATCACTCTGTATGGATGTAACACGTGATTAAATCTGTCAAGCTAGAGAAAACGATATTGGAAGGAGTCACAAATTAGATGGTGAGATGTTGCGCAAGTTTTACAGGTGCAGATGGCCAAGGACCTCATCATTTAAGATTTCAGGTAGAAAGAAATACAGAAGTTTAGACAACCCTACTCAAAATTAGAGAAAATCTTATTTCAAAGATGATGCCCAATTTGAATTTGCACGATAAGCAAATAAGGCTGTTTCATCTGCTGCAACTAAGACAGTGAAGGAAGACTGGCAGAGGAAGAGAATCTCCAGTTTAAGTGCGCGATGCGTAAGCTGATGCCTCACGTACACAGACGCTTTCTGAAAGACACGAGACTTTAAATTGTAACAGAAAACAAAACTAGGTAATGCTCCTGCTATGACCACTAGTTTCACGCTTATGCAGAGTGAGGGACAGAGGAAGCAAGATGATGACTGTGGTCTTTGATTACATACAGAAAACCAAAAGAGGGACAAACATGACATGGTAAGGAAGCATCTAGGAGGTGAGAAAAGAGCTGGTGGTAACCAGCCACAAGATGCCATGGGAAAACAGAAGTCCAAGAGCATGACTGCTAGGGGCAGAAGCAAGATGACAAAGGAAATGTCTGCTTCTAGCTAGTGGAGAATCGTGGTCCTCTTATTAGGGAATAAACTTGTTTACATTGGCTTTGTGCCCCACTGTATGTTGTAGACTGACCAGTGTAAATAGATTTAAGAAAATCAGACATCACAACCTCTCCTGCTCTGAGATAAAGTTCAGTTTTTGACTTGAACATCACTGCAGTTGAGCCATGAATCACAACCTCAAATGATTTATCACCTGCAAATGGATGTTACAAGACCGTATGTCTCAAGACAGAATGGATAACTGGGCCATTTACCGAATTTAGTTGTAATGTTACGTGTTAACCCCCAACGTTCACCAGGCTTGCCCACAGAAAACACGGACACTTCCTTGTTTTCCAGGGGACTGTTTTCACCCACAATTTTATGAAAGGCTGAGGCACCACATAAACCTCAAGTAGTAAAATGGGGTGTATACCAGTAAACTTTAAAATGCATTACATTTATCTGGAGGGCTGGGAACAAGACAATCACATCATCATTTATATATTCCTACACAATTAAAGCAAAATCTTTTGTTCAGATCACAGAAGTCAGCTGTGTCAATTGAATTGCTCTGATTGAACTAATTGAATTTCAATTGCTCACGTCTGGTTTTGAACAGTTTCGTATGACATTCAAAAGACCAAAGACTTCCTTTCTAAATGGAAGTGTGTGTGGGGAGGGACAACAAATGATTTGGCTGTTACCCAGAAAATAACAAATGTGTAATGTATTTCACTGGAGCAGCATGCCGAGTTTTATCTTGCAGTAGAGGCCTCCATTTACTAGGGAGGTGCATGAAGCACTTCCTATGTTTTAGGGTGCTCTTTCCACAAGGAAGGAGGCAGGGACCCTCACTCTGCAGACTACTGAAGTAAAACTGAACATTAGTTATCCAAGTCCTCCTTTGCCCCCTTAGCTACTGTTCTGTTAGCAGACACGAAACGTACTTGAATTACAGCTTTACAGGACAGAGTGCACGGACTACTTGTAAAACTGCTTTTGCTGCCTAGAAACTCCGTACCCACCTAGGAGGGAAAACAACACAGTGTGGCCACAAAAGGATTAGGATTCTCAATTATTTCCAGAAAAAAAAAAACATTTCAATTAAATTTTAATTAAATGCCAGGCTAGATCTCATGGCTGCTGTCTACCAGCAGCTTCTGTACAAACTTGCTGATTGTTCTTTATTCTCAGTGCAGAAGTGGAACTGTAAGCGGCTTACGAGCCAAAACCAAAGCACTCATGAAGCCAATAGCAACAATTCCATTAACTCCACGAGCCAGGCCACCACATCCAGCGTGCGCTCAACCTCCCGTTCAGCACCAATTCATTACACTTATTCCAGTACATCACTTCCACTTTAAAGGCATCAACGGCGCAGGCATGCAAGAACCCTGCTTTGTAACTGTCTAAAAAGGCCCATCTACTCTATCTTTAAAAATAACTTGGTGGTGATAGTAACTTCTACGCTACAAAATTCGCTTCCTTCCCCCTTTCTTCTGTCTCTGAATAAAGAAAGTATCCACGTATTCTAGCACAAGTCAGGTCTTCAATTTGTTAAATTAACTTTTCCTTTTCTTCCTCTGTGTATTAAAAGCAGCTGCATTTATTTTTATAACTGGGCATAAAAAAATGGTAGAAGACCACCACACACTTGAAGACTAGCCTGCATGCCTAAGAAGCACCAAATACTTTCGGGTGGACAGGAAGGGTCACTCTGCTGTCAAGATTTGTAAGTTCTGATCTATCTAGGTTTCCCATACCATGTGCACATCACCTACCTCAGCTCAATTTATCCATCTATAAAATGGACGCAAGTCTTCCTCCCAGTTTGTACATCTCATGGATATTATTCCTAGTTATGAATGATTCTATGATTCTTCATAGCTATCAATCCATTGGCTGGCTTTGTCTCTGGCTCAATGAGTTTTTGAACTGTTACAAGAATTGCAAAATCCTCTTTCAGAGAGCTGGCTAAACCAGGAGTTTCATATCCTATGTCAATCCACCTGTGACTGACCTCCGAGTTTAGCAATGGAATTATTTCTGTAATCAGGCAAAAAAAGTGATGGCTGTACAATGCACTATGCCTTTACGTTAGGCAGAAAAATTAACAAGTCACAAAGAAAAGCAGAGAAACTAAAGGATTATTAAACTCCATTTGTTAACCTACTTTGGAGACTGCGAAGACCTAATTGTTGAGGAAAACCACTCTGGGATGAGCTGATCTTTTACACCAGCTGAAACTGTAGTTTTCATTTTAGAGCTAGAACTATTTTTGTTTCATTGGCTTCAAATGGAGATTATTTAATTTTTTAAAAAATAATCAGTTTTCACCCTGCTTTCCGTACTGGAAAGAGGTTTGAAGATGGCACAGAAAAAGGATTAAACTACAATTTTCAGGCTTGGGGTTTTCATTGTTAACAAAAAAAAAAACCCCAACCAACCAAACAAACAACCAAACAAACCCCCACAACCTTCAGGCAAAAATAAATTTTGTAGAGAATCTTAATTTTTAATGGCATTTTCAAAAATGCCATGACTCATTCCATAAACTGATAGCCATCTATGACGAAGAAAATATGCAATGTAACTGCCACAAAAAAGGTCACTTCGTCAGGGCTGAGCCCCAGTGCATACATACACATGCCAGACATGGAAGCTACAGAACTACACCACTTACTATTGCTCTGTTTGCAGTCAGGAGGTGCTTGGGAGGAGTACAGTTCTAATAGTAGAGTCTCGCTCTATAGTAGAGCTCAACCCTATAATAGAGCTCTATAGTAGAGTTCAACCCTATAGTAGGACTACTGTAGGACTCGCGTTGTGCCCGAATTGAAGTCTGTAGGAATTGCACCACAGCAGTCAACAGGGGCAACAGTCAGGGATGCTTACAGAACATTTTCATGAAATAACCAACAATCTTGTGAGAACTTTGTATACTGGAACTTCCGATTCCCTCTTTACCTCTTTCTTGAATCAAGCGACAAAAGCCTTTGCTCAAGAATGCCAAACAAGCTGTAGGAGGCAAGTTCTTAAGAAACAGGAGGTGGAAATGACAAAAGTGAAGCAACAGGCAGCTGAGGGGTTGAGAGGAGCAAACCTGGCAATTCTTTGAAGAGGATAAGGAAGACTGAATGGAATTAGGAAGGTTGTGTGTGTGTACATACGTGTCGCTAATACTCAGAACAGCTAGGATGGAAGCTAAGTATTCTCTTAAACAGGACAGAGTAACTACTTCTATCGCACGGATGAAATTTTATGATCTGCTAATGCAAATGTTGGGGCTAGGCAGTTAAATAGGCTGCTCTGATGATAAAAATCAGACTTCCTGAATTCCAGACCCATCTTTGACACTAGACTGATGCATGATCTTTGACAATTCGCTTTAACAATTTTAAGTGGAAATTGCACCTATTGAGTGCTAGAAAAGTGAGTCTTGATGATACATGTTAGTGAGAGAACATAATGTTTTGGGGTTAGTATTTCAGAAGTCCCCCACTTCCCAGTAAAAGATTTTTCTCATTTGCACTAGTATTTATATTAAAAGGAAGGCCGGGTCTAGCAGAACACTCCTTATCCCTTGTCCCCCCAAATTTTTCAAGAGCTCCAAATTCCATTTTGCATCAAATCTGAAATGTTCCATTCAACATAACAGGAAACAAATATTAATAAATGAAAAGTCTGACCTACAGTTTAAGGAGTGGCAAATAGAAAGTATTATCACAGAGAGAAGTAGAAAAGTCCTATTTACTACAATACTGAAACAAATGAATTTATTACTGAAATAAAACCTCGTGTAATGAAATGCAAAAATAGAAGGTATTTACCTTTAAGGGTTGGGGTTTTTTCTTCCCTAAATTCAACAGGTTGTACTTATTATCAGAGTAATTCTGTCTCTCTGAATCCCTGCCCTTTCACTATTATTTACAGCAAACAAAATCTCAACACCTCCAATTCCAAAATTTTAGCCCAGCCTAAACACTTTAGGAAATCCTGTGAAGCTTTGGTGTCAGTTTGAAACCTAGCAGAAATAGCTCCATCCATGTTGGCAAGTGGAACAAGGTATGACACGTCTGCTGCTCCCATCTTTATCACTTACACTAAGACCAACAGAGCATCCGACATGACAGATTTTTTTAGTACTGGCAGAAGTTACTACAGCAGCTGCACTGGTAATTACGCTAGTAACTATGTCCCATGAATCACATTCCCCTTGAAGTCCCCTGCCCAAGAACTGTCCTCACTTTCATCTGCACTACTTAAACTGTCAGACTTGAAAGCTCCCACATCCACTGCAGCAAGTTTCGTACAATGTGCTCTCTCTGCGGCAGGTACTTCTCATTTTGAGTGTAAGAAAGAAATGCACTCTGCTCTTTTGAAGTACTTGTGCTAAATCAAAACCTAATAATTCTGTAAAGTATAAAAACTACAAGTACATTTCCTCCCCCCCCCCCCCCCCCCCCCCAAGAGCAGAACCGGCCAAATACTCCCAAAAGTTTTCTTAAAGACCAAGCAGAACAGTAAGGCTGCTGTACTTTCAACTACATTCACACTGCTGGTGTGCAGGCCTTGTAAAAACCTGATGTCATGCTCTTGTTGCTTTAAGTAACTCAGACAAACTGCTATTAAAAAAAAAAAAACAAAACACCCCACACCTTTCTATTTATCCCAACACACAGAGATTCGACAGGAATCTCTGAATTTTCTATTTTGAGTCCTCCAAATGTCTGTCATCTTCAGGAACAGCTAAATCAGTCCAGCAAACTCTTTTCAATAAACTTCATTTACTACAGTTTCATTTCAACATCATCATTCACTGTATTTTCAACCTTAGTTACTAAATACATTAACACATTTTTAGCTTTGAATTCTGGTACGTAACCTTCTTAAAAACTTTTTGTACTAAAAATTGTCATTTTTCTTTCCTACCTCTGATCCTGTGTTTCTTACTGCCATACCACAGCTGAGTTTATCATCTTTTTTAAAGGAATTTTATCAGGAGTTTTGCAAGAATCTCTAAAGTTATTTTCCTACTTCTGTGTCAACCCACTCACAGGTTTCTGACAGGCTAAAAAAAAAAAAAAAATAAAAAAATCTGATTTCCCACCTTGTCACATGGATAACAAGTTATTGTATTTTGATTCTCTACAAACTACTCAGGAAAGCTGCATGGCCTGCTCATTTGACTTCAAAGTTATGCTGTTTCTTCAATTTAGGATTTTTTCAGTTTCACGTTATACACTGTTTTCCCCCCAAATTATCCTGAAGGTTTATCTAGCAATTAAGCTAATCAATAATATTTTTGGTTTACAATGTCTAATTCATGAGATTTTACAAAAGTTCTGAAGTTGATCATGGACAAGACAGTTTGTAAAAGCAAGACCAACAGCAGTAAGAATGGCCGAATATTCAGTTACAAAATAAGTAATATGTATCATAAGCCACCGGAACTAACTGAACAATTATTTTTCATTTGTTAAGTCCTGTAGAGTCAAATGAAGTATCAAAGCCATAAAAAAGCACTTATTTGTAACGATGTCATCCTACCTTCATAATAAAATGATTAATGCGTCAGAAAAGAAATACGAAAAAATTTGCCAGTTTACCTGAGGAATTGCCTGGTGATCTAAAGAACACCAAAGAATAAACAATGAATATTCTTAAGCACCCTTTTCACAAAGAGAGATGATATACAGTGCATCTCCTGGTTAAAAAGAAAAAAAAAAACAAAAAAAAAACCAAAAACCCCTCCAAACTCATCTAAACCCTGTCCTAAAAGCGTGCCGACTACGACAACCAGTTTTGGTAGGAAATAAAAAACCGTATTTGACAAACGGAAACTGGGGGGGATGGTGTACTGCAAAAGACTTGCAGAAAACTATTTAAACTATTTTAAAAACTGGTGTACAAGTTACGGAAGGTTTATGGGTGTATACATTGATCAGTCTATTCCCACAGACCAGCAAAAATGTGTGAAACAATTTCTTCCCTTTTGTTAATTGTGAATTTCCAGGCTCCATTGGTACACCTGATATTGTGCAAATAAAAAGGGAAATAACATCCTACACTCGACTCTGGAAAAAAAAGCCAGTTTTGAGACATACCAGAAGTATTCACCTCTTCTTCTCCTAATTTGCTAACTTAAAACAGCTGCTTTCCATTCTATACATTGCTTTAAATAACCTTTCTTCATTTCTTGTCTGAGCTTCCCAGCTGAGTATCAATCTCTTACTTGAAACACTGCTAGAAAACAGAATATTGTGACACAAATGTGGAGTATTTGCAAGCAATTAATGCAGAAACCAATGGGAATCACTCATGTGCCAGAGCAATTATACACTGGTCCCAGAAGCAAGCACTGAAAAACATATTGTATTGAACTTGCCCAACTCCCTCAAAGGGCTGATTACATTTAAAAAATTAGCAAATAACAGCAGACAAGAACCCTTCTGGGTTTAGACTTGACCACTCAGTTTACACCTTGCTAAGCACTACTGGGAGAGATTTAAACAACTGAACAGCAGACAGAAGGCACAGCACCAACATCCAAGCCTCTTAAAACGGTAGTAAGCTCCAGAGCTTATTCATCCAACATCTTGAGCTCTTCTTTCTTTTTTTTATTCTGTCTATAGCACACCTCTATTGATTTTAAGGGTCTCGAAGTGTAAATTTGTGTTGTCAGAAAATGTATTTAGTATCCCAATGCTCATTTTTGTCCCTTTTCCCCAGAATTCCTGGATACCAGCAGTCAATACCGTTCTAAATTCCCCTTAGTGACCAATACTCCCGCTATGCTGGGGGGTGGGAAGTTAAGGGCGGGAAGAGGGGCAATTTAAGAACAGAATTTTCTCTTTCCAGTTACCATATCTACATACACAGAAATGACTGAAGAAGATGTTACACAAAACATGAAGGAATGCATTGTCTGGATGCAGCAGGGACAAACAAAATACCAGTGGATCTACAAAGGAGCATTATAAGCCACAAAAAACAATCAGCAGCTCATTTCAGCAAATGCTCAGCTACCCAGCAGTTTTACAGACATAGAACACAGTAGGATTTCACACATGATGCATATGCTTAATGTATAGGAGCCCTTCATATGAAACTTGTGTTAATGTAAGGCTGCAGTATTCATATTTAAAAAAAAAAAAAGAAAAGAAACATGGAGAACCATCCATAACAAAATATGAACTGCGGATGAAATCACCGAATTGGCCAAACTGCAGTTACATTAAATAGTTTTTAAGGCTAGATCAGAAAATACCTGAAAGATAATTCATATAGAAGCGCATGAAAACCTAACTCAGGCTCAGCCATAACTGAAAAGTTTATATAGCAAGTGGTTTTAGTATTTTAGATTTTGGCCCAGGATTCTGACATATGATCAGCTTCAACATGCAAACCTGTGTTTAGAATTTCCTCTTCACAGTTAACAACAGGTTACTTTGAGCAATGAAGAAATTGGACAAATACGTGAACCATGTACAAAAAAAAAAAATCAAACATTAACTGTAGCGATTACAGCGATTACTCACAATATTAACTTCTTTGTACTTGAGCTTTAAAAACCAGAACACACAGATAAGAACAGAGACTATTTTGATCTTCCAACAGGAGACTGACCAGGGATCTACAGAGCAGCTTCCCACCATCGTTAAGCAGGGCTCAGACCACTTTTGCTGCTCTGCTCTGTTAAGGACTCCGACAAGACAGGATTCCGTACATTGTGTCAGTACGCAGTATTTCTAATCAATGACATCTATAACAGATAGTTGACAGCTTTATTCATAGAAACGCATAATAAAAATTCCCCAACTAAGACTTAGTATTGCTTCATGAAAATGTAACAGTTTCTTCCTCTATTACAAAGAGAACAAAACCGAATCCTTAGTTTAAATGGCATCGTCATATCCCTTTTTAAAGCTGATTTACTTTTTTTCGTATCCTAAAAGTATTAGTCAGTCCAGGGAACAGATTTTTTTGTTGTTGTTGCTGTTTGTTTAAGAAAAGCTGTACTCCGCAAAGATGTTATTTAAAATTTATTTACTGTTGTGATAGGACGCTTAAGATATTTGGCCTCTGGAACATTTCCATTCATTTTTAGTTCTCCAGACAGTTCTCAAGACTCCTCAAACCCTTGCAATACAAACAGCGTGCACATGAATGGGGCAGGGCGGAAACCAACACGTTTAAACATTTAATTTTGGTTTTGAACTTTGAATAAGTTTCCCCCAATAGTTCAGAGGGGGGCATTTTATACAACTTTATGTAATTAGAACACAGAACACATTCTTTCTGCTGAGAAAACAAAGGAAAAAAGAAAAAGAATCTCTGTATTCTCAGAAACCTTTTTTAAAAAATATTATGTTGGTTTAGTAAGTACTTATAGACACTTTGTTTCCATGATAAAAGTTCTTTTCCAAAGGTCTTCACCTGTGCCATGAAAACAAATTCCACACCAAACCTTCCTCTGTGAAGCCTCAGCCCAGGGGCCACCTTTGTTCACACCTGTAAAGGAGAATTTAAAACAGAGCTAAAATAAAATTCACCCTGATCCTGAAGTCCTAAACGCTTTGTAAAGTTTATATTCTAAAACTACTGCAGTAACTTTGATTACGTTGAAACCAGTGCCACAGAACAATAAATAAAATGACTCGTCCATGCCACAGACAAAACTGAAATCCAATGGTTCTAACAGCTAAATCATAACGAGGCCCTAAACCATCACAAAAACATTAACCTGTTGCAGAATACTAGTGGTGCCATACTGCAAGTGACACTTTTTACCTTAAGCTGGACCAGCTTGACCTTTCTCCCAGCTCGCACACTCTCAACAGAACTTGCGCTTAGTTGTCAATGGCATTCATTACAGTTTATCCGCAGACGACACAGGTAAAAGAAGTATCTCCATCCTGCACTGCAAAATATTTTGACAAGACAGACAGTTTTCCAGCAATTCTCATCTTTTTGTTGATACTGAATATCAAACATTTCAAACAACTCTCAGGAATTTTTACAGCCCTGTCTTTTTCAACCACCTGAGGTGAAGGCAAGGTTAACAAGTCCACCGAAACTCCAGTGACTCTGCACGAAGGGACAAGCCGGAATCTCCCTAAGCGAATGAAGCACGTTTTACCTATCACCTACTACACCCAATGAAAACGGTCCCCTATGTTTGATAAAACCAGTCACAAGCACACGGAGACAAGCAAGTGTGGGGTTTCGCCACTGTCAGAACGCTAGTGGATCCAACACCCGACACAGATACCGAGCCCTGCCAGTACATATCTGGCACCCCATTTCAGAAGTCTGCCTGCAAAAAGATACAGGAGAATAAACCTCCTCTTGGCACCACAGGCCCTGCCCCGCCACTTCATCCAACAACTGGATGTGAGTAACAGCAAGAGCAGGCTGCCGAGAGGCTGTGAGGCTTCTGGTGACACTCACATTCAGAGCAGCTACAAGCATCTCCAAGGAAGCTTTCCAGAGAGGGACTCGACAGACCCGGGACTTCTTTGCACAAGCAACTCCCTCTCTCTGCCCACAGCCCTCAGCAGCCCCTCTCAGTCCTCCCTCCCTCTCCCACAGCCCTCAACAGGCCCTCTCAGTCCTCCCTCTCCCACAGCTCTCAGCAGCCCCTCTCAGTCCTCCCTCCCTCTCCCACAGCCCTCAGCAGCCCCTCTCAGTCCTCCCTCCCTCTCCCACAGCCCTCAACAGGCCCTCTCAGTCCTCCCTCTCCCACAGCCCTCAGCAGCCCCTCTCAGTCCTCCCTCCCTCTCCCACAGCCCTCAGCAGCCCCTCTCAGTCCTCCCTCCCTCTCCCACAGCCCTCAGCAGCCCCTCTCAGTCCTCCCTCCCTCTCCCACAGCCCTCAGCAGCCCCTCTCAGTCCTCCCTCCCTCTCCCACAGCCCTCAGCAGCCCCTCTCAGTCCTCCCTCCCTCTCCCCACAGCCCTCAGCAGCCCCTTCACCCAAAGGCGGGGGACCCCGAGCGGTAACACCCCGCGCTGACCAAGCGCCACCCCCCCCCCCCGCCCGGCACAAGCATCGCTCCCCCGCCGGGGCCTGCCGCAGGGACCCCGCTCAGGACGGGCAGGGCCCGGCGGAGATCCCCGGCAGAGCAGGGCGGCTTCGCCTCCCCTCACGACCGGCGCCGCCGCTGAGGAGATCGGCGCCCCTCCCCCGCGCGCCGGTCCGCCCGCCCGCCCCCCCCCCCGCCTCCCGCTCTCCCCGCCCCCCCGCCGCCGGCGGCCCGCGCGCCATTCCTCGCGCTCCGCCGCCCCTCAGCCGCCCCGCTCCGCACCTTTCCCTCCCTCCTGGCTGCGCGCCCCTGCCCGGGCGGCTCCGGCTCTAGCGCCGCTCCCCGCCCCGCGCCTCGGCGCCTCCCCCAGGATCCGGCAGGCGGGGGAGCGGAGCGGGGCGGGGGGGACGGCGAGAAGGCAGCGCGCACCCCATCCCCACGGCGGAGCCGCCGCCGCTCCTTCCCCATCAGCCACCAGCACGGAATGATCCTCCGCTCCCAGCCGGGCTGTCCCCCTGGCCGGCTTCGCCGCTCCCCCATTGGCTTCCACCGCCCCTTGCCCGCCCCATTGGCTCCGGCCTCGCGTTGCGGCGCCGCGGTTGGCGGGGACGGGCGTCAATCAGGCCGGAGCCCCCGGGAGCGCCCGCCTCCGCAGTTATCAGGTTAGTGTTCGCCGCGGTGCTGGGGCTCGGGATTCCGAGCGGAGCTGGTTGAGCCCTCAAAGTCCCTCACCGCGCTGGCTTTGGGGGGGTCTCCATCGGTGTCACTGCACAAGCGGAGCCGGGGACAGCGAGCGACTCCCGCCAGCCACGGACATGGACATGAAGAAAAGGATCCACTTAGAGCTGCGGAACAGGACACCCTCAGATGTAAGCAATGCAAAAAAAAAAAAATTAATAATAATAATAAAAATCCATCCCACTTTTTTTTTTTTTTTTGGGGGGGGGGGGGGGTGCATCCCAACCCCGCGGGGCTCGGGCTGGGGGGGGGGGGGAGCGGCGGCGGCGGCGGCGGGGGGGCGGCGGGGCCGGTGCTGCCCTTGAGGTGCCTACCTGTGTGTGTGTGTGGCTGTGCACCCCAATTTGGGGGTGCCCGAAGGCGCACGCGTTATGGTCTAGGGGGAAACTAGAGGCTGCTCCTGACTCTGCCGGTGTGCGATGCCTTGGAGGGGGCTCGCCGTGCATTAAATAAAAATAAGTTGGTGCTCCTCTCTTGGCGTGTTTAGTTCGCAAATATTTGTACTGGGTGCTGGGCAGGGAGAGGCAGACAGGGACTGCGAGTGAGTTGCAAATGGTTTAGTTTAAAGTGCGTCTTCATTTCTTTGCAGTGATCAGGCAAGAGAGACTGGGGAGCCATATTTGTAACTTTGTAGTCCTCATGAACGCGCCCTTTCTCTCTCTCTCCCTCTCTCCAGATGCTGAGAAGATAAAAGAAAAGAATTTTAAACCATTGCTTAGCGTTTTTGGCGATCGGGTATCGCCGCCGGTAGCGCGAGCGTTGAATAAAAAAAATATTGCAAGAAATAAACGCACTCTCCACCCCCTCCATCCCCACACACGCACAAAAAGGCTGGATGTGT
Organism: Mycteria americana; assembly: GCF_035582795.1. NCBI lineage: Eukaryota > Metazoa > Chordata > Aves > Ciconiiformes > Ciconiidae > Mycteria > Mycteria americana. The sequence goes on along the minus strand of NC_134370.1, from coordinate 69,578,233 downwards.
GCGTGTGCGTGTTTTTCTCCCCCCCCCCCCCCCCCCCCCCTTTCCCCCTTCCCCCGGGGCTGGACTTCAGGTTGTTGTTCCGCGTCTGGCGGAATAAACGAGAGAGGGAAAAACTTTGTCGGGGGGGAGGGGGGGAAAAAAAAAACCAAAACAAAAAAATACCCCCCCCCCCCCAAAAAAAAAAAAAAAAACCCACCCCAAACGAGTCAGCGGCGGGGGTGCCCGGAGGCAGGCGGGGCCCCGAGCCCGCTCCGGCGGGGCGCGAACTCGGGGCGCGGGGAGGCTGAGGGCAGCGGCGGGGAAGCCCCCTCCCCTCCCCTCTCCGCCCCGCCATCCCCCGGCGGGGCCCGCCGCCGCCGGGCCCTTGCATAATGGCCGGGCAGGGTGAGGTGTGCCCCGGCCCCGCCGCCGCCGCGGAAGGGGAACGGGAAGGGGAAGAAGGGGGGAACGTACCTCTCCGGGGGGCGCTGGGGGGAGGGCGGAGGCAAGGCGGCGGGACGCGGCCCAGCGGCTTTTCGGTGGCCGAGCGCGGTGTCCGAGGGACAAAGGCGGGCAGGTCGATGTAACCTGCTCTTTAAAGTTTAAAAACTCCTGGGCGAGGAGGAGGAGGAGGAGGACGGGGGGGGAGGAGGGCTCCCGCCACCGCCGCGGCACACGCCGCCGTCCTCGGCGGGCGGTGAGGCGCGGCCCGCGGGGGCTCATTGTTCGGGCGCGGGGGGCACAATGAGGCGAGCGGGGCCGGCCGCTGAGAGCCCCCCCGCCCCGCCGAGCCGCTCCCAGCCCCGCGCTGCCAGCGCCACACCGCAAGTAGGACGCGGCGCCATGTTTTTTTTCTTCCTCCCCCCCCCCCTTCCCCCCCCTTCCTCCTCCTCCTCCTCAGCTGCGGCGGAGGGAACGGCCGGGCGCGGGCGGCGGCCCTGCCCGCCCCGCCGGGCCGTGAGGGGAGCCCCGCCGCCCCGGCCCGCCCGCCACCGGCGGCTCCCGCTCCGGCAGGCCGGGGGTAGCGGCGGTGTGTGGAAGTGCGACATGAGGCGTTGGCGGAGGGGGCCTTCCCGCCGGCACTGCGGCGGCGGGGCCGGGCGGCGGCGGGGCGCCCGGGCGCCCTCTCCGACATGACTGCCAGCCGCCGGGGCTGCCATTTTGTCGCCGCCGTCGCCGCCGAGCGCGGGGCGGGAGGAGGCTCGTGACGACCGCAGCGGGACGAGCCAGGAGGGTAAAAAGGCGCCGTCGTCGTCCCCCCCTTTATTATTATTTTTAATTGTTATTCTTTTTATTTAATCCCGCGGGTGCCGCTGTGGGGCAGGGGGAGGCCGCCTTCCCTGTCCCCGGCCTGCTGCGGGGACCGGGCCCCAGCGGCCCGGCAGCGCCGCCGCACCTGCCCGCCCCGCCCCGGCAGCGCCCGCCCGGGCGGGAGCGGGGCCGGGGCCGGGGCCGGGGGTGCCGTGCGGCGGGGTGAGGTGCCCCTGCAGGCCCCCGGGCAGGGAGCGCGGCGCTGGGAATACGCCTTCTTCCCGGGCAGGGCCCTGCGGGAAGGTAGGTCTCTTGCTTTAGGGGCTCCTTTAATTTTTTGTTTTTAATTTTTAAATTATTTTTTGGCCTTTTTTTCCCTAGTTTTGGTCGATTTGTCCGTCGCTCCTACTGCTGGAGGCTTATTCACCATTTTAACACAGACCTACGGTTTAAAGACTTGATCCAAAGTGTGTTAGGTATAAACTGGACTTTTTTTTTTTTCGTTTTGCAACTCCACGCTTGGATTTTGTTCAGTTTTTGCTCTGTTCTGGCTTACGCCAAAGAAAGTTGAGAGAGCTCTGATCTGGTGGGGGTTCACTGTTCCTCAGTAGCTCAGAAATCTACAGCAGTTAGTTGTAAAATACAGCTTATTTATCCTGTCGCTTTTTCTTTTTACCTGCTAGCCTTTCACTCTGTTAATGAATTATGTGTATCAGTCCTCCTAAGGTAGTGAAGGTGATCACCTCCGTTATAAAGCCAAATCTTTCTGGTTTCATACGAAGGGGGATAGAGATGCCATTTGGGAATGCTGTTCTGTTTAGAGTCTGCTTTGTAAAGCCATTGATTACAGATGTGTGCACGTGCTTTTGTGTTGTGGATATAATAATGGATATAAATGGATATAAGTGGATATAAATAAGTGTACGGTTTGAAGTCTGTTTCTCTAAAATACCTATTAAAATAAAGTTCAGCTAAATCCAGCTAGTGCTTTGGGTAAAATGCTGGCAGCTGGGGTTTAGGAGCGATTCTAATGCCCATGTCATTTATTTATGGATTTTAGTAAGTCTTTGGGCACGAACAGGACGGTTCTGTGAATTGTTTTCGTTAGTCTCTGCTTTAATACATAGGCAGTATTTCTCCTCCTTCTGTGGGGGAGCGTTCTTTTCAAACTTCTAAGTGTGATGTTAATAAATCTTGGTGAAAATAACCGTGAATATACTTGTTTTGGAGCTTCTGCCCAACGTGTGCTTAAGTTTTGTGGTGCATCTTATATTTAATAGATCCTGTTATCAGAATGTGCAGGATCAAAACTTTGTGCAAATCAAAGTTAGATAAGAGGATGTTGGTAAGGTGTTGTGGTTCTTTCTGAGCCTGTATTAATACTTTATAGTTTGATCTGGTTCATATGGTTCTTGTGTAGAATACTGTGTGCTACTGTGCGGCTGAGCTAGCTACTTCGAGCTGTTAAGTCATATAATCCTGTAAGGTTACATGTTGACTAATAAAACATAATATAAATGTCCTGAAGTGGATTGTGTAGGAGCTATTTCTTCCTTTTCTTCCTCAGCCTCTTTTTTGTTATTTAATTATTTTTTTTAATTCTCCCTTCATTTCTATATGAATTCAGTGCTGGTGAGAGGTCTGGGGTTTTGGTGCTTGAAAATTTTTTTTTTTCTGTGTGTTGTACAGCCAGCGTTGAGCTTACGCATCTACTTTCTGCCCAGATATTTCAACTTTTTATCCCATGACATTTACTGTCACTTATGGTAGCACACTTGCTGTAGCCTTTGTCACTTTGCTTATCTTATCAACGTGGGTTTCTGTTATAATTAACTACCTGCTAGAATTGGCCAGGTACAATTATTTTACGTGGGTTTCCTCCAGAGCCGTCAGCCGGTAGTGGTGTAACTACTGACCTCGCAGACGGGTTGCTCACCTGGGCAGGTTTGTGGGCATTCTTGTTCGAGTCCCATTGTAAACTCATTAGGAAAATGCAAAGACTGGTAAACAAGCTCAGTACTAAGGCTCTTCTCAGCCATGCGATATGGAGGTAGGGTTTTTTTGAAATTATGCACAAAACTCATCTTCTCTGGTTTAGCGCTACCACGCCAGTTCATTTAGGCTGAGGATTTAGTGCCTTATCAGCTCAAGATTGTGACAGTGATAGAATACCGACTGTGACATTGAGTATTTCTTACAGTTCTTCTTACTCTCTGTTACGCTTTAAAACTTACTTGACGGTCTGATTTCTCTCTGGCTTCCTGGAGATTTTAACACTGAAGGGAAATACGGTGCAAGCATCTATACAAAGTGTTCTTTCAAATGAAGAATATAAATAAAAAGGCTCTTTTCCCCAAGCTAGTTCCTTGTTGTGATACTTGCAGTAACAGTAAAGAGTTTAAAGTGATACACATCACTTTAAAGACTTGCATTTAAAAAAATATTTTGGTCTTGCGTATGGGTGCAGATACATACTTCTTTTACTTTCCGTAGGCTGAACAACCTCAAAATGGGAAAGGGATGTACTCTAGGTTTGAAACAAAGAGGGATATGGTTGCGTCTGGGGTGGCAGGAGACCAGCACGTACAAACTGTGCGGCGTGTGTACGTTATCATGGATTTTTGCAGACTTGTATCACTTAACCACTTACGTAGCTGACAGCAGGGTGTAAATGTACAAAGAAGTAGCTGTCTTTTTTGCAAACTTCCCAACTTTGCGTAACGGCTGATTTTCATGGCTCTGAATTTCCAGGTGCAAACCTGTAAAATGAGTATCCTATTGGATGGATGCTCATCTTGGAGGGACTGCAGCCCACAAAAATCAGGCTGGAGAACGGGTGTGATGTGCGAGCTGGCCTCACTGAAATTTAGACTAGTTTCATAGCTGACTACTGGGCTGACCAGGGAGGTGTTTGGCTGGACCTTCTCTTAACCTGGACCAAGTTTTAAGCATATGAAAGGACCTATGAACATAGAATTGAAAAACACCAGTATATGGATCTAAAACTGGTTGCCGAATTTTCCCATTTCTCTGTGATGCTGCTAGAAAGTAGCAACGCTAGATTTTTTTTTTTTTTTTTAACCCTCAACTCCTGAGAATTCCCTTTTGACCAGCAATATGTAAAGTGCAGTCACAGTTACAAAATTTTCTGAACGATTCCAGTGTGTGTCCAAATACTGGCTTGATAAAAATGCATTAAGAGAAATAGCTGGGGTTTAGTTGATGTAATTGTGTTGTCCATCAGGAAATACATCTCCTGAAGAAACAAGTGTTCTTGTCCTGCCCACCAAGTGAAACAAGTTGTTGAAACAAGGAGAAAAAAGAAAAAGCTTCTTAGTACAAACCTTTTAAGGTTAAGCCTAGCTATTATAATCCATCCTTGCAGTAGGATTTGTGTGTTATATAGCAATAAATTGAATATACCTTTCTGCTGTTATGGACACCAAAAACTCCTGGGTGGTTCAAGGTACCATTAATCACGTGCAGGGACTTAGGACTTTTAAAATATTTTATCTTTTGCTGTATTTAAAAGACCGTATTATCTACATCAGTGACGCATCTTTAAATGTACATTGAATGGTGGCACAAATATCAGTGGCTGTTTTCTTAAATATTTACATGCCGTAAGGCTGATACTGATGGATTCTTCCCATTTCGTTCATTCTATGGATTACTCCCCCATCCTCCTGCCGGAATGGTACAGGTATCAGTAAGTTGGAGAAGCTGAAAATTAAGAACTGGACCTGTGAAACATGAGTGGGTGCGATGTCTTGAACATTTTTTTGAATGAATTAAAAGTCAGGGAAGGTTATGGGAGCAGTTCTGGTTTGCACACCAGAATCCCGGGCGCCTACAAGGATCCCAGCGCCGTGCCTGGGAGGGAGCAGGACTTGCCAGGCTTCTGGGAAGGGAGGGAGGGAGGGAGGTCCTCTCCTTGCCACCCGCCGAGGCGGGCTTGCCATTTGCGGAGCGCGTGATGGCTTTCAGCAGTCTTGACTGACAAACAGCTCAGCTCGATGAACCAAACTCTGTGTGTCTGCAGCGAGGTGCAAGTCTCAAGTGGGAATAGAGAGCAGTGATGTTTTTGTTGTGCTTTGGAGTGATGGACACTTCTCCGCTATTTATGTGACACTACTGGACTTGTTCTGCATATAATTTTTTCTTGTCTCCTCTCTTACTCTGCTGTCCTTCAGACAAAATAGCTAGTAAATACGTAGTCTGTATTTTTTGACTAGTTTGCTAAAATCAGTCCTAAAGCCCTTGCGTATGTAAGCATGACCTTTGAAATATTTCCAAAAAAAAAAAAGCCTCAGTGGTTTGCCTTTACGCCACTGTGTAAAAGTTGTGCTCTCTATTGGAGCACTCATTTGTCCATCAACTTGGTCTAGGGAACACATTCCCTTCAAAGCCATAAAAAAGCTAGGAAAAGCTTATCTTCTGCAAGTAGGATTTGCCAATGCGTTCTATAGCAGCTGACATCTTCAGAGGCTGCTTTCCATATTAAATATGCAGCTCTTGAAATTAGTCTTAATTTAAATGCAGTGTTTCTTTTTTATGTATGTCTCCACATCAGTCCTTTGTTGCTGAGGGCAATTCGGAGTACGTGTAACTGAACAAACTCAGCGGTTCAGCTAAATGCTTAAAATTTCCAGCTGAAGAAGTTTCATATTAAAGGTGCAATGCAATCTCGTGTTTTGCTTCTGTTTTATTTATTAATAGCTGGCAGTGAATGAAAAGCCCTTTGGAAGTGGTATCAGGCACTCTGTTTCTCAGAGAGGAGCTGAGACAGGGAGCTGGAGTGACCCGTGCGAAGTCACCCACCCCAGCCGGGAGCAGAGCAAAGTGCTCTGCCAGTATGTGATACCATCTGTAGGAAAGGGAGAAGCAAGCAACATTAATGTGAAGATTAAAAAGCATTTAATGCAAAGATCAAGCAATTTAATCACTTATGTATTTGAAACAGTCTGTCTAAAGAAATATTTGGAGTTTTTACAGAGTTATGCTGCTAACAGTGGAAACAAAAACGAAAACTAGCTATATGCTTTTGAATGAAACAGCTTTCCGTGTCCCTAAAGTGTGTTCTCGATTTATTAATTAGTGTGTTGCTTATGCATATGGCTATACTGACCCTTGTAAATGTGTGAAAGTATATTTATGTGAGTCATGGGGTTTCTTGGTTGGGGGGTGTTTTTCGAGAAAGACAACGGTAGATTATTCTTTCTGGAGGTTTTTTAGTACTGGAGATGCCTCGTAATTAGATGTGAGTGTAAGACGTAGTCAGAATTGCCAAGACTCTTCAACCTTCTGCCACTTACGTATTTCACTTGGACCTTTAGTTTCTCACAGAACAGAGCGAAGGGACATAAAATTAGTTGGAGCCATATGTATTGCTCTCAGGGTTTATAGCTATGCAATGTAAAATATTAGAGGGTAAAAAAAGTAAATGTATTGATACTGAGCCAGATTTTTTTCTGAGCTATGCAAGCAGCCTTAAGCTGTCTCTGAACACAGAGCAGCTTTGATTTAAAAAAAAAACCAAACACACACAACAACCAAACAAACCAAAACAACAAAAAATTCCTGTCTTTCCTCCCGTGCTCCTTTCCTTTTGCCGGAGCAGGGGTGATGCAGGGTCCCCATGCATGCAGAGTGGCCAGCAAAAGGAGGACACTAACTGTGCTCATCCTTGGGGGAGTTAACATAAACAGAGCCCAGCTTGAGGGGAGTTTAAAAGGTGGCTTTAAACTGCTGTTTTACTGCATCACTTTGAACGTGGGGACAGCAATTTAACAAGATGCTTGAGTGAAGACTGTGACAGATGTTCACTGAGATGTCCCTGTCATCACTGGATTGTTCTTGGTTCCTAGGCAAATGTTCTCATGCAATTCCTTGCTTGCATCTTTGTTGGGAGTGAATCCTGGTTTTCCCCTCTCCTCTTCCGGTCGTTTGTTGGTGGCTCGGTACCATGTTGGTGGCACTTCACTTCTTCCAGCTTTAGGAGCTGGTGCACAGTCCCTCCTCTCCCCGGGCACTCTTCTCAAACATGCTGGATCATTAAGGTTTGAGAGCCATGCAGAGCTGCAATCCAGAAAATAGTCCAAGTTTCTTCATCATGTGATTGTTAGATCAACTAAATTAAATACAAAGTGCTTGCTAGGGTATGGCTTACAAATGCAGAGTGAAACTGTATGAGAACCATGGCATTATAGTTCAAAGACAGCAGTATCGGGATCTGTGCATGTCCCTGCGTGTTGGTCCTTGTAGTGAAAAATATAAGGGGCACCAAAACTGTATTGGCATGATGCTGGAAGATCAATTTTGGGCTTCTGAAGTGTTCGGAAGTATTGGCGGGAGTTTCCAAGAAAGAGATGCGGGAGAGGAATTCCAATATGAAAGTTTGATGGGGTCGTGTCATTTGGAGAAACCCTAGATGAATTTTGAGGTCCAGTAGTAGTTTCACTTGACCTTGTTGCAAGAATTTGGTGTTAGAGCTCGGTTGAATGGGTATAACAGCTAGAAGTGGAGCAGGTTGCCGTTGAACCGGGTTGCGCTGGAAGCTGTTTTGTTCAGCAGTTGTGATTTGCTTGGTATCGAAGGGGCCAGTTGCAGAGTGCTGGTGGAAGGGATGCCTTTGTTCAGGTGTGGGGAGTGTGCCTGGGGGAAATCCTGTAAACTTCAGCCTGAACTGCTGTGAAGTCCTGACAGGCGCCTGGCATTCAGCCACAGTGAGGCTCTGCATTGTACTTGGTGTCCGTAATGGTGGTAATGGAGCACTGCTCAAAATTACAAGGTATATGCATTAATCCCATCCCTTCCCAGCCATCAGTCACTGCCTCTGCTAATATGATTCTCAAGTGCTCTGGCTGCTAGATTTCTTCCCCGTATCCCAAGGGAAGTGGTTTGTGTTACGTTGCTGGTTTTTGCGCAGCATTTCTCTGCCCCTGGATTTGCAGATTCTTTGCCCCTGCATTTGCAGATTCGCTGCCCGACACGATGATGACCACAGCCTGTGCAAGGTAAATGGTCGTTGGCTAACTAGTTTAAGACGTGTGCTGCAAGTGAGTCAAATCTATGTATCTCATCTCAGATACTCATAATAAAGCCTTGAAGGGATGTATCAAAATCCAAAATCACATGTTGGTTTGGTAAGGAAAAAAACTTTACTGCTGTCACCTGTGGTTGGTGTCTGTGAGCTTTATTCTGGTTTGCTTTTTACTTGTGTATCTTGGGGGAGGAAGAGGATGTCAACACTATTGGAATTTTCCCTTCCCTGTTAAATTTAATTCTGTTTGTGGCTAGATCCTCATCCCCGAGCATCTCCACCGGGCAATGCTGAGCTGCCCAGAAGGAGCAGCTGAGGATTGCCCCGCTGAAGGGGAATCCCCCGTGGCACCAAGCCAGCGCAGTCAGTGCCACGGCACCTGCCTCCCTCCCCTGCCTGCCTGCCGGCAGCACGCCAGAGGTGGGAAGGGGCACAGCCCAAACGGGCAGCGCTCTGGAAAGGCTGAACAGCTCTTGAGGTGTGTCTTAATTGACGTACAGCAGCCTGGGAGCTGCTCTAATATGGGCTAGAGATTATTCTGCGCTCCTCTGTCTCTTGCTGTTTTCCACCAGGAGCTGAACTTTGCGTAGCCTGGCTCTGCTGTGGGTTTATGTCTCAGGGGGGCCGTAGCATGGCTGAAGATCTGTCTTGAATGCAGGTGGCAAATGGCATATGGTGCCATCTTCATTTTTTAAAAAAAAAATTCAGTTCTTCAGGTTGGTTACATTTTGATGACCATCTCGGAGCAGAAGTTGCATCGTGTCTTTGAGCCTTCAGAGCAGCTTCGTTAGCCCAAGGTATTAAGTAGGCTGTTCGTTCAAGCATTTTTTGGCCTAGTCACGTTCCAGATGGTATCTGAAATGAAAATTATGCAACGTTTCACTCATTCCAGTAGTACCGTGGGGGAAGCTTGTAAAATTGAGCATGGAGGACATCATATCCTTACCATCACTGTGGAGCTAAGCATGAATGATGGGCTGCTTGGAAGACTTGGGCATTATCTTGAGCCTTGTCAAACCCATGCCTTCCCCAACAAATGAGAACGTCGTGACTGTGGAGGGCTGGCTTCTCTTAAACTTTGCTGCACAAATCAAGTGGAATAGAAACCAAAGGAGATCCATTTCTGCTCAAGGATCCCCAAAATCTGCCTGAGTACAGATCTAGAATACAGTACAAGAACTAGAAGGACACAATCCTTGGCAGTCTGGTTGCAGTAGGCAGCAACGGTCATGCTTTGCTGTGGAGCGATGGCAGGGCTTTGCATGGACTATGCAGGCATTTGAGACCAAAAAACCCCCAAAGACAGAAACCCAGGTGTCTTGAAGAAATGTTGGCGCATCTGGGAGAGGATAAAACTGTCTGTGCTTTCAAAAGTAATTTGGACTTCGCTTCCACTTACCACAGCAGGCTTCCCTTGCTCTCCCCTCCCTTCTTTCCACAGCTCTGCCCTCCTCCAAATGAAATTTCCATTGGGTTAAGAGGTATGAAGGACTTCTCTCAATTCCCCCCTGGACCATTTAGCTGGGGACAGTGCAAGACAGAGTTGACACCATCATCTTTACCTGCTTTTTTTGATGAAAATGCCATACAGTGGGATATTCCTGTCATAGGGGGTACCATATACAACGTACACTTCAAAAGCATGTGGTCCATTGGGCTGAAAATGAGATGTTACAGCCTTTGCTGTTCCTGCTTGTAAAGCCAGCAGAATGGTATTTGTACTTGTAAATTTGCCTTTTATCTTTTAAAATTACATTCACAACTGTGTCCTCCTGTTACCTTGTTAAGCCTTCAATTACAGACTGGGATTCAGGAACTTAGTCCCAAGTTCATGGATCTCTCTGCCCATGGGTTGTAGGCTTTCTGAAGTAGAGACTTTGCCTTTTTACCTGTTACAGTGGAAATGTAGCTTAAAGCTTAAGGTCATAATACGTGCGGCTTAATAGTTGTCTGTGTGTAATTATACACATGTGTATAGACATGTGTAATTAGACACATGTGTGTCTGTTGATTGTGTATGTGTTGATAACTCAAGAGTATGGTCCCTTCCAGAGAGGCAGCTTGCACTGGGAAAGGGAGGCAGGGGAAGGCCTGCCGGGTACCGTGCGCAGCGAGTGAGTCCCAGATGTCACTTGTGATGAGTCCCATGAAATCCCATGGCTGCTTACACATGGTTGCCTGTATGTACCCTAGGAATTGGTTGGAGTCTCACAGTACACCCCATGGCTATATTAAGGATACCATATACACATTTGGGAACACAGCTTAATGCAGTAACCATACTAGGAAGCAGATAAGAGTTCCTGGTTATCAAGCAAGCAGTAGTGTGATGTCATGAAGAGAGATAGGGGATGCCATAATCCACAGTTAACAGCACAGCGTGCATTAACAGAGATGTGATGTCATGTGCCGAAAGCGTCTGGGACCATCAGAAATAGAAACTGGGATGACCACAGCAGAACAGGTCCAAGGCGTGTGGTCTGAAGAGTTTGTTGGAGAAGCAGCAAGCTACTTGCTTACGTGTGATTGCTGAAAACTAAGGACTGATACCAGCAAACCACAGAGCAACGCTCGAGCAGAAGTACGCGGACAGCCAGGAAGCACCTGCTTGAGCAGATGGCACCCGCTGAATGGGGGAGAGGGGCAGCGGGGCCCTCAGCCACCCCGGGAATGCAGAGGACGAGGCAGAACGGCAGGCTGGGCGAGGAACGCTTGGCAGTTGAAGCTGTACAATGTGTAATATCCCTCCCCAAGCACCTGATGGTGCCTTATCGTAAAAGCTATCGAAGACATGGTCATGTACGACGGGAACCAACCTAGCCACCTGCTTGTTAGGTTTTCTGCTAGACACTCACCTGCGGGTGCTTTCTTAGCTGTTTAGGTAAGTATTGCGGTGTTATCTGTGGTGGTTGGTTACCTGTGGCATGTTGCTCTTCCACTGTTTATGTAGCAGGTTTTTGGGAGAGGGAGGAAAGATAAGTACAGCTCATGTGGTCTGTCTTGTACTAGTACTTACTTGTGTTAGTACTTACTCCAATTAGTGCTTTGATTTGCTTAGGCGTTGCGGCGTAGACAGTGATAAGGCTGACCCTATACAACTTCTGCAAGTTGAATCTTCCTGTCTTGGATGCAGCTAAGCACGAATTAGTTGAGGACACTTACTCCCTTAGCCGATCTCTCCAAACGAGTTCAGATTGTGCTCCCTAATTCTGACTGCTCATCTGCGTCTCTCTAACATTACACAGACTGCAGTGTGATACAACTGAATTGGTTCAGACCAGCTGAGGCTCACCCATCTCATTCAGGTATATAATGAGGCTCAGAAAGGGTGCTCACCCAGGCTACTTACATCAGGCAAAGGTTTATTCTGCATTTTGGTGACAGAATATGAGGAAAGAAATGTAAGAATTGTAGTCTCGCTGTGCATTTTCAGGGAGGTTCAGTAGATGTCTGGAGAGAGATTGAGGAGCTGGGATTTTCCTTAGAATTACAGAGACTTCTGAAAAACAAATGAGGAATAGGTTTTTACTCCTTCTGTCACAGTTTTGTGGTAGTGAGCTGTTTTAGATGGAAGGTAGCTTTATTAAGGTCACCTTTCCACTTCTCCCTCTCGGTATGCTGACACAGTTATGTGCTCACTAACTGTCAAGGCTGTAGTGTGCCTTGAAGAGGCCCAACATCCTCACAAGGGGCCTAAGGTTTGAGAGGAGACCTCTGTGCAGCAGCCAGCACCTTGGAAAAGTGCCCCGTTAATAACCCGGAGGGGCCTTGGAAAGCAATGCCCTCTCCCGGGGGGGACGGTTCTGCCTCTCCGGTTAACTGCAAAACAGCAAGTTCTTAAGGAGGAGATGGCAAGTCAGAGTGGAAGGGGAGGAGAGTGGGATGCGAAAGACCGCAGGCTGGGAGGCTGTGGGCAAATAGCTGCGGGTAATTTTAATACTTATAAAAACTGTATAAGCTGGTGGTAGTTTTTATTGCTTGTACTGCGTGCAAGAGAATTGGGCACGATGCAGCAGTGAGCAGGCACATGGCAGTGAAGTTGGGAGAAGCCCCACGAGCCCAGTTCATCCTCCTTTTGTACGCGTGTATTTTCTATGGGATTCTTAAATCTCTTCAAACGTAAAGCCATCTTAATTTTGACTTGAATTTTATTTTGTGGAGTCATGTTCTTTCAGAAGCGATTCAGTGTGTTAATACACCTCTGACCACGTAAGCACCAAAATTACATTGCTGCGGTTGTGCTTCTGGAGCGTTAGGAGCCTGTGCTCTGCTGTTTCCTAAACGAGCTCTTCCATTCGACCAAGCTTTCTACCACTTGCAAACCTGGCCGGTTTTATTCCATGATAGCTTACCTCTGGAGTTTTTTTGACTGTACCTTTGCCCACTGTCTTGGTACTGGGCACAGCAAAGAAGAGAGCATTGCAGGTCTGTAGCAAACAAAGTTTTCTGAAAGGTAGAGAGGAAACAGCAGTCTTGCACTAAAAAGAGCAAACTAAAAGTAGAAGCTGGTTGGCTCTTCTGCCACCATATTAAAGGGTTTTTCTTCTGCATCTATGGCTATTTCCAACTCCCACTGAAATCACTTCTCTACCCCCGAGGAAGCTTTGTGACGCTTTGTCCAATTCCCTGTTTGCCTCTTCTCCATCCTGCCCTTGGGGAGGATGAAGGGCTGTCCCACCTCCTGGGGTGAGGACAGATGGGCTCTTTCTCAGGGTGAGGTTTAGGTGCAGCTTCACTCTGTGCCTTTGGTCTGCTGCATAGCTCAAAGCCAGAGCTGACCCTGAACTCTGCTGGCTGCTGCAGCTGCGAGCATTTTCCCTCCCTGAACTCCCTCCCGCCTTGCTTCATCTTCCTGTATGTTCTCTTGCAAACTTCCTTTGCAAAGAGGATAAGGCAAAAAAAGACCTCCAGGCTCTCCAGCCGTACGCCAACGCGGTGCGGTCGGCACCACAGCAGTCTCCTTCGCCCTCCTTGCTCTGAAACGTGTCCGTAGGTGGGTGCTGCCTCGGATGAGCCACCTCGCTGGCCGAGGGAGATAACGGGGCAGGCAGGGGCCTCGCGTGCTGGTGAGAAAGGACACAGATAGGGGGAAATGTAGCTGCTGCACAGCCTGGGTTTGGGGTGGAGCTGCTTTTATTTTCCTTTTTTTTTTTCCCCCCTTCTTTTTTTATTTTGGCGGGAGCTCTGTGTGTGCGTGAAGCAGATGACTGAGAAAACTCGATATTTGTCCCGCCATTGATCTCGCTGGAGGATCCTGATACTTAAATACTGTTACAGTAAGAAGATACGCATGCTTGCCTTTAACATGGCTTTCCTGCTGTCTGAATTTCAAAGCAAAGAGGGGGTTTTATAGTTTGGTTTTGGTTGTTTTTTCCCCCCAGTGGGATACATGTATGTGGGATCAGGAGCATTTGACTTGATCCTTGGTTTCTTCTAATCAGCCTAAAATTCTTCTGGAAGACTTTTGTGTAGTCATTCCCGATCATAATTCTTCTAGGAAAATTGTAGAGTCTTGGAAAATGTATTTCCTGTCTAACGCTGATCCTCCTACTCTCAATGAATCACTTGTACTCTCATGTTGCTTTGGGCTGACTTCCCTATTGACTTCAGTGCCTGGGATTTAATTAGAAATCTAGGGATGTTATTTGGAGCTATAAAACTACATAGGATTCTTCTCTGTGCAGCAGGATTACAGTAATAAAAAAAATTAAGAAAATTAAATATTTGCATATTAACTGTCCTTGGTGTGAACTGAAGAGTTGCTTCATGTTTCTGCATACACTGCTCTTGCAGACTTGTTTTATCCTATCCTCAGCTTAAAGCAGCACACCTTCCCTTTCCAAACCTGTAACCAAGCCTCAGGCACGGGACGGGGTCTGCAGTGCACGCAGAAGGGTGGATTTTCCTGGGTGTTTTATAGGGGAGAAATAACTTGCAGAAATTCACTATCGGTGTGAAAATGTCTGGATGTTCCCCAAATGGGTGGGCCCTTCCTGTGGAGTCATAGTCCTCGCTGGCAGAGCTTCCCCAGAGCCCAGGAAAACTCATGTTGGCTACTAAGGGACTTGAATGCCGTAAGGCTGACCTGGCTTTAGGGTGAAAAGGAGCAGTTCTATTCAGGGTGGGGCATATTTAGGGGCTCTTTTGCATTGATGCTGTTGTTTTGTGTCTGTTGGAGACAGCACCTGCAAAAAGAGTGGTGCTCTATTTAAAAACAAACAAACAAACAAAACAAAACAAAACCAAAAAAACAACAAAACCAAACAGAAAACAAACAACCCCAGCAAAACCCTGCAGCCTGCAACTTGCTGTACGCATCGGTGGGGCTGCCCAGCTTTGGCTGACAGGCAGGTCCTGTGCTGCTCAGGCCCATGGTGACATTATCTTCACCTCTCCCTTCGACCCTCCCTACTGCAACATGGTGGGGGAGATAAGGGGTACACTGCTGCAGCAGCAGCTATGTTCACTGAACCTCCCCTGCCAGCATCATCTGACGCATCCCTTGTAATTCCCCAAGAACGGAGTTGCCTCCGTGGAGAAGATCTTCCCCTAAAATACCATCAAGCTACTGTAATGAGGAGGGGTGAGGGTAGGCTCCAGCGAGACCTGCTTTAAGATCACCAGTGCCTGCCATTGGGTTTCAGGAGTGTCTGAGCAGACAGTGGTCTCTCCACGCTTGAAAAGCTCGAATAATTTTTGCATGCAGAGAGAAGCTATTTTAACAACTGGTGATATGTTGTAATAGCATGCGAGTTGTATGGAGCGTCAAAGTTGTAGGTTAGTTTGAAAATAGATTGGTTTCATATTTTTTACAATGCTTATTGCTTGCATATAGCAAAGACGATGTTATTTCTAACAACCAAATCGGTTAGGCCAGGATTCATGTTTTTGAACTGTTTACACCATTTATAGAACAACACAAAGGTGGGCAGGTGAAGCAAAGCCAAATATCTGTGTTTTTGAAACATTGGTAACCTGGCATGCCAGCAAAAGGTAGAGGTCAGGCACGGAAAATAACCTTTGGCATACTTGCCAATTTGTGGGAATACCTTTCATTTTTTGCCTGATCTGTGTCATCCTTTGCTCGTGAATGAAACCTTTATCCTCCACGCAGAATGCCTGATACGCATTTTGCATTGTTCTTTTTCCAGGTTAAAGAACTCGTTCTTGACAACTGTAGGTCATACGAAGGCAAAATCGAAGGCCTTACAGATGAGTTTGAAGAGCTGGAATTCTTAAGTACAATCAACGTAGGCTTAACCTCAGTTGCAAACTTACCAAAGTTAAACAAACTTAAGAAGGTAAATAAAATGTCCTATGCCCTATCCCTCCCTCTGTGCACTACACCGAATGTAAAATAGTTGTTTGTATAAAAACGTAATTTAGCTGACCAAACTGCTTTGTGATACATGTTTGCACTAAAAACTCAAGATGTTCATGTGCCTTTTAGCTCGAGCTAAGCGACAACAGAATCTCAGGAGGACTGGAAGTGTTGGCAGAAAAGTGTCCAAACCTCACGCATCTAAATCTAAGCGGCAACAAAATAAAAGATCTCGGTACAATAGAACCGCTGGTAAGTTGATGCAGCACAGGCTGAAATCGCACCCCATTTTGTGATGAATGGAGGCGTTTTGGGCTTGGAATGGTCCAAAGCAACTTGCAGTGGAATGTCTTCGGTGCTTATCTCTCCGGGCGGGTTGCTGCAGGGCTCAGCCTGGCCCTGGGGCTCGTAGCCCTGCCCCAGGGCTCAGCCTGCCCCGGGGCTGTGCCGGCAGCGTGAGCGGCTGCTTCCCTCTAGCGGTTGCTGCTCCGCTGCCGCCGGGGCTGGGCTCTCCCCGCAGGCGCTGCAGGAAGCTCCGCAGCTTTCCGGGGTGGCGTGGGCTGTGGGTCTGTCTCCCAGACGCTCTGCTTGAGCTCGGTGTGTTTTCCCCAAAGTGTTGGGTCTAAAACCGCCAGCCACCGCTTCTGCCCAGGGGTGCGGCGTGTGCTGGTGGTGGTGGGAACCAGCTGCAGCACCGTGTGCCTCCGTAATGGGTTTGCTCGCTGCAGCGGGGCAGAGGTCGCTGAGCTTCCAACTCGTTCCTGCTGGTTTCTATCACCTCTCCTGCTCACGGTCATTATGCTTCTTATTTCAAGTGCTGAGATGAAGTTTGTCAGGTTGTGGTTCCAAAAAGCATCCAAGTGTCAATTCTACTAGTGCTATTTGGTTTTTGGTTTGTGTGTCCTTTGCTCTCCAGAAATGAAGTGTTCCAGCTCATGCTTATTTCCAAATACTTGCTCTTAAAATGTCTCAAGGAGCAGTTCTCAGATGAGTTCCTCTTGGATCTCTTTTCCCCCAGCAGAAGGGGAGAGCAGAGCAGTTAAACTCATGTAGCAAATGGATGAGAGAGAGGATTGTAACTGCTCCCAGTTTCAGACTTACTGTTTTCTTGATGTCACTGTTGCTCTACATGCTAAACTCCTGAAGGGGGATATTTCATAAGACTTGATACAAATCCTCAACTGCTTGTGCTTGTATTGTTAGTACTTTGAAGTGGTGTGGGCAATGCAGACCACCTCCTCCTCAAAAAAAACAAAACAAAACAAAAAACAAAAAACAAAACCCCACCACAAAACAGGATTTTACTTCCTGTTCAATTGCTAAGCCTTTTTTCATTTTGCCAAAGGCTAAGATACAATCATTAAAATTTTTAAAATCTCTCTTAGCAAAATTCTTGTGTCCAAAGAATAGTCTTGTTTCTTCTTCCATTGAAAGTGGTAGTTTAAATATACCCGACTGCTGGCTCCAATACCTTGCCTTGTGCTTTTGGGATAACTGACTGGACTAATATTTATTCTTAGCTTGGCCCCTCACAGCATGTGTGATTTTTGCACCATCACTTCTTTCCAAACTTCAGTCTTCTACTTGCGAGATGCTGAACTTGAGAGAGAGCATTTTCCGCTCTCGGATACCAAAGCAGCAATGGCCAGGCGTTGCAGATTTCTGTTCCACACCAATTTAGTAGGCAGAGAGCAAAATGACCCTTTTGTCATGGGAAGCTCTTGAGCACATTAACTCTGGCTGCTGTTGCCTTCTCTGCTCTGTAGAGAATTATTGTAACACTGAACTTCAGAGACTTCTCTTTCTTTGCAGAAAAAGTTAGAAAACCTGAAGAGTCTAGATCTTTTCAATTGCGAGGTAACCAACTTGAACGATTATAGAGAAAACGTATTCAAGCTCCTCCCGCAACTCACATACCTCGATGGCTACGATCGGGATGACAAAGAAGCACCGGACTCTGATGCAGAGGGCTACGTGGAGGGCTTAGACGACGAGGAGGAAGATGAAGATGGTATGTGAATTGTGCTACTTAGTGTACGTAAGTTATAAGATCGATATGCTGCCTAGTACATTTTGCTTCCAGCTCTGACTTGTTGGCAAGAGAAGGGTGTTCTCAGCAGCTCCTTCCTGACTGATGTAAAGGAGAAGTACCTCAGTGTCCTCTGAAGGAACGAGGGGAAAGGAGATGGGCAGGGCCTGAAAGAGCTACTTTCTCAGTCTTATCTCTAGTGAAAGATCGGGATGACAAAGAAGCGCCGGACTCTGATGCAGAGGGCTACGTGGAGGGCTTAGACGACGAGGAGGAAGATGAAGATGGTATGTGAATTTGTGCTGCTTGGTGTACGTAAGTTGTAAGTTTGTTATGCTGCGTGGTATGTTTTGCTTGCAGCTCTGACTCGTTGGCTGGAGAGGGGTGTCCCCAGCAGCTCCTGACTGATGTAAAGCAGAAGTGTCTCAGTGTCCTCTGAAGGAACGAGGGGAGAGGAAATGGGCAGGGCCTGAAAGAGCTACTTTCTCAGTCTTCTCTCTAGTGAAAGGTGGGGAGTGAAAGGGTGGTAGAAGGAAGGGGCCAGGAGGAGTAAGACAAGCAGTAAGACACTGAAAGACTTCAGGGACCAGTAAACCCCTGGGAATGAGGACGTAAGGGAGAAATGGGTAAGAAAGGATGGCGTGCACATGCTGCAGTTTTCCAGGAACAGTACAGTTGGGGAAGTATGAGCAGTTGTGTAGACCCTGATGGAGAAGGGTAGGGTGGAGAACCAGCTTGGGCATAGAAAAAAGTAGCTGAGTCAAGGAATTAAGTAAAGGAGCCAAGACACTAATAGGGAGTTTGTAGCTGCTTGTGAGGGCAAAACGAACTAGTTGGGATCGGGCAGAAGACAGGAGAGTGTGTGTATTGAAGTCTGCCTGGGCAAGCTCTGTGAAAGGCGCCTGGGCAAGCTCTGTGAAAGGCACTAACGAAGCAGCAGGGAACTTTTTAATGTTAGGAAAATGCACGGTGGGTCCCACTGAGCTGTAGGTGCCATTCTGCCTCCCCAGCAGACGGCACTCGGAGGCGTCAGTGTACTGGTCGGATGAGTTTCTGGCTGAGTTGGGGGAATTTGCTAGACTCTTCAAACCCAGCTGCACAGCAAAAGCAAATAGCTGGACTTGCACTTTTCCCTCGAGTGCTGAATGCGAGCTCTGGTGAGAGGGGCAAGTGCTGCAGCAGTGCCTGGCAGAGTGGTGCATTCGGCCAGGTTCAGCAGGGACAGGTTCTCCTCATCAGAGCACAAGTCTGGGCCTGCATTCAAATGCATGAAAAAGCTCCAAAACACCATTCCTGCAGCATGGAAAAACAATTTCTGGTTTGTTGCTTGGGCTAGTTGCATTTAATCTCTTTCCTCTTGAAAAGAGATTGCAAACCCCTAAGATGAATTGTGTGTGAGCCTCTTGGATTGCTCTGGCAGCATAAAGGCAGGAGGCCTCCCTTGGGGAGGGTTCCCAGTGCATGGTTGGCTTGTAAAGTTCTGCTCTATCCCTGGTGGGAGCAGATGGACACTTGGGGATGAAGAGCTGCAAGTGTCCCACGGGCTCAAAAATGCATATTAGTAGTGGGAGCCGGAGCAGCTGAAGCTAAAGCAATCCCGAGGCTGCCGTGACTTACTGTCAAGGCCCCTGCAGCCCTAGAGCAGCTCGGACCATGGGTGCAGCTGCCACACTACCCTGTCACTAGGCTGAAGAGGCACAGGACTACATCTAGCCCCGTCTAGCAGCTGGAGAGCTGCCTTTAATTCTGTACTGCCCTTCAGCAATGCTTGCAGTTTGCTCCTTGTGTCGATAGGAAGTCATACCTCAGGTGGCAGTGTTGGAAAAAAGTAAACTTTAAATGTCTGAGTGGTTAATCTTGTTTGACTGTATAGAAGAGGAGTATGATGATGATGCTCAGGTAGTAGAAGATGAAGAAGATGAGGAGGAAGAGGAGGAAGGAGAAGAGGAGGATGTGAGCGGAGAAGAGGAGGTAAGGATTTATGCAGTTTATAACGGGTGTGGAGTGAACATGCTCTAACTGGGAATAGTTCGGCAAGAAAGGGACCAAATATTGGAGACTTTTAGTACTTGAAGCGTGTGCTTTCTTTTTTACTTGAGAAGCATGGGGGGGGGGGCCCTTTGAGGCGTGCCTGTCTATGAGCCAGCTGCCATCTAGTGACCATTGACATGAAATCGTTCTGTTTATTGGGCTGTCAAAAAATACTATCAGGAACATCTGCAGACCTAGTTTGTGGTGCCTTCGAAGGGCTGGGGTTACAGCCTCCGTACAGACAAGAGCGTGGTACGTGACTTACTGACCCTGTGCTCTCAGAGCAAGCTTCCTCCTTGGGCACGTACCTTGTGATTCTTCAGGATGCTTAAATTCTTAGGGTGGTCCAGCTCCTGTGTGTAGGGTGTGCTGAGCCAGTCACAGTCTGCTGAGACTTTGCTGTTAGTGCAAGCACTGGGAAGGGGCTAAAATTTGACTGTAGGAGGTCATATTATCTGTCCTCCGGCCAAACAATCTTAGATACTTAACTGCCACTGCTGAATGGTTGGTCAGCCTCTTCTCAAAAACAACAGCAGCTCCTCAGGCTCTGGAGATGTCTGTTTGCGTTTTAACTCTCTCTGCCCCTAGAACATGCACCTTCTCCTACTGACCAGTCGTCAGGTTTTACTGAACTCAGGACATCATAACAATCTGCAGCTACATATCAGCATGAAGTATAAAACCATTTTCTCACTGAAGCTAGAAGTGGCTGCTATGATTGCTTGTGATTTTCTGCAATGAAACTTGGGCCAGGGTCCAGTTATACTGTAGCAAAAAACTGCACTTATGTAAGTGTGTGGGAAGTGTCTGCCTTTTTGTTTGGTTTTTGTTTAAGATGCTTCAAGGACTTTCTCTCTGTTGTAAAATGCTGTTGGGTATTGCCAAATTGTGAAAGGTCCTGCACTGAAACCGACTTTTTTAATCCTTCCTTTTTTTTTTTTTAAATCCAGGAGGATGAAGAAGGCTACAACGATGGTGAGGTAGATGATGATGAAGATGAAGAAGAGCCCGGTATGGCAGTAATCCAGTTTTTGCTAGAGATTAATAATAATAACATTTTTTTTAAAAAGTAAAATACCATTTTCTAAAAAGCAGGCTCATGTTTGTATTGCTGCTCCTTTGATAGCAAGCCAGTTGCCAAAGTAGAAGCTTGTTGAACTTGTTCAACTTCTCAGCAGCATGAGGGAGCACTCATGTAATTCAAGTTGTGTTTTATTTTCTAGATGAAGAGCGGGGACAGAAGAGAAAACGAGAACCTGAAGACGAAGGGGATGAAGACGACTAAACTGAATAACCTATTTTGAAAATTTCCTATTGTGATTTGACTGTTTTTACCCTGTATTTCCCCTCCCCACACCCCAACCTTTTTTTTTCTTTTTTTTCTTTTTTTTTTTTTTTTTTTTCTGATTGTAATGTTGCTGTGGGAACGAGAGGGAGAAGCAGACTGGGTGGGCAAGGGAATAAAATACTATTTTTACTGCCACTCCTCCTCCTATTCATTTTAATTTTTTTTCTTTTTGTCCCTCTCTTAGTCCCTGTAACTGCAATAGTAAGTATAAACCAAGTGGTAATTTGTTTCTTATTATCGGAGTGGATAGTTTGACATCTTTAAAAAAAAAAAAAAAAAAAAGACAAAAAAGTTTAAGATCAGTGGATGATACCCCAAATACACATACTCTGTTCCGAGACAGCCGAATAGTGTTGGTTGTTGGGATTTTTCCACCGCTGCCAGTCACTAAATACATTGTAAGCATTTTTTGGGGGATGCTGCAAATCTAGGCGAAGCATCCCTCCACAGCAACAGGTGTGAGAATGGCATATTGATAAAGTGATTTATTTGTTGCCTGTCCGTGAATGACTGCCATTTTCAGCCAATGCTTTCCCTGCTTTTGTAGGTACCTTTTCTTTTGCTGTTTGTAAATAGTGACCAAATGTTTTTGTTGGGTTTTTTTGGGGTGTTCCTTTGGATCTGGTTTTGTGGGGTGAATTTGCAATCTCCCCCCCTTCCCCGCCTTGTGTGTTGTGTGTTTTCCTTTCTGTTTGTTTTTGGGTTGGTTTTTTTTTGGCTAGGGTATAGCCAATACACTGAAAATGGCAGGCATTTAAATATATATATAAATATATATAAAAAGTGTTCCTAATTCCTGAGTTACTAGTGAAATGAATTTGACAATTGTAATAAAAAAATGTTTCAACCCTTTTAAATAAGGTGTGTACTATTTTGGTCTGTAATATATAACACCTAGTCAATTTTAAGTGATGAGAAACTACTTCCACTTGTGCTATATACTTTGAAAATTTTTACAAACCTAAATACAGGAGGCAGTTCAGCATGTAGGGTAGGAGGTTTCTTTTCATACACTCAAGCACGAGATACTAATACAAAATTGTATTTTCTTACCTAGTGGAAGTCAGTAAAATGACTGAAAATACCTAGTGAATGTACAGTTTTACTTTCATATCCCTCTTTAAAATAGCTTTAGAAGTGACTTGTATTTCCTAGTCAATATTTCATCTGTATAAATACATTTGCAACAGTTTTTTTTCCCAGAAGAGCCAAACTTTTGAGTTTTATGTCTGTTTGTCATTGATGAATTTCAATAAATCTTTTTATACAATTTTTCTGTGGCTTATTTGAGTAAAATGGGCCACTGGGAAGGAATTGCATACCTTTTTAAAAAGGCATTTACTAAGCTATTCTGGTAAATTCCCTGATATTTTTAGTAGCTTGATGATACGTTTTGCTCCATAAAAACTACTCTTAGCCATGGTTGGGTGAAACCAAGGGAGAGGTTTTGGCTTTAATGCAAATAATGGTATGCCATTTTTCTTTCAGAAAGAGGGTTTCTTCTGTGTTACCAGCATGATTATTGCAGTTAAGTGTGTTCATTTCTACTGTTTAATCCTATCCCTATTTATCCAGGCCCAGAAGAAAGAACTCTTGATTTCCTTCGTCTGAGTGAGGTGCTGTGGTTCGGTGTGTGAGTTCTGGGTTAGTATATCTAGGAGCTGTGGTCATCCGAGACGAGGGCTGTCTGCTGTGACTTACTGCCAGACCAGAGCTAAGTCTCCGCGTTTTCCTCTTTTGTGAACGAGTTGTGCATTAAAGGTGAACGGCATAGCACGCAGCATATACCGTGTACTTAAAATTAAGTTTCTGTGCCGTGCAAGAGCGCGAGAAGCTGTGGAAGATCATGTATTGCTCCTTCTTAACTGGATCTCTTTGGGAAAAAAACATGCCTTTCTTGGAGGTGGGAAACTACACTATCCAGAAGCGTTTGGGGGGGGATGGGGGGGTGTTTGTATTTTTTTTAAGAGGAAATGCAACCGGGCAAACTGCTCCCTCCCCAGCCAGGATCTGCTGCTGTGAAACCGAAACCATGAACTGGCAGGGCAGGGTCAGGCTCCTACAAAGCAAATAGCAGCCACCAGCCCTGGGTAACACGGGCAGGGCCAGCGGCTCTAGAGCTACAACCCAAACAGAGCCCTCGTGTCACTCTAAACCGGCTTAGTCTAAGACTTCAGTTTGGCTTTATACTGGGAAACTCAGTTTTCCAAAGACGCAGCTTTCTACTCGAGCTGTTCGAAGGAGTCGGCAGCGACTGGACCTGACCTTTCCTGCACGATGAGCCTCTCTGGGTCCCAGAGACGTAGCAAACGAGCCCGCCCAGATGGACGTCCCCTTTGCATGCAGAAGATGCAGCCATACCAGGCTCACGCGGTGATGCTGAAGTGACATTTGGTTTAACCTTTGTCACCCATGGGCTTTACTGAGCCACCTCTGGCTTGCAAAGCAGTTTTTCCTCTTCCCCTGGAAGCACCCAGAAACCCTCCAGCTCTTCACCCGCTGTGAGCAGTGAATGGCCCAGGTGTCAGTTAAGTGACTCTTCTCTTTGGTACTGTTAATGGTTTCAAAGCTTACTTTGGAATTAATTAGGTTTCTCAAAGAAAACTGCAGCAGTAAGACCTTTGCTACCCATGCCTAGTATTTACTGCTTTCCCAGTGAAGCAGAGCCCTGTTCGCTGTTCAGCTCTGCTGAAGCACTAATCCTGCTGGGAGGTGAGGGGGAAGAGGGGAGGCAGGTATCTGATGGACAGCAAGGTTTTGACTGTGTGTGCCGGGAGGGGGGAAGCTAAGTGACTTCTGACTGCCACTGAAAACATAAATGAGGTTTGCCTGATGTGGATAATGTCATATTTCATAATGTAGAAGTAGAGTCTTGTCATGCTGAGAACCAAGGGCTTGTTTCCCCGAGCGCTCTCTGCGTATATAAGTGCTGGCTAAAGATACTTAGCAACTCGGATGGATACTTAGCAACTTAACAACTCTTGGAAAAAACCCAAACCCCAGCATTTTATAACAGTTCAGCTGGAAAACCCAGGTAGAAATACTGTTGGAAATGAATAATGGGAGAGTTCAGCTCATTGAAATGCCAAGTTTTTGTGTCACTTGGCTCGTTCCGCACACCGTAATTTGACGAGCCCTGGTCGTGCAGCAGTCTAGGGCCGATAGATCTGCCTGGGCAGGGACGATGGGGATGGAGCCTGGTATTTTCCAGATGCTCAAACCATTCTTTCCTGTAGCATGAAACATGCTTTACCTGGAACTTGTCAGGTGCTGGGGGAAACCTCTCCTCCATGGAAAGGCAGAGCCCTCCCTTGGCTCCTATTTCAGAGAAATCCCAAGAGTTTGTGCTCTGCCTTGCTGTCCTGAGCCTGTTTTAAAGCTCAAACCGCCTAAAAGGTCCTGCTGGGGCTTTCCACCCCTCGTCACAAACACAGCCTCACTCGGGGGCTGCTCGGGGTTGTGCAGCGCCTGTCGATGAGCGTACGCAAGCCGGGAACAAGATGCTCTTGGTCAAAACTGTTACCTGCCAAGCTGAACGTATGAGGACTGCAAACCCATATAGTCTTAATAACATAATGGCCTAGGTATTTGCATTTCTGGCACCCTCGAGGATGGCTTCTCCTTGGTTGATTTGATAATGCTTTCTTGTGCCTGAACTCTTTGTGGAGGTTAAAACAAGGGCGTGAGACTCTGGTGGAGGTCAGGAAGGCTTTCCAAGCCCAAATAATTGTCAACATTATCCAATTATACAGGAGGAGATGACTGCCAGCTCTGTGTGGGCTCTGCTGCAGGTCCCCCACCACTAGTTTAAATGGTATTTCCTGAAAACTTCGGAATTTGTGATGGGGAAAGCTATTCCTTCATCTTATTGCCCAAGGTGGGGCCAGTGACTTGCTTGACCGCATATATATTCCAGATCACTTTGAACTGAGATTTGGATATACAGAGGGGCAAATCCGCTGGTCTGCAGCCAGATAGAGCAACTGACCGTCCTTGCCAAAAGTGGGTTCCTGAAACAGCGACAGTCTGGGGTCTCCTCCTGCCCTGCGATGCTTTGGTTCCTGTTAAATCACTGCCCTAGTTCTCTGCAGGACAATCCCTGCTTCGACCAAGAGTCTTACAATTGTCTTTAAAGGTGTCTTATGTTTCAGTAAGAATAAATCATCCCATGCTGAAATTTAGAAATCTCTGATGACTACAGGCTTCAGCCCTAGGAGTGAGATGGCTGAGGATTTTCCGTCCCCGTTGTTAAGGGAAGAAATGTACCGCAGAGTACTTAAAAAATGAGACTTCATTAAGGATCCAGCTGCATGGAGCTCATCCCGATATGAAAATAACTGTTTCTCAGCTTTCTAGAGGGCACAGCGGCTTTAGCTATTGATGTCGACGTGCCGATACACCTACACCAGCAGCCAACGTGCAGGCTGGGCAGAGCTTTGGGCTGGCAGCAGCCGCTTCTGCGGCCGGGGAGGACACCCCAGCGCTGGGTTTGCAGTGACGGGAGCATCCCCGCTGCTGCCCGCGTCCTCCAGCCCCTCCGGACCACGACCGACGGCTCTGCTCTAGCAGAAAGAAGTGGGCAGCCTGGGAACGGGACGAAGGTGCTGCACTCGCTGAAGGCTGATGGCAGGTAGGTCTGAGAGAAGGGCCACGATGCTTTCCCCGTGCCCAAAGAGGCCAGGGCAGCATGCTTTCCCTTGGCATCCCAGCTCACCGCTCTCTTCTGCTCTTGCAAATAATTGCTCCCACCTCCCAAAACGGAGCCGGGAGAGCTCTCCTCCTCTCTCCCGCGTTGCTGCGCGCTGACGAACGCTTCCTTCGCGGCGGCGGGCGAAGCAATCGCCCTGCGCAACCCACGGCTTCGCTTGCAACAGCACTCGCCCTTCTTCCAGGCGAGGCTCTGGCGGCAGCAGTGCCCCGATTCACGGCTGCACGAGGCACCGAGGGAGGATTTAAATATTGGGCTGCTTTTTTGCTTCGTGCATTGGGCAAGGGGATGGGGGGGGGGGGGGGGGGATTAATGCTGCCGGGGAGTAAGCACAGGGTGGGACACGGGCTGGAGTCCGAGGACGTACGTGTGTGGTTCGGGAGCTGCAGTTATCGCTCCCCTTTTAACTGGAAAACCTGACCACTTTTTCTGTCCGAGCATCTCCCGTTAACTCTTGCTGGTGCTTCTCCGAACGTATTTTGACTGCTGTGCTGTTTAGCTTGGCTCTTCTCGCTTGGTCCAGCTAATGTCACCGTGTGACTTTTCTGCCATCGACTGCTTGTTGTCACTGCTGGTTTTGCTCCTTCTGCCCAGAGCCAATAAAAACCTGGTGAAGAACTGTTTGGCAAGACTTTAACGCTTTCTGTTTGGAGGTTTTATTTTTCCGTTACGCTCGGACACCTGGCACTTGCCAAAGGTGCGCGGAGAAGGGAGGCAGCAGCAGAGGATTTCACCCTGGACGCCCTCCCGGGAGAAAACACCACCGGGCCTTGCTCCAAACAGCCCTGTAGATCACCTTTGCTGTAATTGCTAATTTTAATGTGATTTTCCAGCGCTGTTCAGAAGCTAGCTCCTGCTGGGCAGTAGGGCAGGCGACGGGATGTTTCCCTGCCGAGCCCTTATGGCTGCTGCGGAACATCTGGAGTGGCCACAGCTGGCGGAAGCGGGTACATCCAAGTACAGCCGTCGGTCCTAGCGGGCAGGTTGATGTGGCACGTGGCACGTGGCTGGCGCTGGCCAGGACACCCAGAGAAGCGGCCGTCCGCTGCCCAAATCCTGGTGCAGTTTCAGCTCCATTTCAGCACCAAATTCCCCTTTCGGTGTTTGAAAGCCTCCGGGAGGGGATGGCAAAGTCCTGTTCCGGGAATCTCACTTTAGGTCAAAAGGCAGCAGCGCGTAACTTCTAAAAATGCACTAAATGTGTAAAAATTTCTAATAATTTTTTGCTGGAGGAGGGGTTGAGCTCCCACCGGAGGGTCCCTGAGTGCGTAGCTGATGCTGCTGAACCAAGCGGGGCCAAGTTCTGCGAGCGCAAAGCACCCCTTGATTTTAAGGCTGTCAGGAAAAGGAGGAACCAGCATCATCCTCAGCAAAGGGATGGGAAACTCCCACTTAATTAAAATAAAACCCATAGTGCCTTCTCTGCATTTGCTTAATTTTGGATTTCAAAAAACAAATCTTGTATTTTCGTCTCTAAATTCGGGGGGGGGGTTAATCACCGGGAATCTTTTCAAGTAGGCACTCAGAAAATGTTGGAAAACAGAGAATTAACAGTAATCCTGCAGCTAGGAAGCGTACGAGGAGGCCAAACCTCAAACAAAGCGAAACCTCCAGGAAGCAGAAAGTAGGTCAGGTTGATAAGGATGAGCACAGAGGGACAGCATTAATATGGAGGGGAAAAGCAAAGTAGGAAAGAAATCACCCCATGGCGGTGTTTGAAGAAGGAGGGGGCTGTCTGCCACGGACAGCTGAGATCTTTAAGCCTTTTTCCTTAAAACCTGTTATCCCTGAAGATGTCAGCTGCGATGGAGAGGTAATTGCAATTAGCAGCAGTACAGGAAGGGTGAGACCTCAGCCTGGGGTTGGATGGGAGCAGCTTGGGAACTGCTGCAGATAAATTCCATGTTTGTGAATTACTGAGTCTGGATAAAGTTCCTGGAGGGGTCCTGGAGAGCAAGGGATCAGCTCTGCTAACGCTGCAGGACCAGGGAGCGGCTGGGAGGCTTTAAAGAAACCGTAATGTCTGCAAGAAGGGTGGGAGAAAAAAAAGCTGGGAGGTTCCGGACTCATTGGTCTCATTTAGACCCTGGAAAATACTGCAAACTACCCAGCAGCATCTTAAAAACCCACGCCAGCACCACGGGCTCATCACGAGCGAAGGGCAGGGATGCGGGTCGGTGCAGGAGCCGGTCTCCCGGTTCCCGAGTGCGTGGCACAAAACCCTGGGGGTGCGGGGGGATGCAGCCGGTCCCTGCAGGGACGCAGGACTGCACCCAGCTGCGCGGGGCCCTGCCGCGTGGTCGAGCCGAAAGGTTGCAGCAGTTCGGGGGATTCGGTGCTAAAATTGGACGTATCAAGTGCCCCCAAAATGGGCCTTTCTGCTTTAAATAGAGCCCAGATGGTGCAGGAGGAAACGTCGGGAAAAGCTCAAGCTGTTACTGCGGGAGGGGAGTTTGGGAGGAAAGGGGCAAGAAGAGGACCCTGGTGAAGGGTCCTCCCAGAAGAGGACCCAAGCGAGACCCTGGTGAAGGGTTTGCCCTGGAAACTGCACAGCCACGGCCCGGGCTGGCGAATCCCAAACATTTCGGGAGCCCCGTGAGCACGTTTTTGCGAAGGTATGCCGCACACCGCAGCCCACCCAGAGCCCTCCCGCGGGGCCGCATCCTGCATCAGTCGCCTCCGCACCCCGACGTCCCCCTCACCCGCAACAGAGGCGGCAACCGCCGCGAGATTCCTGCTGGTGTTTGCAGATATGCTAATTGGCTCATTAATCATCACCCCCCGCAGCTGTAATTGGGCTCATTTCGCATCGATTCAATGGGCTTTGGAGAAACCTTGGCTCTTCCCTTACGAGGGATAATTTAGTGCAGTAAGTCCCAACACACCCCCTTTGAATAAGGCCATAAGACATAAATAACCTCAACCAGGACCAAGCCATCGCTGCTCTGCACGAAGCAGCCGACAAGTGCTTTAACAGTGGCTTCTCCTTCCCAACGAGAGACACGATAAACCCAGGCAACTCCAGTCCTGACACCAAATGATAGCACATTCCTCAGCACCAGAAAATGAGGGAAATAAAGCTTAAAGCTCTGTTTCCATCTCAGCATCCCTCACGCTGCCCTCTCGCTTGCGTACGCCCGGCTGCGGCACCACGGGGAGCCGGGGCAGCCGCAGAACCGCTGCATTTTACCTGCAAATTTGGGGTCGGTCTCAGCATAGGGGGCTTCTAAGAAAGATGGGGACAAGACTTTTTAGCAGGGCCTGTAGCGACAAGGGTAATGGTTTTGAACTAAGACGGGGTAGATTGAGACTAGATATAAGGAAGAAATTTTTTACGATGAGGGTGGGGAGGCACTGGAACAGGTTGCCCAGAGAAGCTGTGGATGCCCCATCCCTGGAAACATTCCAGGTCAGGTTGGACGGGGCTGTGAGCGACCTGATCTGGTTGAAGATGTCCCTGCTCTTGCAGGGGGGTTGGACTCGATGACCTGTAAAGGTCCCTTCCAACCCAACCATTCTATGATTCATCTTTGGCTGCTTCCCCCACCCAGCGGAGTGCCTCCACCGAGCATCTCCCTCCGTGCCGCTCGCCTCGCGGCGCAGCCCAAACCAGCCAACCCAGCCCAGGGCAGCAACCGGCGCCTCCTTCCCTGCGCAGTCAGGGCTTCTGCTCCCCGTGCCGCGCACCCGAGCCCCGTGCAGCCATCCCACAGCATCGAGCCGAGCCTCCGGCCGGCATCGCTCAACCCTGCAGGGACCTCCCGCCCCTGCAGCGCAAGCAGAGGACACCTTTGTGCGCACCCAAAAATGCCCCTTTGGGTCCCACCCCCCTTTCTCAGGCGAGGGCCAGCGCTCGTGTACGGCCCCTCGGCAAAGCAAGAAAGGAGCGGGCAAGGTTTTGGTATCTTGAAAACATTTTATTTCATCACTATCCCGTGGTAGCATAAATAATAGGCAATGACAGCACACGTAACGTAAAGAGGGGGAAGCAGTGGGCGCGGGGCACAATGTAAAATAACGGAGAGGAGAAACGGTTGCACTGGTAGTGCTGGGCAGTTCAGCAACTCGATTCAGTGAAAATATATATATATATAGGTAAACTAGCAGTATTTGGTGTCGTTCCCTGTGCTACAGGCCTAATCCACAAAAAGCCCTGTGACTGTACCCGCGGGCTGAACCCAGCGAGCGCCCGCGCAGCTCCCGCAGCCGCCGGGTCCGTCCCTCGGGGCAGCAGCCCAGGGACCCTCGGGGCGAGCCGGGTGACATCCTTCCCCCCTCCCCGTGGCACTGGCATGTGTCCCAGCGGAAAGGAGGAGGGCAAGTCCCTCTTCGCAGAGGCGGAGGGAGCAAAAATCCCTCTCCGGATAGGAAACTCAGCCTCTGTTGGTTTTTTTTTTTTTTTTTAAAGAAGGATATAGGGGTGTGTGTGCACGGACGCACGCACGCATGCCCGCGGAGCAACTCCCTTCCCCAGGCTGTAGCCTGGGGACACTCACAGGCTGCTCCTGCCAAAGCCCGGCCGTGCCGGAGCCCGCGTGGCCGTGCCACGGCCACCGCCCGGGCAGCACCGCCGCCGTGGGAAGGGTCCCGGGCCGCCGCCACGGCAGCGTGCTTTTGTGAACTAAGCCCTTCCCGCACCCCGTTCCAGTTCTGCACCCCCTGTCACATTTTTTGCATAGGAAAAAAATTAATAGCAACGAAGCATCGCGCTTTCCCGGGGAGTCGCCGCCGCCGCGGCTCCCCCGTGCCGGTTAATCCCGACGGAGGGGACACTGCTCGTCTACTTACTCCAAGACCATCGCCGGGGCACGCGGACGCCCCAGCCGCCTCTCATGCAGTAGCTTTCAGTTAGAGCGGTTTTAGTGCTAGACAAGACTAGGAGGACGTATTTCCAGTTAGCGAGTGGGCTCTTGGCAGGTCACTTGACTTCTGGCTCATATTCTGTGTAAGTGGATACAATAAAATTAAAGAGCAAGTATAAACAAAGAAAGTTTATTTATAAAATGTCCCTGGAAGTTAATTATTCTTCGGGCTGTTACGTAAGTTTTTTAACTCCAGCTGGAGCTGTCGGATCCGTATGTCTTTCTGCGAGAGCTCGTCTTTCAGCCGCCGGATCTCGTCCTGCTGTCGGAAGAACATCCGAAGGAGCTGGAAGGGAAGGAGGGAGCTGGAGGGACCGCACCGGCCACGCCGGGGCCATTTCATAACTCGGCTGCTTTTGCAACACAGCTTCATCTGCCGCGCCGCCCGCTCTCTCGCATTTAATATTTCACCCTCCAGCTCAGGGATACCCTACGCGTGCAATCTGCAAACTCAGCTCCAGCAAAACAAATTCCTTCCGGGATGAAGTGCTGATGTTTCCCCAGCACCTCCATATGTTGTTCCCGAAGGAGAATTTTAATTAAAAAAAAAAATAAAATAAAATTAGGAGCTTAACGCCGCTCCTTTCGGGCGCTCTGTGGTTACTGCGGAGCGGGATGCTTCAAGCCACAGGGAAACCCGGTGCCCAGGTTCCTCAGTTTGGGAGTACAAGCAGAGACCTGCAGAGCGGTGGCTTTCCAAGCTGCACCCAGAAACCGTGTCCCCCCCGGCCAGTGACCGTCCCCTCCCATCCCCGTGCCGGGGCCGCCCTGCCCTACCTCGTTCTCCGTCCGGGGCGGCACGTTCTCCAGCAGGTCTATGCCGTTAACGACGACGCTCTTCTTCTCCCTCACCGGTGCCTTAAAGACGATTTTGGATGTCTTCTTGTAGCCCTCCTTCAGCGACATCAGGATGGGATCTGAGCAGGGCAGAGCGCGGGAGGGGGTCAGGGGGGCTGCGGCCCCGACCCACCGCCCGGCTGGTTTTGGGGCTCCGTGCCGCCCACCCAACACGGCACCAGTGGCTTTACCTCTGTTCATGCCACTCAGCCATTCATCCGGCGTGAGAGCTGGCTCCGTACCCGGAGTCATCGGGTAAATGTCCTCTTGGTACGTTTCCGACTAAAAACATAGGGAAAGAAAAGCAACCGCCTCCGTGCATCTGCTCACAATTTTAACTACACCTTGCAACCTGCTGCAAAAGGTTACGCTCGCTCCTTTGGCGTGCAGCAAGGCAGCCACCCAGGGCGTCCGGGGATGTAATAAATTGGGGTTTGCACCATTAAGTTAGATGAGAAATGCCAGCGCCGCTGGCTCAGGGCACAGGCGGCGAATCTGGGAAGTGCTGGCCGGCCGCTGGCGGCAGAGCTCGCTTCCAGCCGCAGACGGTGCCGGGAAGGCAAACGCCAAACCCTGCTCCAGCTCCGAGATCTATTTTAGCCAAACCCTGCTCCAGCTCCGAGATCTATTTTACTGCAAACAGCCCCCAAACCTCAGGCGAGACAAACCCCTCGTTACCTGTCGCAACGGACCAAGCTGATTTTGCCCAAAACAATTGCATCGAGGCGGGAAGCAATGCAGAGATGCATTTCCCAAACACGTTCCCATTGAGCATTGGGTAAAAACCCCCTGGGAATGCCAGGCCGGGGAAGTGTTAACGACGGGGAAGTCTAAGACTGGTACAAAGAGACCCAGCCGCTGGACTGGTCAGCAAAGCGGCGCGAGCTGGGGCATCCCCATCGCACCGGACCCGCTTCGGACACCCCCGGCCGCCGCTGGCCCCCGCCAGCCTGTCCCCGCGCCCCGGGGTGCGGCGAGGGACTCACCCTCCTCGGCACGATCATCGAGATGGGTTCGATCAGCCCCTTGAGGGTGACGAGCTTGTAGAAACGAAAGACCTCGCAGGCCGACACGTCCAGCCCGTGCTTCGGCATCACCCCTGCGGAGGAGGCGCAGACAATAACCCCGGGTGCTGCAAAGCCCGGGCGGCCGGCTGGGACCCGTCCGTCTCCCCGGCATGGAGGACCCCAAGAGGTCCTTGCTCTCCATCAGGAGACCCAGGTCCTTACTGAATTAATCCCTGCCATCACCCTGGGACCCGGGGCACAGACCTGGGCCACACCAGGGGCGTTTGCAGGGACATTGGGAAAGGGATGAGCAGCTTTTATTCAGGACAAATCACAGGAATCGCTGACTGATGTCCCCTGGTAAAGCCGTGGCACGTGTGACAGCAGGAAGGGTGTCACCGGGCACGCACCGGGCCAGGACCCGGCCCCAGCCTGGCTGCATCACCGCGGGAAGGACAGCACAGCAACGCGAACGCTGCCCTGCAGTCGCTGCAGCCCTGCGTTGATGCTCCAGAGCCGGCACAGCGCCCGCCAAACCCGTGCCAAACCCATTTACGAGCGGCATTTAATTAAGCACCTTCCATCATCCAACTTTGGCGTGTTCAGAGCGAAGGGTCAGCAGCCCAGCCATCCTTACCCAGTCCTTTTTGCGGGGCCGGGGAGCGAAACTCCATGAGATAACTCAAGTAGGGCTTTTCCGAGCCGATCTCGTAGTACCGAATGTTGCCGTCACCCTGGAGCGAGCGCAGGGAAGAGGGACGGGTTACTGCTTTGGCAAGCACGAGGCTGAATAAAGACCACGATAACAACCCCCAGGACCTCATCCTTGGGAAACGCTGGGGGAAAGAGAGGCTGGGGCCACTGCAGCATCGTGCCTCACCCTGCGGGACGCTGCCCGCTCGTGAAACCGCGGCGGGCACCTCTCCAAACCGGGGTTTCGTGGCCGAAGAGCTGCGTAACGCTTTGCTCGGGGCTCAGCACAGCCCTGTGCCCCGGACGGCTCTTCTTCCCCGTGCCGTTTGCTGGAGAGAGGCCCCTTCGCCTCCCCGGGAGATGCTGCAGGATGCGAATCGCAGCCCGTACCTTGCCGGCCAAGTACAGCATGTGAGTGTCGGCGTCGTAGAAAGGGAAGAGGAGACCCGAGAGCCCGTCGATCTCCTCCTCTATCAGGGGCATGGACAGGTCTTCCTGCGCAAGAGGAAAAAGCACTTTATTAAGCAAGATGTCCCCGTGCTCGCGCCGAGAGGGGGTCCCGGCACCCACCTGGTCCCAGAGAGCGATCTGCCGCGTGTTCCAGCGCGACACCCCCGTCGTCAGCAGCCGCTTCGTGCTGCCCAGGAAGACCACCCGGTTGACGCGGTGGTTCTTGCAGCTGGCCTCCTGCAAGACAGGAGCGTGCTTGCCGGCAGCCCCCCGCCCCAGGGAAGCCCCTTCCTTGGCAGCCCCCCCGACCCGCCGCCCCCCACCGCCTCTCCCGCCTCGTCCCGGTGAAACGCCGGCTCCGTGCTGGTGGGGTGGCAGCCAGGACGGGGGTACCGCGATTCAGCGCCTGTCCCCTGCGTAAAACGAAAACGCCCATCTCCCTTAATATTAGGTATCACCTTTGCTGAGAAACCACCGTCCTCCTGTGTCATGAGGACTATTTTATGACATAAAATTTATAACGGTGGCTCTTTCTGGAACTTCCTGCACCCACCCCCTAATTTCTACTATTTTCCACAAATCCTTAATTAATAAAAGAATAAAAACATCCAACTCCTGTGCTTGGGATGAGGCCGAGCCGTCCCCATCATCTCCACCTAATTAAAACCACCGGCCCCTCCCCGCAGCAGAGAATTACCTGCAGACCCTGACACATGCAAAACATCACATCGTGAGTACGTACGGTACCTTGCAAATGTTTTTACACGTTTCAGTAGGATTCCTCCCCAAGATCTTTACGTCTAACCCCCCCGTCCCATGCAGCACGCAGCAGCCCGGCACCAGCACCGCACCTGCAGGACCCTGCCGGAGCGCGGCTCCACGACCCGCAGCTTCTTGTCCTTGCAGGTGGTGGCCAGGAGGCTGCCGTCGGTGTTGAAGGACATGCAGAGGATGACGTCCGTGTGGCAATCGATCATCTTCACCGGCTCCCCGATGTCCAGGTTCCAGATGAGGACCTGCGGGAAGCAGGGAGGCTGCCCTGGCGTCTCCACTCCTGGTGACCCCCCACCCCTCCTGCAACCTCCGCATCTGCTTTGGGCATCTTAATATCTCCTATTTCGGCTGAAATCGCCCCCTCACCACCTACAGATCCCCTTCCCTCCTCCCAGGGCCGCCCTGCAGCTGCTGCTTGTGCAAAATTAAAATAGTCCTTATGCGTGGG
The DNA here is from genome assembly GCF_035582795.1 of Mycteria americana. Classification (NCBI taxonomy): domain Eukaryota; kingdom Metazoa; phylum Chordata; class Aves; order Ciconiiformes; family Ciconiidae; genus Mycteria; species Mycteria americana. Next base: position 69,543,453 of record NC_134370.1, on the reverse strand, counting down.
TGCAAGACCCTCGCAGGAGGGAAGGAGCTGGCCGCTGCCCGACACGGTGGGTCACCTTCTTCCAGCCAGCAGGACCCTGCCCTGCCTGCACGCAGGAGACTCCCACCCGTGCCACGAGCGGGGAAAGCCTTCGCAGGGGCAGCCCCAGGCAGCGGCCGAGGGCAGGGAGCGGCACCGGGCAGGGCTCACCTTATAGTCGTAGCCGGCGCTGAAGAGGATGTTGTTGGTGGTGGGGTGCCACTCGACGAGGCCGACGCGCCGGCTGTGCCCGTACAGCTCCAGGACGGCCTCCGTCATGTTCCTCTTCAGGCCGCCCTCGGGGATCTCCCAGATCCGCACCTGCGGGACAGGGCAGGCGTCGGGATGGGTTTGGGTGCCCGGGAGGACCCCGACACCCGCCCGGGGAGGGGCTCTGGGCCGCCGAACCCCTGCAGCACCCTGATGCCAGCCGCCTCATCCTGCACCCTAATGCACGGCCCAGGGGTCGATCCAGTCCCCTGCGAGGGCACGGGGGGAGCACGGAGAGCCCGTCCCATCAGACCAACGAGCACCGGGGGACAGGGTACCCAAAAAAAGGCAGCGGTTTCACCCCTGGGCTGCGCGTGCCGAGGAGAAGGACCCGACGAAGCCGATGCAGCGCTTCCCGGGGTGCGGGGCCGGGGGATACCCCCCCACCGCCGTCAGCCTCGCCGGGAGAACCCGGGCTAAAAACAAGCCAGAAAAGCCTTTGCAGAGAAGGTACTTGCTGAACAAAAGGAGGCGACGCACTGGGACAGAATGAGGCTTCTATAGCGTCTCCTCTTCAATTAAACGGCTCCAGATAATGCTATCAAAGAGCGGTTATAGATGCTTTCATCTCCACGGCAGGTCACCGGTATGAAGCCAGAGTGACACGTCGCATTTATCCAGGGCCTGAGCACCCTGGACCCGTCCGAGCAGCGAGACCCGGGGTCCTGCCGGCCCCGCGGCTTCCCGGAGCCCCCTGAAACCCGGCAGCGTTTGGAGGCGCGCACCCATCCCCGTGGTTCAGATGAAGAGGCGAAACCACCGAGCTTTGCGCTCTCATCTCCTCCCCGCGGCAGGCTGCCTCGGCCAGCACGCTCGTCCTTCCCAGAGCCTTCCTCTCATCCCAGCTCTAAAATCAGCTGCAGACACATCGCACCACCTTGAAGTAACGCTCATTAAAAAAGCCAAACCGTATCGAACGCAGCACACGGCCCGTGCAGGTTCCCTTGTGCCTCCTCCACCAGCAGCTCACAAGACGAGCTTGCCTTTGGGCAGACACGGTGGCCGGGGCCGTGCCGCCCCGGTGAGCAACGCCGGGTCGAAATAAAGCTTTTCCAGAAAAGAGAATATCTGGGAGGCTGCTGCCTGGGGAGGACTGAGCCCGCCGCCCCTTCCATCACTCCTCCCTCTCTTCACCAGCACCCCAAGGCTTGCCCCGTCCAGCCAGGGGCTGAGCCACAGCCTGGGGGGGACAGAAGTTAATTTGCAATATTGCAGTGAAAAACCTGCCTAAAGATGTACGGGTGGAGCGGTGATTTTGCACATTTGGAGGTGGAAGACGCTGCTCTTTGGGTTGCGTGGCTTGCAGAGAAAACGGCGTTACAAGAGACGCACGGTTAAGAGGCTGGTTTGGCTCGGAGAGACGATTCTGAGAGCGTCAGCGGTTTTCAAGCAAGGCACGACCCAAGCAACAAGCAACACAACCCTGCTCGCCGGGTGTCGAAGGAACCGGTTATGAAAGCGGCGGGTTACGAAATGGCTGTTACCAAACCTCCGGCTGCGCCTCGCTCCGGCGATCTGCATCCAGGAGGGCTCCGAGCGAGCTCCGCACGCCGGAGCGGTGCCTGCGGCACCGGCTGCCGTCAAACCCGGGGGGACGCGGGGAAACCTCCCCGCGCTCAGCTGCGATGCCCGGGCTCCCTGCGGCGTCTGCTCCCTGCCTTGCCTTTCGCCGTGCAGGGAGCCTAAAGGATGGTTATCAAACCTGCCCCGCGCCCGTGCGCGGCTGGGAAGCATCGCTGGGGCTCTGCAGAGCAGCGTCGCCTCTGCGGTCTGCTCCTAAGGGAATTGCATCATTCCTCGTGTCTTGCAAAAAAAAAAAAAAAAAAAAAAAAAAAAAGGGGGGGTGAGTGCCAGGGACAGGCTATTTTAGGCAGGTTTCCCCATTACCACCACGGTCACTATGACCGGAAAATAGACGTGTCGGAACCGGTTGCAGTACTAATGCCGTTCTGTCGCCAGTACAGGCATAGCTGGAGCTAACCCAAAAATCAAGCACTGCGTTTCACAACCTCGTCCCATCCTGGGATGGAAATGATGCTTTTGGAAAATTCTCATTAAAAAAAGACCCAGAGGAATCGCCCTAGAAGCACCTCCCTCCGCCTCCTCCCACGACACCAGGGAGAGCAGCCGGGGTGGGACGCAGCCCATGAAACCGGGGGCTTCTTCTCCCAACCCATCCGAAGAAACCTTCTTGATAAAATTTTCCCCGAAACGCCCCTTTCCACAAAGAGATGCATCCTGCAAACAAGACACCGTGCTGCAAAATCCCCTCCCAGCTCTGCGTGCCACATCAGCTCACCGCGCCCGAGTGCACGGAGAGACCCGGCACAAGGAAAATGCGGAGCCCGAAACACCGACGGAGACTGGGTAATTCCCCTTTTAATCTTCCCCCTTGTTTTGTCCTGCCCTTTACAAGCTCCTGCCCCAAAAGCCTTCGCGGCATTTCAGCAGCTCGCAGCACCGCAGCGGGGCCCGGGACCTCGCGGATCAGCCCTGCTGCTAATTGTCCCGTGAGGACAAATAATGAATTATCACCCCGTGGGAGAGCATCAGGCGAGGACAGACACCATTATCCAAGACAGACAGACAGGTACGGATGGATCCAGGCTTGATAGCAAGGGAGTAATTACAGGAGGGGTTTCAAGCAGAGCGATAACTCGGGTGGGCTGCGAGAGCGATCCCTCTCCAGCGAGGCAGGGTCTGACCGCAGCCGTTAACATCGGGTCCTGCCGAGCCGTAAAAGCCTCATCCCTCGGAGGGGATTAACCCGTCGCAATGCCCCGGGGACGAGGCTGCGCACCTTGTCCTCTCCGCGTAGGGCGTGACGGAGGAGAGACGTGAGCCTGGAGCAGGACCGGCCGGCTGCGTCACCGTGCTCCCCCCGGGCCAGCGGTACACGCGGCAGGCCCTCCGTGTCTCCCGCCCCGGTGGTGTCCCCAGCCTGGGACCGACGGTGCCTCCGGGTGACAAATATGCAAATACTCTGTTTTCTGCAGCCCAGACTCCGCGAGGACCTGAGCATCCTCTCTCTTTGACCAAGGCTGTTGGCCTGAACCTCGTTAAACCTCCTGGGAGCGAGCGGAGAGAGCCCAAAGGTGCAGGACCTGCCCGTAAGGAGCATCCCGTGGCACCGGGAGCCACGAGCCCACCCGGCTGCGGGGCTGCTCCCCTCCAACTCACCCCCACCGCGGGGAAACCCTCCACACCGGACAGCCTGAGGGGCAATGAACTTAATTTCCCAGGTTTAACGATGGCTCATGAAGTCTTCCCAGTATCCTCCCTCCCTCCCAGCACCTCCTATTCCCTGGCGACTGTATAGAAAAGGTTATAATTTAAAGCGGGAGACAGCTCACCATGATTCATGGCCATGATCTGAATTTTTTTCCCCACTCAATATCTTCCTTGGCAAGCTTTCAGCTAATAACAAATGCCAATATACTGCGCTGAAGGAGAGGATGAGACATTAGGTGATAAGACATTGAAACGCTAAGGATCAGGCGAGGCAGATTTGTAACTGGTTAAAAACCGGATCACCCAAACTCCAGCTTCTGCCGTGCAGAATGGCCGACGGTTTCTGATCTTCTCCCTTGTACAAAGGCTTTTTTTTTTTTTTTTCCTTTACGATACAGCCTTTGGGATGGACTTGTTTGTGTCCAGAAAATAAAAAGGAGGAGGATGAAAATAACAGCCACGTAAAGATGACCCGATTCATTATCCCCCGGCCTGCAAAACTGCCTTTCGCTCTTATCACTTGATGGATCAGGCCAGGAGAGCAGTTGCAGCCCCTGCGGTCCCTGATAGCAAGAAGGATTAATAATAGCATTGCTGTTGAGCTTGGGGGAAAAAAAAGAAAAAAAAAAAAAAGACCTCGTTGTGCACAGCTGAATGGCTTATCTGCAGCGGGGGACGCAGAAAGAGCAGGGCTGTGACAATAAGTGACACCGGGGACAGCAGAGGAGCTGGGCACCGGCCACAGCCCCCGCACCGCCGACACAGGAGCCGGGGATTGGCACAGTTTGCATCGATCTCTTACCCCCTTTCTGTCCCCGAGACCGCTGAGCCATCACCCACCCGCAGTGCCTCCGCAGCCCCCTCCCGCTCCTCCGGCTGTACAAATTAACGGCAGCCGGGTGCACGGAGCTGCACGACCGCGGCCGCTCGTCCCCCCCGGGAGGTGCCAGCCCGGAGCATCCCAGCTCACCGAGGTGTCTTCGGAGCACGACGCGATGATGTTCTCAATGAAGGGATTCCACTTGATGTCCAGCACGTTGCCCTGGTGACCACAGACTTTGGGGTAGTTTGGTTCGATCCGGCCTGTCTGTAATTTAAAATAAACCAAAAAACAAAAGAGGAAAAAAAAATTTAGTGATAAAGTTGGTCTTTTTAAGGCTAGAGCCTTGTTAGGGGAGAGAGGTCTGTAGCTCACGCTGGGATGGGGCTCTCGGCCGGAGGAGATGCCTGGCTGAGTTGGGGATTGGTTCTACCCCGTCGATATTCCCAGGGGCGGCTGCAGCCGATCCCTGTACGAGAAGGGGGTTCTGCAACCACAACCCCATGGGGCTGCCCACCCCGGGCGGGGACACCGCCAGCTGGGGAGCTCGGCAGGAAATCTTTGCATGACCATCTGAAACCACGGGCAAAAGGGCCGGAAGGGACTTGAGAGGCTCCAAACCAACCCTCCGGCCTGGAGGCAGCCCAGCCATCGGGTCATGCATGAAACGTTCGGTCCTTTCCTCCCAAACTTTGGAAGCGACGTTGGGCAAGGTATGCACGGGTACTCCTCAGGACAACTCCCCAGCGATTTTGGGATCGTCAACGCTCTCGCTTAACGATGCTAATAGCCTAACTGTGACACCACTTGAGGGGATCCTTCCACATGGATGGAAATCCTTGCAAGACTTTTAGGGACGGTCCGGTCTTGCCACCCCAGCAGAGCGAGGACCTGCAGAGCTCCGCAGCAGAGGACGGTGCAGAGCCTCCTGCTAAGGTTCCCATCGCAGATGGGTCGTAGGAACCCCTGGTCCCTGCAGGGACCTTGCGGGGTGCCTCCGTGGCCGGCCACCCCACCGCCCTTCCTTCTCCTGTGCCGGCTCCTTGCCGCAGCCCAGAGGTGGTGGAGCTTGGAGCGTGAAAACTAACTAGGTCAGCACGACACGGCCACTAAATATTTCATAGCCCTTCCAGCACTGACCTTTTAACGTATCAAGCTCCTGGCTCCATTTAACGTGAACAAAGAAATGCAGCAAGGCTAACACACTGCATTTTTACCAACCGCAGCCAAGGGCAACGGCCAGGAGTGCTCTGGGCGGCCGGATCAGGCCCAGGGGCTCACTCCCGCGCTGGGGAGGTTTCTTTGAATTAATTTGCTCCCAGGGAGACTCGGCTGCTAATTGCCAGGCAGCCACGGTGCCCGCTGCAGCTCTGCGGGGTCGGTCGCAGCTCCGGTGAACGCCAGCCGGGACCAGGGCGGGATGCACGGGCAGAGCGGCTCTGCCTGCCCGGAGTCAATCAGGCTGGGATGGAGATGCAGAAAATCATCGCACGAGGCACTGAGAAACACAGGCGAGCACAACCCTCCCCGAGCCCGCTTTATCCGTTTTAAAATACTTCTCACAGGCATTATTATTAGAGTGAAAAGCCAGTTCTTGCTCAAATTGCTACAACAGCTCTAAGTCATCCCTTGGACGCAGCCCGTATATAAGATGAGAACTAGGCTGGCCTTAAGACACCGGGGACTTGGTTATATGGGTCATTTCAGTTATCGAGGTAAAGGACCAAAAGTAGGTGCCTGCTCTCGCTGCCTTCGGTACCTGAACAAATGGGCACCTTCGGCTCCGTCGCTGGCTGGGGGACAGGGTCACAGGCAGTCGGTCCCCTCTGCCCTTCGATGAAGTCTCTTACAAACACTCATTAATCCCCCGGCGTGTGACAGGCACGGGATCACATCCCCGTTAGCCGGCCTGTGATGAGCGCTTAACGCAAGACTGAATTCTAACTCATGAGCCTCTTCCTAATTAGGGCCCGTTATGCGAATTCCCTACCCATATGGCACAGGGTTCGTTTTCCCTTCGGTGATTGATAACCTGCTGCTGTGATTTTAACCTCCGTTAGGGGCAATTTCAGGGGCGTCAGGGCAGGGATGGATGGACGGATGGAAGAGCCGGGACAGGGTGGCTGCGCCCGCCTCCTCCTTCAGCTGCCAACGGCATCACTTCGGCTCGCTCAGAGGGCCTCAATTTTGATAATTCTGCCCATCGGCAACAACCTGGCTCACATCTGAGCTGCCACGTCAGCCCTGGACCCTTAACTGCCTCCTGCCATCCACTAAGGCGTTCTCTTCCCTGCGTCTACCCGGCAGCTTTGCCCCAGATAAGCAGCAGCGATCAACGTGTACGCAACATTTCTGACATTATCAAACAGCCAAAAGGGCGTTTGCCCGGTTAATGCCCCAGACTCGGGTTTTGTTAGTGCTATTATAAATCAGCTCAGGTTTTTAGGGATAAAAAACGAGCAAAGTGACTTTCTGACGGTTTTGCCAGGGTGACCCAAACCTCCGGCAGCCGGTGGCTCTGGATGATGCCACAGCCAGAGGGACGGTCCCCTGAACCCCCATCCTGGTCCCCCAAATCCCCCCTCCTGCCCCCCAGGATACTTTTCTTTCCCTAGATTACATCGAGCACCACTGCAAACACCGGAGGATCCCATAGGAAGGGCAAGACATTAAAGTAGGCATCGCCCACGGATTTTAGATTTTCCTTTTACTCAGTGGCAAACACAGCCCCTTGGGAAGTCCCTGTCACACCAAACCTGCACAGTGGGGGGCAATGGCCCCCAGCATCTCGGGCATCCCCCTTGCACCCTAAGATCTCCATGCTGGGAGCCAACGGTCCCCAGGAAAAGCAAAGCCCAAGGAGGAGCATCGACTGACCAAGCACCGAGAGTACGCGGGCCATAACACAAGGGAAATCGTTAGTGAGGGCAAGCCCTTCGTTTAAATAAAAAATAAAGTTTTTCTGACGCAGAGCCTAGAAAACAGCTTTGATCAAAAAGTTAGTTTCCCACTAAATTGAATTTTCCAAAGAGGTGGAAGGGAAGGTTTAGGAAAATGTTGCTTTTTACTAAAAAATCCTCCTGATACCTAAAACCAGCATTCGCATTCAGCAGCCGTTTCCTTGGGGCCCTGGTATATCGGGTGCCCTTGCTGGGCTGGGCACCCAGGAGGGGCTGGATGCCCTGACGGACGCTCGGGACACGGGGCGAGAGCCGCCCATGGCCGGGGAGACTGCAGAGCCCCCGGGTCAGCTGCTGCCTTCCCCCAGCCTCCACCGCAAAAATCATGCCATGAAGAGTTATGAAGAAAAATCTGATTTTTTACATTCCTTAAGTTTTCTCATGGGAAAAAAAAAAAAAGCCAACTCTGCCCTCCTTTCACAGGTGGGGAGGAGCTGGCATGAGAGCTCAGCCCTGCGCCCCACCGCCCCGGAGAGAGGATGAAGTGCTTTGGGTCTCATCCTGCACACGAGCATCGTACGGAGCAAAGCGTGAGCTGCAGGGATGCAGCCCCCGGGACAAGCAGCCAAGGTGTGGGAAGGAAAAAACCCCAAGGTGAGAGACAGAAGGCAGAGGGAAACGCAGCAACGTCCGTGCTTCGTTAGCGCACGAAGCTCTGCCTCCCCGTAGCACCCGGCGACCCTCCTGCGAATTAATGGGATGCAAAGCACAGCTTTATCGGTTATTATATTAAGTACGCGAGCAGACATTGCTTACCCAAACGGCTCAGATTATCGAGCTTTCCCCCTATTTTCATATTTGCATTAGCATGACATTATTAACACACTGTCTAGAGTAGAAATTCGTGCAGCAGCTGTTAAATTCCAGGCGGACAGACCTTTTAATGGCACAAGTCAATATGCAATCGCTTCAATTTTGAGCAACCAGCCGTGTGATTTCCTTTGCAAAGTAGATTTGATGGTTTTTGTCAAAATTCGTTAGGCTTTCAAGAGGACAAAACAGAGTTTGGTTACTAGGGATAGCTTCTGCCCAAGAAATCAAGAGTTTGGATTAAAATAAGTTGGAGGCAGCCAGGGTGCAGGAGCTGCCACGGTGCCCGCGGCAAGGGATGGCCCTCGTGCGAGAGCAGTGGCAGGTTGTGCCCGTGCCCAAGGCACCTGAAAGAGGAGAAGGAGCCGAATAAAAGAAATAAAAAGAAAAAATATCTATTAAAAAAATCAGGGATTCATGCCATAGCTTCCCATTTAGTCATTCGCAGAGGGACCTCGCCGGCAGCCGTGCATTAAGCCGCAGTGAATGCTAATCGCCGGATCCCCGACCCCCGGCTAGGGGAAGCTCAGTGACCCAGATACCATCTCTTTAGCGAGAGCGTGCCGTGGCTCTCTAGGCTCCAGCAATCCGATGTTTTCCATGGAATGCACTGGAAGGAGCAAATCTTCCAGCAACTACAGCCCCTCAAAGCCCTCCCTTCGCTGGAGCAACTAGGAGCACTTGAGAAGGAGAAAGTTATTTGTATTATATCTGGGGGAGAAAGGGAAGAAAGGACAATGAATTTTTTAAGCTGGTTGAATTCAGTTATTTTGCTGCTTGGTGACTGAGAAGGAAGCCTTCCCCTGGGAACGGCTGGAACAGCAGCAAGGGCAGAGGGACCAGCAGCAAGGGCAGAGCCCGGAGGGATGGACGCATGGCCCCGGGGGGTCGGACTGCCCCGGGAAGGGCAACACCATCACTAGGAGCAAAGCCTCTGTATTTTTAGAAGCATCACTTTTAAGCACGCCGAGTCATGAAAGCGTTGCTGTGAGCGAAGTGAGCTCACGAGCAATTTTGATATCAGCGTCCGTCTCGGTGAACCTCTTGGCCATCACCAGACTCAAGCGATGGGAAGCGTTACCACTTCAGACCCTCTAAGCAGCGCAAGCATCAATCTCGCGACGGCAGGACTCCACATTTGCTTTGCAACAAACCAGCAGGAAGCTTGGATAAATCATTTTAAATTATGTATTTCATAAAACCTACTTTTCACCAGCTTCCCGGGAAATACAAGCCCAGGACGTTTCCAAATCCTCACGTTCCCTACGAAGCTCTACAAGAGTGGCAAAAACCTTTCTTCAACTCTACCCTCAAACCAATCATGCCCGGAAAACTTTACAGAAGCCATAGCAGCGTCCATCCAGCATCCACACCCGCACCTTCAGCGCCTGTCCCCGGGTGAGGAACCTCCCCGAGGACGCACCGCCAGCCCCGGGGAGCGGCCAGGCCACCCTTCCCCACCCAGCAGCTTCCCCCAGACGCTCCCTGATCCCTTATTAGCTTGTAGAGGGGGATCAGGGAAGCGCTGCCTGAGCCGTAGGGGATTTACAGGGTTTCCCAGGAAATCCTTGAGTACACACAAGTCTCCAGTGGCTGAGATTATGAGTAAATACATTTACCGCCGCCTTTTTAAAGCGTCTCTCTCCTCCTCGAGAACCAAAGAGGAGGAAATTACACAGATTTCCCTGACCCGGGGCAGATCCCCGGCTGATTTCGGTACAAGGGAAGGTCACTGCAGGTTAACTGACCTTCATTAGGTATCAAGTCAAACGGAACCAGCACAAGCGGGAGAGAAATTGTACAAACCCTTGGCAGGGACCCAGAAAACCCATCGCCACGACGCGCTGCCGGCTGCACGTCTTCCCCCACGGTAGCGGGGACCAGCCCCAGCTGAGAGCCCACGGGAAGGGGGAGGCAAGAGGAGGGCTGCGGGCGCAGCTGGGCATCGCATCTGCAACACGAGCTATTGAAGCAAAGAGCCTGAATGCGAGGGGACGGGTTACTGGGCAGCGGAGGCGTTGCACCAGGAGTGCCCCAGTCCCTTGCGCAGTTGCACAAATAATTCCTCAAGGAAATTCCCACGGGCAGGTGGAAGGATGCTGCTATGGGAGCTGCTTCTCTCCAACAACTGAATAAAGACAGATGCCTCGAGCCTTCCTCCACCTTTTCTCTTCTCCCCAGCAGCATCCCTTCTGCCAGGACACACATCCAGCCTCCAGCAGCTGCAAATCACCAGACGGGAGCGATTGCAGGGCCCCAGTTTGGCCAGAGCCAGCCAAGGCTGAGGAGACTGGGCAACCACACGTGTTCCCAGCAAGATCATCCCCTGGGAGGGAGGGGACACACAAGTGACCTGGCTGGAAGCTGGCCCAGGGATTCTCAGTAATATAAATCCACAAAAAAAAACCCCAGCAAAGAATTCCATGCGTGCAAACAACAATCTTGTTCATCGAAACATCAATTCCAGGTGCTGGAAATATCCGAACATGCTTCTGGGTCCTGCAGAGAGTACCCTGGTTATCCTGGACACACTGCCAAGCTTTCTGACTGCTCTTGTGAATGAGAGCAGCCAGTAAAACGCTAAGCCAAGAGCCAGCTTTCTAGTAAACAAATTACCAAAGCTCAGCTCGTGTTCTGGCACCTTTGAGTGAAGAAGCTATTTAGCTAGATGTGCACCTCCAGGAAAATAACGCCACGAGCGAGAACCGCCGCCCCTTTTGCCAGCCTGTAACACCTGGGAAATTCAAAGAGGGAGGGGAGGGAGATGGAGACGTGCTCTGCGCATCCTCCAGCACCTGCAAAAACAGCGTACGCGTTCTTTAAACAAGCGTGGAAATACGCAGGGGTGTGCAGAACCGGGCGGGATTTCTGCTTAGCCCTATGGATTTTATTACCTGTGCATTTCCCAGCCCCTGGGGTCCGCGGGCACCTTCCCCAGCCAGCCTCGCCACGGCGGGGGACAAGGGCAAGGAGACAAGGCTGCAATCCAAGCAGGTTTTAGCAACCGTCCTCTCCCCCGGCAGAAGCTGCCCCCACGCAGCCCCACCAGCGCGGCAGCCGGACGGCGTCTCTGCCTCGGCCTCCACGCCACGCTCCTCGAGCCAACAGCACAAGTCTCCGTGCCTCAGTTTCCCCAGCAGTGACGATGCTGTCGCTGTCTCAAAGGCTCCTCTCTGGCAAACTCCATGTTCAGGGGTGCTTTGGGATAAACAGACAGTCCCAGATTTACCAGGTTACTCGCCATAAAAAAATTGCAGCACTTTATAGATGACTTCGTTACTCTTTTTTTCATACAACTAAAACACGCAAGTCAAAGCAGGAAAAGAAATCAGCATTGTTTAATGGCATTTTTTGCCAGGATGAAGGTTTAAATATCAGTTAGAGCCCTTGTGTGGCTACAAATACTGTTAAATTAAATATAAATACTGTTGTGGGCTGTAAGCATCCCACCTTCTGCCCAGCCATACAGCAGCATCCCCGCTGCCTGCGCTGGGGTAACCGTCGGCAGAGCTTCTCCAGCCATGCTGGACCCTATAGACCCTATAGCCCTCAAATCCGCAAAGCGATGCACGCAGCGGCTTTTGACAAACAATTTGCACAGATTAAAACCCCGAAGCCTTGCTGCAGAAGTATTTATCTGCACCATAAAAGCAGTAGCCAGGCTCAAGCTTGTTAATTAAAAAGACAAAAGCCCGTATAACGTCCCGGTTAAATTGGATTATGGACACTAAAAATAAATCCATGTTTATCGGTAACAAAAAGCCACTTTTCCCCAGTGAGGACAGGGTTTCTCTCTATTTTAACCGGCAGAGGGGGCAGGCAATTGCAGGCAGAGCTGCACTGCGAGTGTCCAGGCAAAGCCGAGCTCTCACTTCCCCAGGCTCGACCCCGGGCTTTGCTGCAAATGCAGCAGCGTTAATGGGGGCAAAAATCCGCATTTCCCCTCCCAAGCTCCTGTTGCCCCAAGGACCCATGTCTGCAAGCCCCGATTCCTCCTCTGATCCCCCACCAGCTCTCAGGGCAGCGGTAAAATTTTACGCTGACGCTTTTTCACTGATCCAGGTGCTTAAAACCAGCCAGATCCCAGGTCTGGGCTTCCCACAGCTGCTCTCCTCTTATCTCCTCAGCAAATGCAGGGACATCAGATTGTGCTCCAGTGTGGAACAGTCATGCTGAAGTGACAGCTTTTTTGTAAGCCTCGGGTCTTTTTTTATTCTGGCCAACTCTAGGTTAAAGGAGATATTTCCCACAGACTAAAAGCAGATAGAGAAAAATTCACAGAAAACAAAAAAACCTCCACAGTACAGACCCAGGCAGTCTCCTGCGTCCCAAGTTTAAAGGTAGAAAAGCTCCAAGGACATGAAAATTGGTTCATAGTCCAGAGAAACAGAGAAAATTCTGTATTTTTTTTCCTTCAGAAAACCTCCCGGTACTTTGAAGCGTAGCAGCTCCAAGAAGCAAGGAAAGCAGCTGTGTGATGAGCTTGCCCATTCTCTGCCCAGCCTTGGCAAATAGGCGTCCCCATAGAGGGGGGCACGTACAGGCGTCCCTTGGGCGATGCCATGGGCACGCAGGCAGAGCAGATGCCACCAGGACCTTGAGCCAAGACAAGCCATCCCAGAGCCAGGGCGGGCTGCCTGGGGCACGCAGCCCATTCCCCCCGCTCGCCAGCTGCCACCCAGCTGGCAGCGGGGCACCCACGCAGGTTACTGTCACTAATCTGGCACAGACGAGGGATGGGGACACTGCTCCTTGCGACACAGTTGCATCCTCCTCCGTTGCATCCTTTTGTGCCGGGTAGCAAAGGGACAGGCAATGCAAGCAAGCAGTTCCCTGCAACACGACTCGGGCTTTGCCCAACCGCTGTCCCTGTCCCCATCTCCCCAGGGATGCCATGGAGGTTTGGGACCTCCGTGGGGATTAGCAATGGGTCTGTCACCTCCAAGGGCTGCCCCAGCTCTGGGCAGGCTTGTAGAGAGGTCCCCACAGCAGCAGCGACGGACATCAGTGTCCACAGGGACACAGCAGGGCTCGGTCCCCTGCCAGCCCCCCAGAACCCCCCTGCTCACAGCTCTGCACACCGGGGCACGCGCCACCCGTGCACCCACCCATCGCCGGCAGCAAGGCAGCCCAGCCCATGGCGGGGTGAGGACCTGCCCCACGCCACGGGCACCTCAAGCAGCTCACACAGAATCGTAGAGGTTGGAAAAGACCTTTAAGGTCATCGAGTCCAACCATAAACCTAACACTGCCCAGCCCACCACTACACCATGTCCCTGAGCACCTCATCCCAACGTCCTTTAAATACCTCCAGGGATGGGGACTCCACCACTGCCCTGGGCAGCCTGGTCCAGTGCTGGACAACCCTTTCGGTGAAGTAAAATTTCCTCATATCCAGTCTAAACCTCCCCTGGTGCAACTTGAGGCCATTTCCTCTCGTCCCATCACTTGTTACCTGGGAGAAGAGACCGACCCCACCTCTCTACCCCCTCCTTTCAGGCAGCTGTAGAGAGCGATGAGGTCTCCCCTCAGCCTCCTTTTCTCCAGGCTGAACAACCCCAGTTCCTCAGCCGCTCCCCATCAGCCTTGTGCTCCAGACCCTTCCCCAGCTCCGTTGCCCTTCTCTGGACACGCTCCAGCCCCTCAATGTCTCTCTGGGAGTGGGGGGCCCAACACTGAATACAGCATTCGAAGTGCGGCCTCACCAGTGCCGAGTACAGGGGCACCATCACTGCCCTACTCCTGCTGGCCACGCTATTGCTGATACAAGCCAGGATGCTGTTGGCCCCATTGGCCACCTGGGCACAGGGCTGGCTCATATTCAGCCGGCTGTCAACCAACACCCCCAGGTCCTTCTCTGCCAGGCAGCTTTCCAGCCGCTCTTCCCCAAGCCTGCAGCGGTGCATGGGGTTGTTGTAGTGTTGCATGGGGTTGCAGCCTTGCACGGGGGGGGTTGCAGCCTTGCACGGGGGGGGTTGCAGAGCGCTGGCAGGAGCAACAGCTTCGGGCTTCAGCTTCCTACGTGTAAACAGAGACTCCCCCTTCCTGCTCACTGCTTCCTTCAGGCACGCAGGCAGATAACATTGTCTGCTGGGGAAAACAAGCTATCTTCATCCCCTGGAGAAACAAAAATCCTCCTGTTGCAGTGCAAGCGATGCCAGCCCCCCTCCTCCTGCAAAGGCTGCCCTAAGGGACCCCCGCAGAGCCCGCTGCCACCCCAGCAAGCTGCATTACAACCCCCTCCCCTTATACCTGCTCCCCCCACCCCTCCTCGCACCCAGGCCGGCTTAGATGCAGCTCATTAAACCAGGCACAGCTGAGATAGATCCACGTAGGGCTGGAGCTTGGTTTTGTTTTTGAGGGTCGGACTAGACGATCTTAGAGGTCTTTTCCAACCTTAATGATTCTATGATTTTCCCCAGCTGTTTCGGCCAGCCCGTGGCCAGCAAAGCCCGAAGCTGCTCTCTGAGCTTCCCTGGTGCTGCTTCTTGCAGGTGAGCTGCAGCACAAACACACCAGTTTATTTTTTAATTGAATAACTGCTGCCAAAAGCTGTGCTGGCCTTGGGACTGGGAGGAGAGCGGCTCCCAGGCTTCGGGGCTGCAGGTGTAGTATCTTCAAAAAGCACCACGTATTTTTGTCCCTTCCCTGGACAGCGCGTTCCAAGGCTCCCCACGCCTTCGGATAAGGCGAAAGCGTTTTGGAGACTAAACACCCCGAAGCTGAAGACAACAGTTTAGGGATGGAAACCCCCTGGGAGGGGGAGAGCGGGTGCTCCTGGGGCTGCACGGCCCCGTCCTGGCTCTGGGGTCACACGTGGATGTGAGAGCCATGGCTTTCCTTTCCGAGGAAGAGAAATGCTTCGTCGCTACCGATAAAAGCCTGGAAAAGCCACGAAATGCACCCTGGAGTGTTTGAAAGCCCAGAAGAGGTGAAGGCTCCTCCGTGGGTGACTTTGTGCTGTTGATGGCAATGCTGGATTTCAGTGGTGACGTTAAGGGACGTGCAGCACTGGGGAAAACGCTGCTGTTGGGGCTGTAAAATGTCCGATGCTCCCAATTAAGCACATTCTCTGCTAAAAAAAAAATGTAGCCACGCCATTCCTGATGTTTCTGGGATTTTTGCAGAGATTTTTGAAAAACGGAGCCCAAATCCTGGCTTTCCTCTAATTTCCCGGGTCCTTCTCGCTCAGCCCCTCTCTGTCCACGCATCCCTTCACAAGGCAGGGGGTACGAGGGTGGCTCCCGGGGCGACGGCTGGTGCCGGCAGCGTGTCCTGAGCGGAGGGAGCAGAAGCGTGGTCCATGCCGGACCACAAACGGGGACATAATTTCACTGAGCTGCTTTCCTGCAGAATTGCACCGTCCGAGCAAGACTGGATTTTGCTCGTGATGGTGGAGCTCAACCCATTGTTGCTGACTCGGAATACACGGACATTTTCGACATCGCCTCTTCTCCCCTTCAGCTGAATTCTGGACCGAATCCTTCTGTCTCCACGGTTTGGGGAGCAAACCATCGTCTTCTTGAGCCTCAGCCCGAGCATCAGCGCGCAAGCTCTCCCTCGCCCACTCTCCGGGGATATTTATAGCACAAAACCTTTGTGGTGCTGGGGGGAGGCCGGTTCCCAGCGGCCGAGGCTCCAGAATTTGGGATCCTGCCCCGGCTCTGCTGCAGCGCGAGGCTCGGGGAGGCCGGGGGAACAAAACGCAGCCGTGCTCCGTCTTTCCAGCCTACGCAGCCTTGCAGAAGCGGTTACACATCCACTTGAGCCCTACGTAAATACACGAGGAACCAGCATTTCTGATGTGCAGGCAGAGGAACATATGGCCCAGCGTATGCAAATGCATTGTCACTCGAAGCATAAAGCAGAGGGGTTTCTGGTGAACATTTCTGAGCGGAACAGAGGGCAGAAATGTAAAAAAAAAAAAAAAAAAAAGATGGCAGCAAATCAAACCCTGAGTAGATCTGCAGTATCTAGGTTACCTTAATTATGTTCAGCTAAATATGGATGCCAATTAATTAGAGGGCTGCTGATTTCCAAAGAAAATTAGTTTAGTCTTAATGAGCTAATCAGTCCCTATTTAAAAAAAAAAAAAAAGAAATTATTAGACTGTACAAAGGCGTGTGCCGAGGAGCGCTGAGGTCTGCTCCGGCTGGGATTTATTGGGTGCAATATTGCCAGGATTTCCACACGGAGCTGACAATCTCTTCGGAACAGGTTGCAAACGGTATCACACTCCCTCTGCTCTTATCCCACTGGGACCGGGCTCCGTTTGCCAGAAAAAAAGGGTAATTTGCTGGCAATACTGGCTTATTAGCTCAGGATTTAGGACCGTGAGCAAGTGGCGCGCGGACGGGCATCCTCCCAGCCTGGGCTCGGCGGCGTGGGGAGGGAGGCAGAGCCGGGGCTGGAGCGCTCCGAGTGCTCAGACAAAGCTCCTGCTTTTTCGAATATTAATAAGAGTCAAGCTGTGCGCTGCAATTAAAACGCTGATTATAATTTCTTCCATCTGTAGCTGATTCTACTCCAGAAATTAAAGAGAAATTCAGAAGAGATGTGAACATTACACGGGGAAGGCGTCTAAGAGGAATGCCAGGGCGTGGGGAGACGGGGTGCGGAGGGGCTCGGAGGGGAGCGCTCCGGCATCCCACCGCGGCCGGCTCTGCCAGCTTCCCCTCCCGGCTGGAAATCCCGGCAGGTTTGGCACTGTGACTTTGCTGTCTGGGAGCCTGAGAGACAACCACCTTCTCCCCACGCACGTGGTATGTCTTCAGACGCGGTGCGTCTTCAAGTTACGTGGGGTAGGTGCATCCCCAATGGGAGTGAGTGCAGCTCCTCCGATGTCAAAAATGCTCCCGAGAATGAGTGACTCGGAGCCCCATGTCCCCTCCTGCAGCCCAGGAGCCGTGGGGCGAGGGCAGGGTGCCTGGGGATGGGATGCGGGTACCAGCTCGGAGCTGCCGGTCCACACGCTGGAGCACCGGCGGGAGAGCATCAGTGCAACCACCATACCCCACGGCAGTGCCCTGCGCTCAAGTTTCAGAAGCAAAGCAAATATTTATTTCATGTTCAAGGTCGCTGCCTCCCGGCTTTTCCTCCAAGAGACGCAGCTCTGCGTCTGCCGGGGGGACGAGCGCTCGGCCAGGAGCCACCGCTGCACAGCAAGTGCAGTCCCACGGGGCGGCTTCTTGAAGCATCAGCTGAATTTACGGGAGTTTAAAATTGCATGAGCAAGAGATGCACGGATTCACGTGGGTACTCGCGCAGAGAGCTGGGGAAAGTCTTAGCTGGGGAAGGAAAAGCACAGAGCGGCGGGGAGAAAGGACATGTGCTGCAAACAGGATGAATAGTGCAGAGGTGCGTGCGCCGCTTCTCCCGCGCAAAGAGCTTTAGACGGGCACGGCTGCAAACTGAAGGCCAGAGTCCCCTGCGCAGCACACGGCTCCTGGGCATCGGCCGCTGGTAAGGGGCTAGGGCTCGGTGATGGAGTCTTAAAAATAAATCTTGTGTGAGGTGGCATCTGCTGCAGTGCACAAAGCAAAAGCCCCTGGGGTTTTGCAACAGGAAAACTGGGTGGGCAGCCATGCTCTCCCTCTCAGGCTGTCCAGGGCGTGAAATTCGAGGGCTGAGATTATATGGATAAGCTCAAATAAAGGGCAAGGACTGCTTGGCAGGACAAGGGGCTCCATGGGGACTCCCCCGCTTTCTAGGAGCTGTGTTGGGGAAATACGGGGGTCACAAACCCGAGTAGCCTCTGCCACTGCGAAGATGTGCCCAGCACCCGCCCTGCCGGCACGTGCTCACTGAGAGATGCCAAAAACACTTTTAACAAACGTTTCATTTTCTTCCTAAAGAAAAAAAACTCAATTCACTAAGGCAGCTGTAAATCCTCCCTTCCCCGCACAAGAAAACCCCGGTAAAGGGTTTCCAGCAGAGGCTTCGAGGCATCCTGGGGACTCCCAGGACGGAGCACGCGTAGGGACTGGCTCCGGATTGGAGTCCCCTCCGCCGGGGCCAAAGCTCTTACCTGCTCGAGGGGGATGACGAGGAAGGAGCCCCCGCCGGCGCTCTCCGTCACGATGGCGAGGAAGCGGGCGTTGACGGCGCAGAAGTGGTTGTCGTGGACGTTCTTGGTGATGGGGATGCCGTCGAAGCAGTGCTCCCGGCTCGCCACCTTCCCGTAGACGTTCCGAAACTTGGAGCTGCGGTACTGCGGGCGCCATGACATCTGCGGGGCAAATGCAGGAGGGCTTAGCCTTCCGAAAATACCCCACCCGGGCCGTTTCCCAGTTGCTTTCCAGTTTCCAACCCGTGCTGCGATAGGGGTTTTGCCTGACGAGGCACAGCAGTATCGGGGCGGCCCAGATGTGCAAATATAACACCCTTGAAAAAATGTAGGATGTCTCCCCGGTGCAAGGTACAACTCACAAAAGGCATTAAAAGGCTCTCTGCTGTTGCAAAATTTAAGCTGATCTCCTTTTCAGCATGAACTGCTTATCTAGAACACACAGCGCTACTACTTCATGTGCATATGACAAATGAATTAAGGCTTTTAATGTGATGACTTGGAAATGGATTGGTCTGGACCACATGAAAGCATCAGGGCAGAATAAGAGCACTCAGGCAGGGAGTGAGCATCGGAGAGCCGGTACACGTGGCATTCAGCTGTCTCAGCTTATTTTGCACGGGTGTCCCCACGTGGGCTAACCCATAGCGTTGCCGGAGCACTTGCCATTGCTCCCAACAGCGAGATGCTCCCAGGGATCCCACCAGCTGATCCCGGCAGACCAGGGATCCCAAGGACCCACGAGCTCATCCTGCTTCCCCGCAGCAAGTCCAAGCGCTGCGGATGCACGCACGGAAACGAGTGCGCTTTCGCTTGTCCTCACTACTTTGCTTTTTCTAAGTTAAAAAAAAAAAAAAAAAGACCGCTTTTTTCGTTTCAGTCTTCTTTTGAACAATTCTTACGGCAGCGCAGGTGTTCATGATAAAATCTATAAAGATTTAAGGCACTTTGAGTGCGCAGAAGAGCATAAGCGTTTAAGCCACCTTAGAGCAACACAAGTACCGGGCTCTGTCCAAACACACAGGAATTGCAGCCCGAGGACTCGTGGCCGCTCACGTCTTCATAACCAGCATCTATTGCCAAAAGCGTGCTAGCGTGTACTTAAACACTGCGTCATCTGCTGAGAGCATCTCTCAGCGTGGGGCAACGCCAGCGCAACGCTCTGGTGGCTGCTCGCACCCCCAACAACTCCGACGGGGTCCCTGCGTCGCCCCAAACTCACCACCACGGGCACCCGGTTGGGAGCAGAGCGTGTCTGAGCAGCATCTCCTGAATTTGAAAGGGGAACGCTAGGAGTGTTTCCATCTCTAAAAAACTCTTATGAGCAAGCCCAACAGCAGGACTAACCCATGGCTGCGGGGCCAAAGGCAGAGCGAGGAGCAGCGGAGGGCGATGGCTTGCGGCGTGCACGATAGGGCCGATGGCAAGGGACGTCGTGCGAGCAGAGCCCCCCCGCGCCGATGTTCCTCGCGGCATCCGACACCCCGCCTGCAGGAAAGCTCTGCGAGGGAGGCTGCGGGGCTGCCTGCAGACCCCCCCCCAGATCCCCCTGCACTGCCTTGACCCCGTATCCACCCGTCGCACCCAAAATCCCAGCTGTATTTTCCATCCCACCAGCAGCACATAGGCTGGGAGCATCCTTCTGAGGACGCACGGCAGCACCAGGGCTGCATGTTTGCCGTGGAGGCGATGCTGCCGGCAATCCCCAGGCTGCAAGGAAAAAGGACACAGATCCTTGAGAATTTAACCCGAAACGAGAGCAGAGAGGCATTTTTGGCTGGAAAGGTTTCTGCTCTGAAAAAATGCAGACTCACGTCCAACAAAGCGCTGTGAATCTTTGCCAAACCTACCCAAGCGGTCGGAGCCAGGCAGGGCAAGGAAAAACACCCCGACCGCAGCTTGAGGAGTGGCTTTCAAGAGTTTCACTAAATCTTACATTTTCTTTGTCTGAGCAGATGAGTTTTCATACTGAAATTAAATTTTTTACAACGTTAAAAAGGCACAAAAATGTATTTTGCTATTTTTTAAGCTCTCGATTTGCTCCGTGATCCCAGGACTTTGCTTTCATTTCTGCCATCCCTGCACCTCTGCTCCGGACCTATTGCAAAAAAGCCCCAAATTCTACCAAAAGGGCCCTTTGCTCCATCCTTCCCCCGCTAAACTTTTCAGATGCCTCGTAGCGTATCCCCACGCAGGAGAAAAGCCAGGGACCCCCCTGCGGAAACCCCTCCTGCCGCACGGGGGTAGCAGAAAAGGGGCTCCCAATATTTTGTGCATCCAGAAATTCAATTTAACAAGTCGCTGCCAAACGAAGCGCCAGCACAAACGAGCTCCAAGCAGCCCGAGACGTGTTTTTACCCTTAACGTGGGTCCTCGCGTGTGTGCTAGGGATGCTCCCTACTCGCCGTGGTCCCCAGACACGAGAGCGATGCTGCTTCCAGGACCTCAGCACTTTCGCATCTCTCTTTTTTCCAGCCCTCCCTGTTTTATTCTTTCACCAAAAACTGGGCAAGTCTCCATTCAGCTCCCGCCACGCCGGGAGGAAGCAATAAGCTCAAGTGCCTGTTTCGCTGGAGAAATCCAGAGTTTCTTTCCTTTAACCTCAGTCAGTATTTCCTGTAAACAGCGTCACATCGCCCCGGGGATGCAGACAGCCCGGAAAAGCCGGCAAAATCCCTGGCAAGGGGCTTGGGGCTGCCCAGAGCTGGCATTGTGTGGCGGGCGGCTCCCGGCTGAGCCCTTTCCTGCAGATTTCTGGGTTTGGCAGCTGGCGGAGGCTTTCCCGCACCAGAAGGAGCTCCCAGAAAGTGCCGCACGGGAGAGCCGGGGACCTGGGGGTCTCACGGGGGTCCCAGCCCCACCGGCTGCGGGGAGCATCAGCCTTCGGATGGAGGAGGGAGGCGGTGCGGGAGGAGGGGGGAAAAGCAGCCGATGGGACGCTTATGTCTCAACGTTGGTTCTGGTTCGAAAAAATAAAAAGCTCGGCATCCTTTGCCCCTTCGCCTGGCTCCGAAGCAGGCTGCTCCTGCCGGCGTTTTGTCCCGTCGCTGGAGCAAGGCGCTCAAGAGGTGGGCGGGCAGGAAAAGTCCACTTTCAAAACACCGTCACGTCTGGTCCCTCAGCAGATGGCTTTGGCAGAGGTTGTGTTCTCTGGCTGGAAAGCGTCCCGGGGAAAGCGGCGTCTTGCTCTGCGGTGGTTTACACCTCCGGGTTTGGCACGTGGAGGTGCTGCCCGCGCCGGCGGGATCTGCCCGCCCTGGGCTGCCACGCTCTGCCTGAAGCCCTCTCCCCGCGGAGCCCACGGGGCTGCAGCAGGCATTGCCTACGAATAAAGACCTAGAAATACTTTCTGACCAAGAAAAAGCCCACCGCTTTCCCATTGCATTATCCCATTTGGGGTGCTTTCGCGAGTGACTTTTCGGTTCCGGATTGATGAAAACTTTGAGTTTCCAAGAGGATGCCACCTTTATTTTTCCGTTTAATTGTATTCGGTATTCCTCCATTTATTTTTCCCCACTATATACACTTAAACCTTCTCTTTGAAGGTAGTGTCATCTCATGCGGCTTCCAAGCATCCAGGGGACGGGGGAAGGAGCAGGAGCCCTTTGGTTTCTGCTGGCAGCCCATGGTGGCTGTGGCACTGAGACCGCGGCAGCGCCGCCGGGGACACCGCAGCTCCGATCCCGAAAGATTTCCCCAGCGCCCGGCTGCTCCCGAAGGATGCAGACAAGAGTGCGAGGCCACCGAGTGACCTCAGGGATGCCAGGAAGAAGAAAGTCAATGAAAAACCAACGGGCGACGGGCGATGCACCGCCCTTACGCTGCAAACATGGCTGCTGAGGGGTTGCACGTGGGAAGTCTTCCCAGCAAAATACATGGTTTCACAAGAAACACCACTTTATAATGGGAAACTGTTGAAAACAAGTCGAATTTTCTAGCCAGGAGGATGAAAATCTCTTATCCCCCAGCCTCTGCAATCCAGGGTAGGGGTACAGTTTCAAATGGGAAATAGTTTTGTTATTTACTTATTTATTTTCCCTCCGCGTGCTGCTTGGCGGAGTCCGTCGCTCCCCGGGGTTTCCGGGCTCGGAGGGGGCACGTTGGAGTTCAACAAACATCCTATTTCCTGGCTCAGCCAGCGAAGGCTTTTGAAGACGAGGAGGGGACGGAGAGGAGGGGGGACGCGGGGATGCTCCGGACACCGGCAGGACGCAGCTCAGCGTTCCCTGCCACCGCCGAGTATCTTGCAGGTGGGGCTGACATTTCCCAGCCGGGGAGGAAAGGAGCCTCTTCCCCAAAGGAGCTCGGCTCGGGCGAGACAAAGCGGGAGAGGAAAGGCTGGACAAAGCGAGCCAGCCGCAGTCCCTCGCTGGCCCCTCTGCCCTCCGCTTCCTCCCCGGGGGATGGCGACGGCGGCCGGGGGCTTTGCACGGGTGTTTGCTTGCGGAGACCGAGGTGTCTTACGTCCCACGGGGTGTGGGGAGAGGTGGCCGTGACCTGGTCGTGGTGGCATCGTTGTGGCAAGCCCTCTGCGTGCCAGGGGACAGGGACCTTCCCCAAAACTTAAAGAGAAACGTTGCATTTGCTGTCTGCCCCTTGGATTGAAACCCTTGCTCCATCTGCATTTCGGCAACCGTGGAAATGAACAGCATTGCAGCCTCTTGGGGTTTTTGTTCCAAATTTCTTTTCCTTTTTCTCCTCACTTACAAGGTATTTGCGGGGGCTTTGACTTAAATTTTGCAACTTTGTGTCTGCTCAGAACCTATCGTTTTCATTGCAAATTCTCTTCCCCCTACGAATACCCTTCCCTCTGCTCTAGAACAGAAAAATGAAAAAAAGAAACTCGGGGTGAATTCAGGGACGCTGGTGAGCCGCCCAGCCATCACCCCACAGCCGACGGGCACGCTGCTGCTGGCTGCTCTCCGGGAAGGCAGAGGATGCTGGAAGACAAAAAAATCCTGGTAATTTTAGCTCCTGCGTGCCGCTTGCCCTGGTGCGCTTATACAAAGCCACGGATGTCCCTGGCCCCCCGGTCGGCCCCGGCTCAGATCGAACTCCCGGCAGCGAGGGACCCGCTCCTGTCACCCTGCGATGTGCCACATCCAGCAGTTCTGGAAGTTACTATCCAGAGCATTTGCAATCCTACAATATATAACTTTTATGAAACTCGCTTTTTGAGTAATTCTCTACATTCTGCTGACGCTAATGGGCATTTTTATTTTTCCATCACTTCACTCTCAATGGCTCAGAGGCATTAAAAAAAAATATTATTGATTTATTGGAGTCATTTCCATCCATCTCCAGAACGGGACTAATGTGCCACCATTTCCAAGGTTCATTCTAGCTCTGCATTATTCTTCGACTCTGTTTTTTCCTTTCATTACAAAACTCCTCCCTTGTTTGGGTTGAGCAGAACTTACATGAAAAACGGGAATACTATAAAGCACTTTGAGGCGAGGCAATGAAATAAATCCCATCCCCAACCACGACATTCAGCATCAACACTAACTTCATGAAACAAGCAGCAGCAGAGAAATTCTCCGCTCCGCTCCGGTGGTTTTAGGCTCGTTGCAATGTTTTACTTATTTAAGTGCTTGAGGGGAAGAAGGTGTCCCAAAATCCCAAGCTGGAAGGTGGAAATCTCCTTTGTAACAACAGCTGGAAGAGAAAACGGGTGAGCTGGGAAGCCCCGAGCAGCGATCCAGGGCAGTGCGGAGCATCTCTTTCCCCTTCCTCCCCTACCCCTGCTCCCCCAGCGGCCCCGGGGAGGGGCAGAAGGCAGCCCCGGGGAGGGGAGGCCCAGGCAGCGCTGCCGTCCGGCTCCTCCTCTCCAAACAAAAGAATAAAGCAGCTCATTGAGGTTTCATAATCGGAGCAACGATATCTGCCACCGCCGGGCAGCTGCGCCGAGCTGGGCACCCAGGCGGGGGTGAACACCCCTCCTTTAGCAAAAATATTTCATTGAAGGAGAAATGCAGAGGAGCGCCGGATTGTTCCTGTGCGTCATCGCGGCGGTTTCGGTGCCGTTCCTCAAAACCAGAGGAAAACGCACAGACCTGGAGGTGGGGAAAGACCCCAGGGACAATATTACAGGCAAGGAGCCCGGCGTTTGCAGCTCCGGGTGAAGCCTGCTGCGCTCCCTGGCACCTTTGCAGAGTTGCACGAATATCTTACTCCGACCCTGCCCCGCTGCAAAAGCAGATATGGGGAGAAGATGGACAGGAGCATGCAATGTAGGCCAGGTAGCAAGAGACTTTCCATGCACAATAGGGCTGGATCAAGGCGACGATGCTGAGGAGCGGCTGCAGCCCGTACCAGGGAAGGGACGGGCAAGTTGTCCTCTCCAAGAGCGCAGGCTGGTCCGTGCGTGGAGGTTGCAGGGAGCTCAATTCCCTCTTTTTCCCCATCTATCCCGGGAGCTGCAATATTACAACAGGGATCACAGGGCTGACACGCGAGCAAGAAGGGGGGGCATCCGCCCGAGCGGCGCGGGGAGATCCCCAGGACGAGGAGCAAAGCAACCCCGCGGCCGTGGAGGGGTGAGAGCTGCCCCGTCCCGGGCACCCTGCGAGCTCCTGCTTCTTGCAGGGTGGGGAAATAAGCTTCTAAGTGGGTGTCTCAGGCTGCCATTCAGTTTTACAGCAGGGAGCAGCTTCAGGAGCAATTGCATTAAAAAAAATCCCAACCAAACAACTTTTTACTTTGCCGGGTTTTCTCTAGCATGGAGGACTCTACCCGCCCCGCAGCCCCCATCAGCCGGGCAGAGCAGATGCCGTGGGGCAGACGGATCTGACCCGCGTGTCCCAGCAGCGCGCACAAAACCCACGGGGACCAGCTCTGCCCACGTCCCCCTGGGAACGGCACTGCCAAGGAAAAAAAAAAAAAAAAAAAAAAGGGAAACCAAGAAGCAAAAAAAAACCCCAGTCCCTCTTTGGAGGCTTTTCTGATCCTCCGGCAGCTCCAGCCTTTGCCTACCAGCAGCAGCAGGACACAGCTCTTGTCTCAATGTGTTTATTTTTAAATGCATCTTTTCAAGCATCGGGAGTCTTGGCAACAGCAGCCAGGAGGGAGAGCTTGCGCAAAGAGCCCCTAACGCTGCAATAGGCACTTGCACAGCACAGCGGACTGTAATCCCGAAAAAAAAACCCCTGTATTTCCTATATATAGCGCCGTTTAATCTGCCTCAAGCACGAAAGCTTTCAGAGCAATGAATTTCTGCTCTCACCTGTACGAAGCAGTGATTTTGGGGGGTTGGCGATCCCCCCCCCAGCCCCGGCGCAGCGGGAGCCCTTTCTCCTTCGCACCGTGCCCCCCAGCAGCGCGCTGGGGGGGTGACAAGGGGGCTGTGGCACCTAGAGCAGATCTTTGGGTGGCACGTAGCATCTCCCATGGCCTTAGAGAGGTTTTTAATGGGAAACCGGTGCTCTTTCATGGTAACTGTCTGACTTACTGTCCCGTCCGTGGTTAAGTATCAGGGTTATGGTTGACTAGCAAGAAAAAGATATTTGCATGAAAAAAGCGTGTTGGGAAAAGGAAATCCAACCCTCATTTTTTGCCTAGAAAATCTGGGGCTTTTAGGAGGGGTTTCATGGCACTCCAGGAGACAGTGCCTTTCCGAAATCACATTATTCCCTTTTTTATTCCTCCTCCCGGTGCAGACGGAGGTTCTGGCGAGCATTCCCCATCCGGGGCTTTCCAGTTTTGTACAAAGAAGGCACAGTTGTGTAGAAAGAAACCCAAATCCAACTGAAACCCACCCCCCGGTGCCCCCGGTGCCCCCCTTGCGTGGGGTTATTTTCCATCTCTCCTCTCCGGAGCCAGCCCGTTGCCTGCACATCCCTGGGAGCCGCTGGGCAGAAGTTATTTTCCATCAAAAAGGTCAGCGGTGCTCAGGTTTGACATTTCGAATATCGATCAGCCATTAAGGCAATGAAGTGTTACTAGGCAAAAATAAAAGCTCCTTTTCGGCAAGTCTTAACCAAGGAGACGGCTTCATTTGTAGGAAGCACAGGGCTGCCCGATCCCCCCTTCCCCTCGCCCGGGGACGCTCCTCACAGCTCCCGCGGGTGGAAAGCAGGGAAGAAAACATCAAAGTAGCTCACCAGGGCTTATTTTAGAGGAAAAAGCCACTACCGGACCCATGCCGTGCCACCCTCCTGAGCACGCTGCTATGTGCCTTGCAGGACAGAGCCATCGTCCCCAAAGTCCCTGCAAGGCGAGCACGACCCTGCTCTGGTCCCGATGCTCCTGCACACCCGGTGAGCACCAGCACGGGGGGATTTAGGAGCCTCGTGGCCAAGGTGGGATTGAACCTTCCCACCGGCCGTGGTGCATATTGGCCACGGGCTTGAGGGCGAGCCCAGGACCCGCAACGGCCAGAAGCAAGGGGACCTGCGCCTGCGGAGCGCTGGGATGAGCGTGGCTGTGCCCGTAGCCTAAATCAAGGCTGGCAAACAGCAGAACACCGTCCCTGCGATCACTCCGTGGTGGGGGAGCCCCCGCAAAGCCACCTCCCCGTCCCGACCCCGTCCTCGCTCGCTTTCCTTGAGCCGAGCCGCTACTTCGTCCATTCGGAGGGGAAAATGCACGAGCAGGAGGGTGGCAGAGCCGCTCGCGGGCTGCGGCCGGACGGTGCCACCCCCAGACGTGTCCGGACACGGAGGGTGGGACCCGCGCGGTGCGTGCCCGGTGCGTTAGCAAAGCGTGTATGTAGGATTTATGCTGCTGGAATCCACTCCCTAAAGAAAAGCTTGAAATTAAACAGCTATATTTTGATAAGATACCCAGCATTGCCAAAATTAGTCATCAAATGCTTATTGTTCCATGCACGTTAGATTAGAGCCAAGCAAATGCTGATTTTAATCTCTCCAGTACTCTAATGCTCTGATGCTTCTCAATTCAACCTTGAAAACCGGTTTTGTTCACATTAATGGCTTTCATGCTAACGAGGCTCGGGAAGACTTAACATTTAGGCACATCCCGTTCTTCATTTTAATAACAATTCCGCCACAGAGAGCAACACATGTTCGCAGTGTACAGGCGTAATTCAGCCACCAAACGTGTCTGAAAGTCCAGATTCAGCATTGCTGCAGGATTGCTGCTTCGGCCGGGCACCCAGGCGCGTTTGCAGCCCGAGCTTGACTTAAAAGCAGACGGGCTAAGAAATGCCGAGCGTCCGGTGTAAATTAAGTGGTTTCTCTTTTGTGCCAAGGGACCGTCAGAGCAGAGCCAGCCAGTTGGGCTCTTGGCTTGCTTAGGCTCAGCTGCTGTTTCTATGCATCTCTCTGTCCCAGCCTTATTAAAATGCCCTGCGCGGGACACTCACCAGGCTGCTGTGCTTGCTTCCCAGCACGCTAGACTTGTGGAGGTCTCTCATTGACTCGACAAGAGCTCTGTGCAGAGAGGGAAAGCAAAAACATTCAATTCACCATCCCGGGAGGCTGCGATAAAACACACAAACCCTTCCTGCTTCTCCGCGCCGCGGCGTTGGGCAATGCATGGCAAGGATCCGACCCCCACGGGGACGCTCCCGGGCAGTTTTTGCAGGAGCCGGAGCATCGCCGGCGGCAGGGCACGAGGCCGAGCCCCACCGGCAGCAGCCAGCACGCTGACCCCCGTGTCCTCCTCCCCGGTGACTGCCAGCCCCGTTTAGGATAATTACGCGTTGCTGCCTTTCTTCTAGAGAAGAAAGTCATTCCAACACAAATAGTTTTTGCTCCTGCGACCGTTAGCAAATGGAGGCATTTACGTACACGGCACATTACCCGACTCATACACAGCCTGGCACCGTGCTCATTAACCGGTCCAGAAGCCCGGGCATCGGCAGCGGGACGTAAAGCAACATCTATTCATACGCCCAGGTAAAGTTTGCTGGCGAGTCGGCTGCTCCGCTCCGAGCCCCCGAAGCACCGGCGTGGGCACGACTGCCCCTCGCCTCCGCAGCCAGGGCGGGATCCGGCCCCAAACCCGGCGCGGGGACGGCTTGACATGGCAGCGGGGCTGCAGCACACGCGACAGGCGGGGGGCTGGTCCACGCGGCCTCCCCAGGGCAGCCCCTTCCTTGGGGAAGCACAAAATGGGGAGCGTTGTTTTTTTGCTGGATATTTTCAGTGCGACCGGCTTTTGCAAGCAGCAGAAATGGGGGCTTGCACTCAGCTACGGGGAAAAGCCGTTTTGCACGCTGCCACCGAGCAAACATTTAAAACGGTGCCATTTCAAAGGCTTCAAGTTTGTAACTTGTGCTTCTCTGCAAGAAGCACTTGCTTGACGTTTGAAAAAAGGCGGTTTGCATGAAATCCGGCACAGGCTGACGGATGCAGCTTGTTGCCGCGTTCCCAGCCCGTGTGCCACCGAGGAACAGCCCCAGGCGCCGGGGACGGAGAGCAGAGCCCCGCACACCCGCGCCGGGCTGACAACACGCCAGCACAGCAGCGATGATGACCAGAGCCCCAAAACCGCGTCCTGCCATCCTGAGAAAGTTACAGGGGCCGGAGGGGAAGAAGGGGTTTGATGGTTATATGAGGTCGGTTCAGGATTATATATTGACCACTAAAAAGCAGATTACGGGTATTTATGAGACAGGCAAAACTGCACATCCCATTACAGAATAACTACGTCGATAATGAGGAATAAAGCTCCCCATTAAGCCTCCATGCAGCTATTACGGTTTGGATGGCTCGGTAGTTTTGATTCCAAGATAACATCGGTTATCTGCAGGACCTCATCCATCTCCTGCTGCCGTGAGAGCGCGGTGGCTCCCGGGCCGGGGCTGGGGACGGTCACAGCTCGGCTGGGGACGGTCACAGCTCTGCTTCGCCCCAGCACCCGGCTGGCCGAGCCCCTGCCCCGGGGTCTCACCGACACCCATGCAAGCCCCTCCACGGCTGCCAGCGGGCAGAAATGCCGCCTGGAAAGGGACCCAGTCCCAAATGCCATCAGCATCTTGAAGCTGCTTTTTCTTTCAGATCAAGTTTTTCCAGGCATGTTTTCGTTCCTCAGCAAAAAAATGATTATACATATCCCAAATTAGTTATAAATGTTCAAGAACAAAGAAAAGAGTCTCCTCCTTTTTTCCTGGTCCTGATATGGGTTTGATCCCCGTGAAAAGCTGATAAGCAATTGCATAATTTTTGCTTTATTGACACAACGTGGAGCCCCGGGGCACCGTGCCGGGCAGAGCTCAGCAGCGTGCAGAGCCACGGGCACGCCGGCCCTCACCCCTGCCAGCCGGTCCTCGTCCCTCGCCGCGACGCGCACCCGCGGCAGGATGAAGTGCCATCGGCCCCCTCTTCTCTCGGGGGGAGAGCCCTTCAGCCTGCTCTTGACAAGACTTTGGAGACCCACATCCTACAGTAACCAGCAAAGCTCCTTGTTTTCTCCTTATTTATGCATCCGGCTGATGGCACAACCAGCGGGAGCGGCAGAGGGAAGCTGAGCGCATGGCTTGGGCTCCGCACCCAGCCGCAGGAAACACCTTTGGGCTCTGATAAACACCGGAATAAACGCACCGAGCGGGGCCTCGTAAAAGAGCACGTTCCTATAAAACAGGCGGTCATCTTCCCATCCCCTCCGTCCCGCGGAGGTGGCTGGGGGTCGGTGTGGGGCGTAGCTCAGGTCTCACCCCACAGAGCACCCCTTTGGCAGCTCCCTCCCAGCAGCTCCCTCCCGGTTCACAGCCTGCTCCGCGGCGGGAGGTGCTGCCAGCCCATCGAGGACCGTACGCTGGCACGTGGGACATCCGCGGCGTGGGCTCGGCCGGGCCCCCAGACCACATGTTGGGTTAAGGTTGCGTTAAAAAAAACCAGACTTGGGGGTTGATGCTGAATTCACTGTGCCCTTACTCGGGGCGGGGGGGTTGCATTTGCCTGTTTGCTATAGCGAATGAGGAGACGACGGATTTAATTGCCTTGCAGCGCAGGAGCACCAGCGCTGATGTGGGCTGGCTGCCTCCTCCACGGGCGGGCTGGCACCGTCCGCTCGTGCTGCGCCCCGGGAAGGTGCCCCCCACCGACGCACCCACGCACCGAACCTCTCCCCCCGGCAGGGACGGCAGGGAGGGGGACGGCCCCCGCCGATGGTGAGACACGGGTGCCGCAGGAGCAGCGGCTGTGCTGAAGGGGTGCGTTTGGGCTGCCCCACGCTCAGCCCTGACCCGCGGAGCGGCACCAGGGCTGCCGTGAAGCTCCACGGGGTGATGTCCCCGCGTGAGGAGGTGACGCTCGGGCGGGCAGGCAGGAGCCTGGGCATCCCCTGGGCTCGCTCTGCCCCACGTGCCCGCATCCCAGAGCTCTACCGGCGCAGCCCCAGTGAAGGGGGCCAGGGACAGCAGCGCGTTGGGACGCTGCGAAAGGCGGTTTCCAAGGTTGTGCTGCAAATCCAGATGTCCCTGCATCAGCTTCGCCCCGCGCCTGCCCTCCAGCACCTCGGCGGGTGCTCTGCAGCAGCCAGCACCGACAGGACGAGCAGCACCCTGCGCCCAAGATCAATGCTGTGATTCGATGTACGACGCTGTGATGATGTTAGCACTGGGGCAACGTCCGGGCAGAGGAGAGACCGGGGACATCAGGCGGTCGTACAGCCCAGGGCAGAGCTCCCAAGGGGCTGAGAGTGTCCCCACCGCAGCGCTGCTCTGATTTGGTCCCCCTCAAAGTGGGGCTGAGCTGCCAAGAGCCAGAGCAGATCTCTGCTTCTGCACCCATTGGGGTGGGGGGTGCACCCCAACTCCACGACGGTGACCCCGGAGCGGGGGGAAAGGCCCGAGACGGGATTTTTGGCAGGCACGGTTGGCTGTGGGAAAGCCGCTTGTCCTTAGCGCGCAGACAAGAAGCGGCAAAGAGAGTTCCGTGTTTACCCAACTTGTAAAGGGCAGTAGGTTGATTTTACAAATATTAAGGAGTAATCCATTTAACGTGGTCTGAACAAAGGACAAAAGACAGATGAACGTTTCTGAAGCGATATCTGCCAGCTGAGTTTTTTCCAGCCTGGAAGGAAGTGACTGGGATTTCCCTGGAGTTCAACTTCTCAAGGATTTCTTCTTTCTAGAGCCCCCTGACTGCCTGGGAAGAGCCTCTCCTCTTCCCAAGCCGCTGGGAAAAAAGCACCAAGCAAGGCCAGATGTCTCCTGGCCACGGGGCCGGGCTGTCACCGCGAGTCCCCATCCCTCCTTGACCACGGTGCTGCTTCGCACCCGCCCCGGGCGCTCCACATGGTCCCGCAGACGTCCCAGACTGCCCGGGAACGATGCAAAAAGCATCCCTGGCACCAGCATTTGCGGGACCGGCGGGGGCCCCGATTTGGACCATTTTCCCCCCAGGAAACCTTCCGGGGGAGGCAAACCAAACCTCTCCTGGGCCCGCGTGCTGAGAAGAAACACAAATCTCACGCTTGTCAATAAATTATGCAAACAAGCACAATTTTCCTCCCACTCTGTTTCCCAACTCCTTCCCACCCCGCGAAGCCGGCGGAAACATCCTGATGAAGCACAAAGCGTTTCTGGCCCCCGGAGCTGCCCTGGGTCACTGACCACAGGATTTTACCCTCCTCCAGCTTCTTGGAATAATCTTTCCTGGAGGGCAAAAATATTGCATGCTTTTTCTCAACTTGAGAGGTTTTTAGGAAACTCAGAGAGGCAAAAAAAAGTCTCTTTTCACGTGTCGAGACAGTTGGGTAACCGAGCCAGGGGCTCGTCCATGAGCGTTATTTCACATCGCGTCACACGTCATCAAGAAGACTGAGTCAAGAGACTTGGTCACAACAGGTTTTTTTCCCAGCCAGGATAAAGCACTTTTAAGCAGAATAAGCGGGGCTGCCTGTATAACAAGAGAAAGGCTCCGGTGGGAGGATGCCATAAATCCAGCCCCTCCTAAACTCACCTGCTTTTTTAATCGTAGAGAGGGGAAAAGCCACACGCACGGGTGTTAAAGGGCTGGGGGACGGTGGGGAGAAGGGGGCTGCCGGACCCCCCGGGTAAGAAACTGCCTGGGAAGATGCTATTCGGTGGGTGAGGGTAAAAAAATTGGGGCAAAAAGGACTGCTGGCAGCACTAACATTGCTACTTTTCTGATAGCCTGAAAAAAATCCTTACCGAGCCCCAGCTTTGTACGGGACGTGAATCACCGAAACTTATTTATCCTGGCAAAGAGGACTTTTCTAAAGCAGGGAGACAGTGCATGGGTGAGCAGCTCGGACGCCTCTCCCTCACTTGCTGTTTTCCACCCAAAGGCCCCAAAATGTTCCCCGGGAACGAGCACCCCGGGGTGCTCCCTGGGGCACGGGGCAGCATCCCGTGGCTCGGGCTCCGGCGGCTCCTTTCCCCTCCCAGCCGCTCCCACACGGAGCCATTCGTTTCTGGACAGCTTACAAAACCACAAGGGTTTTTTGGAAGTTTATCCCAGCTGGGGGCAAAAGTTTTCCAAAAGAGAAGAAGGAAAGAAAAGAAAAGGGGAAAAAAAAAAAAAAAAAAAAAAAGAAGAAAAACAAACACTATCTTCTAAATATTTCAGGCTTCAGAAACCCGTTTCCTGGCCAGCGCGAGGAAGTGCCAGAGCCTGGGTGGATGAAGGTCAGAGGACGGCCGGGGCCGGGACGCGGGGGGCACCGACCCCCCCGCTGCCAGCCGGTGCGGTGCCCGCCGGGGAGCTGGAGCCCGGACAAGCCCTGCCTTGTGCGCCCGCTCCCGGGAAGGGGGAAACCATGCACAGAAGCGAAACAGAGACTTGTTATTCAGGCCCAAACAAGAGCAGAGGGAAGCTCACGGAGGAACGTTTGCGATATTCCTCCCCTGCCCCGTGATGTCCACGCATTCGCCACAGCCTCAGATCTCGCCTTTTCCCCATTTTGCCTTGTATTTTCGCACGCAACGCTCTAGAACCAGGTTTCTTTGCACTTAATATAATTATGAGAGCAGCCAAAGCGACTCTCTTTGCCGGAGGTTCGTAGCGAACCGACCCGGAGCTGTGAACCCCCCGGGCAGGCGCAGGAGCCGGCGCCCCGCAGCCTGAGCTCGCATGGGATGCTCGCTGCACACCGCGGCCTCGCTCGTGTTCGCCCAAGCGATATTTTTGCCCGTTCAGCTTTTTGGTCACTTGCTTAAAGGACTCAGCATTTCTGCAAGGACTGAGTCTCCCGTGGACCTGCTCTCTTCTGACATACAGAGCTTCTTTGGGGTACAGGGTCAGATTTGGGGGGAAGGAGATCTGCGGCAGCTGCTGCACTCTTCTTGATAAAAAAATGCTTTTCTGGCCGTGCAACCGCCTGCCCAGCTATCTGCGGAGCAATTGGGGATGGCACGCAGGGGGTGAGAGGGGCTGCCACGTCCCTGGGCTGTTTCCACCCCTCTCCGGTCCCCCCCAGGGCCGCCCCGGGGTGCGTCGGGGCACGGGCGCAGCGCAGGGTCCTCACCTGCCCTGCTCGGCTCCACGGGCTCGTCGGGTGCCCCCTGACACCCAGGAACAGACGCGGGGCTCAGGGAATCGCGGGCGCTCCTCGACCCTGGAAGAAAGGGAAACCCTTTGGTTACAGCAGCACCGCTGCCATCTGCCCCAAGCCCCCACCGGGCACGAAGCCCGAGCCTGGGCTTCACCAAACGCGCTCGAGACGCGCCGGGTGCCAGCACGCACCGGGGCGTAGCCACCGACACCAGCGCGGCCGCAGGCAGCTCGTTCCTAACGATATTAGGATTAGCTCCAGCCCCCCCGCTCTCGTCGTCAGCCCCCAGCCCCGCATGGCGAAACGGCTGCTTGTCGCAGCGGTGAGCAGGGATTTCATAGCACGGGCTGAGCAACCCCTCATTCACCGGCGGGGACAGCGAGTGCCAAAGCAAACAGCGCAGAGGCTCTGGGTGCCGGCAGCCACCGTGGGGATGGGGTCCCAGCCCGCCCGCAGCCCCGGGACCCCCGAGCACCGCAGCCACGCTCCCGGTGCAGCTGGCACGGATGGGTCAGGATGTGGCCCCCATCACTCCGGACCCCCCCCGGCCCCCGCGAGGGGCCGGCGTGCCTCGGGGCGGGCACGCAGAGAGAGTCCTGTGCGTGGACAGAGAGACCATTATTCTTTGAGGAATTTATAGCAGCTATTGTACAGGCGGAGAGCGGGGATGCTCAGAGCAGAAGGCAGCCGGGGCTGGGCTGTCTGAAGGGACAGCCACGGCTGCAAAGCGACCCTCATCCCTGCACCGCTAACAGCTCGGACGTCGGCGACAGCCCCAGCACCCCTACAACCCCGGGAACCGGCCTTTTAGGTCTTTCCCGTTGCCAAAACCAAACAGCGTTAACTCTTGTGACAGCGATGCCCAGCGCTGGCATCCCCCGGTCCCCAACGCAGGCACGTGCACGTCCCCGGGCTGGCCCCGGCAGCTTCCCCGGCTGCGCCACGGGGCTTCTTGGCTGGAGCGCGGCTAGTCCCGACCCTTCGGCACAGGAGGCGGGTGAGGATTTTTCCACAAGGCCCGACAGCTTGTTTGAGGGATTCGCGCAGCGGGTTGTCGGCGGAAGAAACCACCCCTCTGAGAGGGGAAAATCCAGGTCCGCATCCCGTCAGCAGGACGGGGGCTGCGGTCGGCACCCGGACGGGGAGGGCAGTGCGTTGCAAGCTTGCAGGCACACCTCCCGTCCCGCTGCTGAGCAGGAGCAGGCGCTTCCTCGGCCGTGCTTTTACGTGAGTATGGAGCAACAGGTTGGAAAGCCTCATTTTTGGTGCAGCGAGGCGGCCGTCACCCTGCCCTGCTCGAGGATGCCCGGGTTTCCCATCAAGCAGGGTCCCCGTCACGCTCACCAGCTGCGTGCCACAGCGTGACCCCCGTCTGGGCTCGGCTCTGAAGGGTGTAGCCCTATTTCTCTGCTCTCTGCAACTCAAGCAACATCTCGGCTGCTCCAGCACTGCCCTGGCACGGCCTCTCCTTGGGCAGTTTTGCTCCTGGAGCTTTTCACGGCGATGCTGGAGGCTCTGCAGACCAACTCCAGCCGGAGAGCCGCAGCGGTGGGGCTTTGCCAACAGCTTTGCGATGAACAAAGGAGCGCGGGATTTCTGGGAGCTGAGCTTGGCGCTGGTCCCCTCCCAGCCCGGGAACGATGGGATTCACAGATTTGTGGGGGACTCTAGCAGCTGGCTCCGTCACGTAGATTTTGCCTGCTGCCAGATTTGGGTAATTACACACTGACTCGGGAGATAGGAATCCAGGATTCGACTCCTTCGAGCTCTCTGCTAGCTGGGTAATGAATTGGACTATTCATCATTTGATAAAATTTCCATGAAAAGAAGAAGAAGAGGGGGGGGACGACTCTGCGTTGCATTTGCAGGGTATGAATTACAGTGCCCAGCGAGCCTGCTGGCCACAGACGGGCAATATTAAAGCGCCAGATTAATGCTGCATTGAATCACAATTAAAACTCATTAAAAAGCCGCAGGCCAGACAAGTTGCCTTTGATGAGAGTAATACTTCTTGAAACGGGGAGCTTCCATTTTTAGACTCAAAGCGGCCTGTTATGCTTGTTCCCAACCCCCAGAAATCCCACCAAAGCTAAAGATTAGTGAACATCCACACTGTTGGAGACAAGGGGACTTGTTTTGGGCTTTATTAACAATTCAGTACTGACTGCCTTGTTCCATCCCAGACCAGCTGGTAAGCAATGCGACCTCGTTATTCCGTTCCAGTTGTGGCACCACACACCACTGCATGATCTCCATCCATCAGGTGCTGCAAAGCAGCTCCTCCAGAAGAGCCACCATCCCTCCATACCTGCCTCGAACCCACCTCGGGGATCCATTTGCTCAATTGCTTATTTATTGCACAATTTTGCACCATTTTGCCCAATTTTGCCCGATTACTTACTTATGGGCAATGTCTGCCTGGGCAGCCCAAATGAACGAGGTTTTTCCAACTGCCACATCGCTGAACCCCAACTAAAAAGATACGGATTTTAAGGCAGCAAGAGGCAGAAAAAGCCCCGCTCCTCCCACGCCCTCCACGGGCTGTTTCTGCCGTCACCGCTGCCTGCGTGCCCCTCTCCGGCCGGGAAGGGCATCTGCCCTTTGTCACAGCACCGTGCCAGCGGCTCGCTGTGACATTTGGTCCTGCGTGGGGACCCGGCCCCGCTCCCCCGTGCACAGCCCTGGCTGGGTTGAGGGTTAAAGGAGCCCTACTGATCTGAACACCATGAGCAAAGCCCCGTGCAGTGATAAATCCCGTTAATCTATTTGCTAGGTACGTTGGTTAGCTTGCACCTAATTCATTAACATGAGTTTTATTAATATTATTTGGAGCCGTTTCTCAAGCATCAGAGCACACACAGTGCTTCATCGAATTCATTTCTAGCAAACCACCTAGAGAAGGCTTCACCCGTTATTTCTCCAGAAATAAAGTCAAGCTGTGCTGTCCAAAGCCTAATTTCTGCAAAGCCATTTTCCCTGATAACATGGCCCGGCGCCTTCAATCAAGCTTTCTATTGATTGAACCAGTATCATCAGCTTTTCTACGGGATCAGCATTTGCCCCAGCCACTCTAAATCTGCCCTTACCGCCGAGGCAGAGGACACCGCGACTCGCCATCGGGAACGTCATTTCGGCTGCCACGGCCACGGCGTTGTAACCGTAACCTCCCAGCCAAGGGCCTCTGCCCTAATTACTATTTACCCGCGTTAGGGCATCATTTATTTACTGCGTTTGATCACGCCAGGCCATAGTTGCAATTCCCTCTCTGGGTTTTGGTTTTGGCTTCATTTGCTTCCTGAACTATGAGGATGAGCCGTTATTTAGGCAGCGTGGCTCGATGACTCATGCCAATTAATACATAATAAAGCCAGAGGAGACCATAGGATAATTCAGGCTCATGCACGCCACGGTCCCTCCCAGGTGGCATGCTCTTTTAAACTACGTCTTTTAGAAAAACCTCCAGTCGTTTTAAAACTATATTCCCCAAATTAACACGCACCCGGCCCCCACTAACTTGTGTTCATGGCTAATTATATTTAGGGCTTTGGAAACAGCCTCCGGCAACGGGGGGGAGCTGGAAGCACCATTGCCGTACCGAGGGACTTCTGCCATGCCTTCAGAGGTCTGCCAAAATACACCCAGCACCAGCCCTGCTCGGAGGTTAACTTTGCCTAGCCCCTCCCTGACCGCAGGATTCCCACTTGGGTATCTCCAAAGATGCCGTTACCCTTTCGATGGCAAATAAATCCGGAGAGCCCAGCCGTGGGCTCTTTCCTCCCACTTCTGTTCTCCATCCTGTGACTCACATCCCTTCTCCCCCGAGCCCCGTGCCGCCCGCCCGCCATCAGCCCGGCTTCGTGCTCTTCCTGCTCCCTGGTATAAACACAAAGTCACCCGGGGTGAGGAATTACTCACCAGTAAACCACAGCCATCGAGCAATTCCCCGTCTGCCATGAGACCCGGGCCTGTCAGCACTGTTCGCCTATTGCTTTTGCAAGCGAGTCCGCCTGTTTAGCTTCGTAACACGGACCCTTTTCTTTATACATAACGCACTCGGGCTGGTTTTCTGTTTGCAAGCAACAGAGACCAAACCCAAGGCCCAGACCCTCGCAGGACCAGCTGATCTACAGCAGGGATGACGTTGCCCCTGATTCCTACAGCATCTTCTCAGCTGAAGGCCACCACCTTGGTGGCCCTTATTGCAGAGCCTGGAGGAAGCCCTGGCCAGGCAGAGCTGGTGTGGCATGGCATGGCATGGCATGGCATGGCATGGCATGGCATGGCATCACATCACATCACATCACATCACATCACACTGCATGCCGTGCCATGCCATGCCATGCAAAGCAATGCAACGCCATGCAACGCCATGCCATGCAGCGATGCCAGGGAGGTGCAAACAGAGTTTGGGCAGATCCCCGAGCGGGAGGCGTGGGCTCTTTTTGCATTTCAATCGGTCCTTCTCCATCCTATTTATAACCTGCTTAAACTCTCCTGGGTAGCAAACTCCCCCAAAAGAGTGAGGTCTGGGGATGCGCTGCGGCTGCTTGCATCGCTTCCCGTGGGAGGGGAGGGGGTGGCTTGAGACACGGATGAAACCCGCTTGTTTCACATACTGACAGCAGGTATTTCTGCCCCCTCCTTGCCTTCCCTCAGCCCCCCCCACACCCCAAGAAAAGCTTTTTGTGCCTCCCCATGCCTCAGGCTGGTGCTAGGACAGCTCTGCCTGGTGTTAGGCACCCCGACCTGATTTTCAAATCAATTTTCCTCTAAGGATGAATTGCTCGGGAATATTTGCAAAGTTTGTAACATCCAGCACCGCCTGGGAAGCGGCCCCAGCATGGGAGGAGTTGTTGGAGGAACGCCGTAAATGCCTGTCCCTGGCAGCATTGGGAGCTGTGGGCTTTACTGGTTTTAGTTAGACAGTTTACTGGTTTTGCTGCTGGGCAGGATGCAAAGACCCCAGAAATCGCCCGGGGCTCCCCCCTTCGCCTGCCCCACCATGGGAACGCACGCGCGATTCCCCGTCCCCAAACCCCCCCTTCCCTCCCGCCTCGGGGCGCTGGACCCTTCCCCGAGTCACCACCTCCCGCTGACTCCTGGCAGCCAAAACCACACAGAACAAGCATCTCCTCTCCCACGCGTCCTTGTGCCTTTCCTTTTCCCCTGCCACATCAGCCTGGGCCGTGCGTGCCAGCCTTGCACCGGGGGGATGGGCCGGAGAGTGAAGGACACGTTCTCCACCTCGGTGCTGGGGTCCGTGTCCCGACTCGCCTGGCAAGACCCCCGCGCTGACGCCGTGGCAGGTCAGGAGCCTGCTCTTGGGCTTGCTTTAGCTTGCATCAGGATAGTCCATATTGCAGGAAATAATATCTATAGGGTGTCTTAGAGCTTTACACTGCTTGAGCAAAAGCATACCCTGTGCACAGGGTATAGATCTTCCCAGTTTACACCTCCATTCCCCAAAAATTAACAGCAGAGTCCTTTCCCGTCCTACTGAAGGTGCTTTCCTTACAGCCCTGTGGCCTTTTCTCAACATAGCTCTGAATAAATCAATTTGCACTCAGAAAAAAAATCTGTTAACGAGCACCACAAATTAGTCAGCCTGGCTTCAAACTGTGACACTTGCTATCAGTAAGTTTGTAGTTCTTTCAACCCGATTGAACTTTCAGGTCCGTCCATCAAGCCCTCTCTCAGCACCCAGAAGAGCTGGAAACACACTTTTTCTTGAACACAGATGCTGGTGGGTTTGTCGAGCTGGCAGGGGCTGCGGGACGGCACGACGCAGCACAAGGCGCTCGGAAATACCCAACAACAACTGCAAACGCTGGCGACCGCCCAGCAGAAGCCAAGCAGGCAAAATGCAAGTTATTTGCTAAGGACAAAGATGGGAGAGAGCGATTCCTCCCCAGCAGCCTCTTCACTGAGGAGCCTGGGCACGCACCAGTGTCGGCCCTGGAGCATCTTCAGGCTCGTTGGACGTCCCCAGCACGCTCATGCCACCACGTGTGCCCCTGCCGCGTGTCCCCTGCCGCCGGGGAGGCCAGCAATGTTTGGGGTGAAAGGCAGCAAACAGAGCACAGCTACCGCTTCCCTCCCCGGACATGTCCCACCTCAGGGCTCGGAGAAGGACCACGACAGCTTCGGTCCCGTTTGCTTCCACTCTGCACGCACCAAGCTACTTAATTCAGCGCCGTGCCCCGGCAAGTCTGCTCTACGGCCCCGTGAGCCGTGCCACAAGCCCGCATCAGCGGTGTGGCACCAAACACCCGCAGGGACCCCATCAGTCCCATCCCCGGGATGGCGATCGCAGCCTGCTGAGACCCTTCCAGCTACGGCCAGACCCTGCCCACCGTGGGGCCAGCCAGCCCTTCGCTCGGGGGGCTTCCCGAGGCAGGGGGGCTGCTGTTTCCCCTCGAGTCTATGAACCATTAGACTCATCGGCACAACCACATCCTTGTGTCGGGGCCGCAGAGCAAGCGGGAGGGCTTGGGCCAAGCGGGTCCACCTTGGACCGCTCCGCTCCCAAAGTCCCACGGCTCCCGCAGTCCGGAGGTGGCCCCTTTCCTCCGGACGCTGCCATATCGTGCACTAATTCAGCAGGATGCTGCGTGCTCTGGACCCCCCCGGTGGCAGATTCACCCTGGCACAACCCCGACCCGCTGCGGGATGGGGCGAGCCGGAGGTGACGACCTTGGCTCCCTGTTACGAGGGATCGTGGGGACGGGGAGAAATGGGGAAACGGTGCTCAGAGAGCAAAACCTTCCCCTCTGCAGCACTGGCAGCAATTCGGGAGAGCAGAGCTCTCAGGCTGAGCCAGCAGCCGGTTAGAGGGCAGATTTGGGGGACCGAAGCGGCTCCGCATCACCTCCCACACCCAGCAGCTCTGCTCGGGGTGGTTTGCTCAGCCGCTGCCGAGCCCCTTCCACCCCGCAGCCCCCCCGTCCGTCCCTTAATCCCCCCCAGCCCCATTCCCGAGGTCTCCCCCCCCCCTAGACAAGCCGGCAGCCACCTGTAGAGCTCTGGGCAGCATCTGCCGAGCGGCCGCGGAAAGCGGCTTATGGGGGGGTCGGCCCCCATCAGCCCCCCCCGGCCCTCCCGGCCGGCTGCTCCAAGGGTTAAAAATGCAGCACGGCTGCGAGCCGGAGGGGCCGAGCAACCGGGAGACGCGAGGGGAAAAAATAAAATAGAATAAAAGAAATAAAAACAGCAACCCGGGGTGGGGGGGGACTCCCCGCTCCGCACCCCCCCCCCCCAGCGCGGCACCTTGCGGGCAGCGGGCGGGGGCGGCAGGTCGCGGGGCCGGCACGGCAGGTCCTTACCTTGGTGACAGTCATGCGGGAAGTGGCGGAGGGGGGAGAGAGCTCCGCGGGCGGCGGGGGGGAGCGGGAGATGCGCGGAGCGGGGGGAGAAAAAAAGCGGGGAGGCGGGGGGCAGACAAAAATACAGGAAAAAAAGGCCGCCGGGGCGGGGGGGAGGAGGGAAGCGGGGAGGCTGCGCTGCGTTTTCCCTGCAGAGGAGCCGGCTCCAGCGGCTGCAGCAGAGCGGGGAGCCCGCAGCCCGCAGCCCGCAGCCCGCAGCCCGGCCGGGCGAGCAGCCGAAGCGGCGGTGCTGGCGCGGCGGCGGCGGTGATGTCAGCCCGCGCCGCCGTGACGGAGCAGCCGCCTCCCGCGCGGGAGGGGGCCGGGGCAGGCAGGGCAGGCAGGGCGGCCAGCCAAGGGGGGGGGGGGGGGGAGAAAAAACCATTTTTTAACTCTTTGCCACCCCGGGTTCCCCTTCCCGGGGGCGGGAGCCGGGCGGGCACCTGCAACCCCCCCCCCCGCGGTGATGCGCAAGGGGGTGGCGGCCGCCCAGGAGGTCAGCGAGGTCCAGTGGTGACCAGTAAGACCAGTGTGTATACAGTGGGAGCGCAGTAGGTCTCCTTTCTCCAAAGCAAGAAGAATAAAGGCGGGTTTCTGGGCGCTGACCAGGCGACGGGCTGCGTCGCCAGCTTCCGCAGGGCGATTGCAACCGAGTCACGTCTTTTATCATCGGTTTTCTGCAGCAGGAGCTGGGGATGTGCTGCAGCGTTCGCTCCTTCCTGCCTGGGCATCGTAGTAGGGTCCTATAGCATCCATAAGCATCCATCCATGCGCTCGTTTCCCTTTGCATACAAGGCGATTTTTTTTCCCCCCCTATTATAAACAGTGACAAGTGACACCACCACAGACCACTGCTTTGTGCCAGCGCTGTCATTCCCATTTTCTAGGCGAATGAAGGGTGGCCCAGACTGGAGGTGACGCTCAGATGCAGAGGGTTACTCAGGGCTCCGGCGTCCCACCGTGCGGCTGGGTGCCCGGGTACCTCCACAGCCCGGGACCCAAACAGCTGCTATGAGGTCACTGGCACAGGAATAAAATCCGTGTCATTTTATCCCGCTTCCTCTTCTCAGCACCGAGCAAACCGACCTCCTGATGGCACCGACTCAAAATAAATTCAGGGGTGCAGTGTACCAGGAGGCCATGAAGCATCCCTGCTAGGGGACCCTTGCACCCTTGGGTGTATCACCTTGCACCCTTGCACCCGCCACGAAACACAAGCATTTTCTCACATTTTTATAGTTCCCCGTCATTGGAGATGAGAGAAGCAAGACTTTGAAAACATAGCATTTTAGCTCGTTGTTTCCTGGTTACATGGGAATGAAACCAGCAGGATACAGCCCAGGCGCAGAATTATCCAGCCATTAGATTAGATGTTGCACCAACTTATTTTCTTGTTGCTGAATTAAAACTACTTGAGGCCAATACCAAATGCATTTCCAGTTCTCCTTAAAGAAAAGCACTCTGCCAATAAACAAAGGATTTCCTTTTTATAAGGAGATTATTCAAGAGTCTGATGAAAGATTACTGAGTTTTATTCTAGTGCCGAGCCTTCCCATAAAATATCAGCGGATCTGATAACAAGTGAATACCGAGAGTTGTAAAAGATGTCTGTCCTCTGATATTCTTTAAAAATTCTTTATCTTTAAAAAACAGCTCTGTTTTTAAAGATAAACCATGTGCCGTGGGCTGGACTGGAAACTGCGAGAAAGGTTAATGCAATTAATGTAGAGCTAATGACATTAGCCAGCAGAAGAAGCCACCTCTAATTCCCGAACCACCCAGCGATGACCTCTTCCCAACAAAAACCCCATTTTCCCAGGAGCTGGTGACCGAAGCGGGAGGCTCGATGCAGACAGAGATGAAGCTTAAAACTAAACAGAGCTTGGGAGGTGACCGAGACAGGGGACATTGAGGCCCAGATAAGCCGAACGGGGAGAAACCAGGCTCTTGCGAAGCCTTAGAGGAGCTGCCGTGCCCCAGCCGCCGTCGCTCATGCCATGGAAGTGGCAGCGCCCGGGGCCCGCTGCACCTCCTGCGCTCGTCTGGAGCCGCTGGGATTAATTAGCACCAATTAGCTGATTGAAACAACTTGCTTGGAGCGGCGAACTGGGACAGCCGGTGAAGGTAGGGCGAGAAGGGGAAGGCTGCGGGGAAGGCACGCGTTGCTGGGTGGCTCCTGGGGGCCTGATCCTGCTGATGGAGGGAGGCTGCAGCCACGCGGCCTCTCCGTATGGTGGTAAACCCCAGCATCCCCCAAACTCCAAATGGTGTGCTGGGGGGGAGCCCAGAAATGCTCCTGTTGGGGAAAGGGCTGGGACCCTCTTCAGGGTGGGGTGGGGAGGACAGGGAGGGCTGGGGAACGCAGCCCCGCCAGCCGAGCCCTTGCCACGGAGCAGGAGGGACGCTGGGGTGGCTCAGCCCTTGCTGGGGTGGGAAGGCGGCATTGGGCAGGGATGGGGAAGCCGCAGCAGCCCTGGCTCTGCCGAACATGGGGCAATTCCCTGCCCCGAGCGCCTGCGCTGCGGCTGCCCGCCAGCAACGCCATTGCAGCATCTCTGCACGAGTCCCAGCAGAAAATGGCATTAATGGGTGCACGGGGCACCGCTGAGAGCTGGTGGGGGCGAACGGGCCCGTAGCTTTGCCCCATGGCTGGGAAAACAGCATGGGCTCCTTGTTTCACCAGTATAGCACAGCAACTCCAACCCCAAATCATCCGGCTTTTGGCAGACTGGAAAGGATTTTATTATGTTTTGGATGAAAATTAAGCCAGTGATAGATCGCAGGGGCTTTGTTACTTGGGTTTTGCTTTGAAGGTTTGTTAGGACCCCATTCAAGCCCCAGACTGGACTGGGGGGCCGAGGCAGGGGGTGTGCCGGGGCCGTGCAGACCTGCACTGACAGCACCCGCTCTCCTGCTGCAGCCCCCGGGGAAAGGGAGATGCTCAGCCCCTGCAAAGAGTTAAAATCTCCCGCTGGCACAGCACGGGATCTGTCCTGGGCTCCTCCGTCTGGAGTTGCCTGCAGAGGAAATCAGCATCAGGGCCACATGGGAGCATCGCTCGCTCCCCGTGCTGCACACACGGCCCGTGGGAATGTGCCTCCCCGATGCCCACGGGATGGCCAGCGGGATTACTCCTGCAGGGCTGGATCAGGCCGCGCAGCCCCGACCCCCTGCAGACGCATCTGCTGCAAAAGAGCTGCCAAGCAGAGCCCTTGCTGGAGGGAGCCGGAATTTCCCACCCGCGGCGTGTCCGTGGGTGATGCCGAGAGCGGTGCGGTGCCATGCTGCCTCGCCAAGCAGCCATGGCGGGCGAGGAGCTCGGTGGGTGCCAGGGGCTGGGGCGAGGAGCGGCGCTGGGGGTGGCTTGGGCTCCCTCTCTCGGCTCTGCGAGATAAAATTGGTGCATATATCATGGGGATGGGAAGCTCGCAAGCCTGTGAGCGCACGCCAGCTGCAATGGATGGCGTGGGGACAGGATGGAGGACGCCAGGGGACCCCAGGGACACTGCGGGGGGGGGGGGGGGGGGCATGTGGCAGTGCACATCCCTTGGGGCAAGCAAAAGTCCATAGCCATTGCTGCAGCAGAGCAAACCCAGGCAGACGGATGCTCAAGGGCCTGAGCTGGGCTAATTAACAAAAGCCCTCCCAAAACCAGACTCGGGGGGGGGGGGGGGTCCTGTGCCCCCCCACTTCCCGCCTCGCAGCATCTGGAGCCCACGCGCAAAGCACGGCTGCGTTTCCATCCTTCCTGCCATGCGGCTCATCCCACCCCTCTGTTTATCTGCGTGTTTAATTCACTGGCGCTGCTGAGCGGGAGGAAGGAGATGCTGCCTCGGTGGATGCGAGCAATTAAAGGAAGTCATCAGGATAATTGGAGCCTGCCTGCCTGGCTGTGCAGTGGGGCAGGGGCTGCGGGAAGAGCGTGGCTCACAGTGCCTGCGTCCA
This sequence comes from Mycteria americana, assembly GCF_035582795.1. Taxonomy (NCBI): domain Eukaryota; kingdom Metazoa; phylum Chordata; class Aves; order Ciconiiformes; family Ciconiidae; genus Mycteria; species Mycteria americana. The sequence continues at coordinate 69,498,546 of NC_134370.1, read as the reverse complement.
GGAGATTCGGGACATGTAAACGCTGCAGACGCATGTCTGTCTTCAGTGCAATACATCACCTTGCTCAAGGAAAGCTCCTGAGAGAAATATTGCCGAACCCATCCCGAATCGTAAGTCTGGAGAGACTTCAACAACCCGTTACTCGCTACTTGGCTTGCCTGAGCCGGGCTCGGCTCTGGGGCAAGCTCCGAGGCTGACCTGGTTACACCACGGATGAGTTTAGCCCTTCATTTGATGAAACTCTTGGAAAGGCCCATCTCTATTGCACCAGGCTGTGCTTAGAGATATGAGAATAATATGAGACATATGAGAATAATAACGAAGCCACGCCGTAACACATAATTATCGTGTCACCAGAGAGCCCTGGTTATGAGATGATTCATGAATGGAGCTGGCCAAGTGGCTTGCTGCAAGCCCATGCTGGCTTTGCTCTGGGGATGCAGGTCAGGTCCCAAATCTGCACGAGGTGTCTGCCCGGCCGGCTGGGAGACGGGACGGCTCGGTGCTTGGGGCTGGCTGGGCTCCGTTACCACCGGAGCGCCGGAGGGACTGACCGTGGCCGATGCTGCCGTTGGACGTGGTGGTCCCAATGGTGCCATGGGAGGTGGTGGTCCCGATGCTGCCACGAGCATGAGCCGCCCCAGAGGCAGGTGGAACAAGTCTTCGTGTCTTCCAGGTCCATGCTCTTCCTCAGCAACGCCATTCCCTCTGAAATGAAGGACGTGTGGTCCTCCCTTAGCAAATACTTGATTCTTAAGGAAAGATCCACTGAGCTGGCTCTTTGCCTCATCAAAAATGAGTTACAGTTCTCAGAGACGCTCCCGTCACTGGACTGGTGTAGTAGGCGGCCAAGGCTGAACGCATTGTTTGTGCTGGCTAAAATTACATTGAAATAAATATAGCATAGGTACTACATACAGTCTGTGCATGGCAAATTGTCCTGGATTATCCCCAGAGTTACTGCAGCTGTGAATTATACAGAGGTTAATGTTTGGATTTCATAGCAGCTAATTTATAGAGAAGTCCAGGGACGGGCTTTCATCTGCTTTGATGAAAGTTCATCTGGAATAACAATACTTGGTAGAACCTGGCACTTGGACCGCACTGAAAACCCAAGCCCTTCTACTTGAAAGCAAGATGTTTCCATTTAAAAACACTGTTAGCAAGAACAAACATCTCTCTATTACTGACTCTCCTTGCTCTTCCCCTCAGCTGCAGTCATCTGGTTCAGATTAGTCCTGGATAAGGTCCCGTTTTGCTCAGGGAACTAGGAGGGGAGCTTGGAGCTATTTCTACTCATTTCAAGTATGAATTGAATGTGGTGCACAAATGAAAAGGCAACGAGCTCCAAGATGTGAAGGGAATCAAAGAGACATGGCAGCTCCTCCTGGTGGAAAATCACTTCTAACAGCACAGGAGATGGAGGGTGGGAGCTGAGTTTCCCACCTCAAAGCGGTGCCGCCGGTCCACAGTCCCCGAGCAACCACCAGGACCGGTAGCGACGACCTCTGGCAGGGGGGAAGCTGTGGTTGAAGTGTGGGTTCGGGGCAGAAGCCCAGCTCGGTTCGGCCAGGCCAGCACCCGGGTCTGGTGCTGCTCTGCGCCGGCTGGGAGCGGAAGGTCCCAGGCTGCTCTCCTGGCACCCATCATCTTCTCACCCCAGCGGGAAATTGCTGTTTTCTCCAGCAAGGAGGAGGGACAGCCTTCCTCGCTCGCCTCCCCGGCAAGGGTGCCAGCAGCCTCTACCAGCTGGCTGGGAGGAGACCCCTCCTCTCACGTGCGGGAAAAGCTATTCCCACGAAAAGCCAAGCACGAGGGAGCCTCTCAGCACCAGCAAGTTAAATCCAGCCCCTTCTTGTGGCTTGTTGTTTACATAGCGCCTGTTTGTAGCCGGCTCTTGCCATAGCTGCTAATTTGATAGCATGTGACGGATCGGAAACGCTTTGCAGAAGATGACAGAGAGAAAAACAGCCGTCGCGGCAGAGGCTGGAGCAAAGCACGAGAGCCGGGGTGAAGAGCTGTTTAGATTTTGGGTTGCTGTGTCTTGGGGAGATAAAGAGAAAAATATAACGTTTTTTATATATATATATATATATGTATATATATATCTATCTCCCTTGGGGTGCTCAGAGCTTGACCCTGCCTGGTGTGCTCCTTCCATACGTGTAGGTTGGTGGCTGCTGCAGCACGAGCGTTGGGAGCGTGATGCAAAGCACCCGTGCAGTGATGCCGTCTCCCGCACCAGGACTTGCTGCAGCGAGGGGCAAGCTGCCTGCAGCTGGGCAGCACAGCACGGAAAGGACGGTCGCGTACCGCAAGCGAAGACCTCGAGTCCCCCAGCCACAAGAGAGCAATGCAACGCGTGGCTGAGCTCCTGACGGCAGCAGAAGTAGGGATGTGCTTGGAGTTAACCCCGTGTCTGTGCGTCCTCCCTCGGGGCCCCTGTCTGGAGGTGGGTCTGGAACAGCCTGAGTTCATTGCAGAGGAATCAAGGTGTGAGTTACCTGTAGAAGAGTCGCCGCTCTTTTATTTTTTCCCAAAGAAAACTGTGGTTATTCAGGTGTTGAGATGGCTTTTGCAGCCCGCGAAGCCCTCTGAACTCAGCCTCACCCGGTGCCAGCTAGCACAGAAAACCTGTCCCTCGGCAGGGACGTCGCACCAACATCTCGGGGAGAGAGCTTTCGCTGGAAATGCAGAGCTGAGCTCCGCCTCTGAACCTGTCTCACCTCCCCCTGGCCTTGCAAGGGGGCTGCCCATCCCCACCTGCATTTCCCCCGCTCCGCAGAGCCGCCGGCTTGCAGCAGCAGCCGTCACCAAGCTGGTGGCTCCTGCGGTGGCTCGTCGCTGTGCCCCACGCTCCGTGTGCGTGTGGTTTCAGGCGTTCCTTCCCCTGCATCTCAGCACACCAGTAACGGCTGTCGTCTGGGAGCTCTGGGCTAACCGGGGTGGAAAACACCCCGAGGTCAGCGAGTTCTTCCAGGGCTTTTCAGGAGGTGGCCGGGATCTCGCTGCTAAACCGGGAGTTTGGGCTGGGGGCGCAAAGGACTTAAAAATTATTTTTAAAAAGAAGCCCTTTGAAAGTGTTCGCTATCTTTTGATGGGCTGGGCATGTCATGGGTTTGGTGGCTCGTGTCCCAGCAAGGATGTTTCCAGTGACCTCTCGGACACGCAGCTCAAGGCCAGATTTGCAGCTCCTCCCGTGCAGCATCGCTCTCCGTGTTGACAGCTCTGGCCATGGAGACGTCGGCTTCCCCTCGAGCTGCCCACCCAGGCCCTGTGCTGGGGAAGTTTTCTGACCCTTTGAAAGGAGGGGGCTTTTGGTAAGAGCCGCTTTTCTAACTCAGCCTCCCTAACCTAACGCGTGCCACGGGGAGCTCTGAAATCAGACGGCTCATTCAGGTACCTGTGAACGGCTGCCGGCTCCTCAGCTTGGGTGAAAAGCTGCTGCCCAAAGGAGGTGTGAAGCCTCCATCCTCTTCGTGAGACACAGCAATGTCCTTCCTCCTCTTCTCCTATTTACGGAGGTGCTCCTGGTGCTCCTGGTCTCCAGCCGGCACGGCTGGCTTGCCCGGGAGCATCTGGAGTTGCCCTGGCAGGCGCTGAAGGACTGGCACGGATCAGAAGCAGCGCCGTGAGCCGAGCTTTCGGCATCTCGGTTTGCTGTCAGCTCCACTCCCTGGCTACGTTTTTAATAAAAGGCCTGTCCTGTGCCTCATGCAAACCAGGACCTAGCCCTTCTTTCCAAAAAGACTTCCCAGCTTCCTTATTTTCTGCCCATATAGGGTTTCTTGGTGGAAAACCAGAGGGATGAGCATCAGAAGGTGCAGAAGAGAAGCCAGGGTCTCCTGGGGCTTTTTCATTGCTCTCTGCTGGAGGAAGATGAACCTGCAGGGTCCCAGAGGCAGCTCTAACCTTGAACCTAAGCAGGAGAGATTTAAATGAGTGATGAGCGGGAGAACTCCAGGCGATTACAAAAATCCTGCCGAAACCAGCTTTTGCCCCGGTCTGACCAAGGTGAGGAGCCCTCCTTGCACGGGTGGCTCTGCTCCGTCACCGTCCCCCGAAGCCAACACCCTCCTGACACGCTCCCCCCGTCCTCCAGCTCCGAGGCAGAGCTGTGGCTCCCGCGGTGGGCTGTGTGTTATGGCAACCCCCCGCATTTCTCTTGCAAAGCTCCTCTCTTGCTTCTAGCGCCGACGGCTAAAGCACGAGAGACCAGAAGGACAGTATCAGGTTAAAGCCATGACCGAGGTCTCTCAGCTAACTCCTACCCGGGATGTTCCCAACCCAGCAGCGTTTGGGTACCACGGGCCCCACGGGCTGTGGGTGCATCTCAGGAGGGTCTCAGTATTGTCCCCTGTAGAGAGAGGGGCTGGGGGACATGGGGAAGAGCAGCAGAAATGACGGGGGATGCAGTGCAAAATCAAAGTGCAAAGGGGGGACCCGAGCTGAGCCCCGGGGAGCGCAGGGGGAGCTCATTTTCTAACCCTCATCAGTCTGGGTTTTCCTGGCTGAGCCTCCGCTGCTCAGACAGGCAAATGCCTGATACGGATTTCTGTTTAAACGGAGTCCAGATTTAAGGCTGCGCTAAGCCGCATCTCCCGCTGGGGAAAAGCATAGGTTGAATTTGGAAACCTGGAGGATATGGTGGCAGATCGGAAAGTGGCTGGACTTGGGAGCTCTCCTTGCAGCGCGGAGGGCATGGAAACGGGGCTCCATTTTAGGCACAGCATCCTGGCAAGAGTCCTGGGCTGTGGGAAGCCAGCCCGGGCAATTTAAGAAGGGTTTTCCATAGCTCGCGTCTGTTGTTTGGTGAATGTGTTTGGCAGTTGCCTCCAACATGCATTTTAAAGGGAAACCTGAAACGCCTGGCCCACTTGCTCTTTTTCCCCTCGCAGCACGAGCACCCCAAGTCTCCCTGGGCTCCGGGGCAGCGGGAGTGGGGTTGACACCATCGGGGTGGGCAGAGTGACCGGGTCCCCTCGATCGCTCCCGCCGACCCCCGTGGGCGACCTGCCAAGGATGCCCACGATGATCACGTCACCCGAAATGGGATCCGCTCCCCAGCCGGAAGACCCCATGCAATACTTGGGAAAGGGGCCGGTGACGGGAGCTGACGGGAGCCCACCAAAGCCCCTCGCTCCCCCCAGCTCCCCCAACCTCTGCACCCCCTCCCACCCCCACCTGCAATTCCCACCCGGTTTGCCAGGATGAGTTGGGGAAGCGCTGGGAAACGCGCCCCGAGCCGAGCACTTCAGCAAGCGGCTTCTGTGCGTCGCCTTCCTATGGCCCTTCGTTTTGGGTGCTGAGCCCGGGCACGCTGCCGCATTTGTGGGGTCCCAGCCTGGGCACGCTGCCGCATTTTTGGGGTCTGAGCCTGGGGCACTGCAGTATTTTGAGGGGGCTGAGCCTGAAGCACGTTGCAGCATTTTGGGGGTGAATCCGAGGCACACCGTAGCGTTTCTGGGGTCCCAGCCTGGGGCACTGCAGCACTTTTCAGGGACTGACCCCAGGGTGCACTGCAGCATTTTTAGGGGGCTGAAGCTGGGGCACCACAGGCTTTTGGGGGGGGCTGAGCCAGGGGCACTGCGGCGTTTTGGGGGGCTGAGCCCAAGATGCACTGCAATGTCTTTCAAGGGTTGAGTGTGGGGCACACCGCAGCATTTTGGGGGGGCTGAACCCAGGATGCACCGCAGCATTTTGGGGGGGCTGAGCCAGGGTGCACTGCAGCATTTGTGGGGGGTGACCCTAGGGTGCAGCACAGCATTTTGGGGGGCTGAACCCAGAGCACACCGCAGCATTTTGGGGAGCTGAACCCAGGGTGCAGCACAGCATTTTGGGGGGCTGAACCCAGAGAGCACCACAGCATTTTGGGGGGCTGAACCCAGGATGCAGCACAGCATTTTGGGGGGGCTGAGCCAGGGTGCAGCACAGCATTTTGGGGGTTGAGCCGGGGTGCACTGCAGCATTTTGGGGGGCTGAACCCAGGTGCACCGCAGCGTTCCGGAGCTGACCCCACCACCCCGCAGCCTGGGCGGCCGCGGTTCCCCTTTTGTACCGGCCGCGTCCCCGCACGGCGGCCGCATCCCGCACCGGCCCCGCGGGGCGGCCGGAGCCTGCGGGCACGGGGAGCCCGGGCTCCCCTCTGCCCCGGGGGCTGTGCAAAAGCGAGCCCGCCCAGCCCGGCCCCGCAGCGGGACCGACAGCGTGGTGGAGAGCAGCCCTGCGGAAAAGGACTCGGGGGTACCGATGGACCAAAAACTGGACGTGAGCTGGCAACGTGCGCTCGCAGCCCAGAAAGCCAACCGTATCCTGGGTGCATGCGGAGCAGCGTGGCCAGCGGGGCGAGAGAGGGGATTCTGCCCCTCGACTCTGCTCCGGTGAGACCCCCCTGCAGTGCTGCGTCCAGCGCTGGGGTCCTCAGCGCAAGAAGGACACGGAGCTGTGGGAGCGGGTCCAGAGGAGGCCACGAAGACGATGCGAGGGCTGGAGCACCTCTGCTACGAGGACAGGCTGAGAGCTGGGGTTGTTCAGCCTGGAGAAGAGAAGGCTGCGGGGAGACCTTATAGCAGCCTGCCAGTGCTTAAAGGGGGCTACAGGAAAGATGGGGACAGACTTTTTAGGAAGGCCTGTTGTGACAGGACAAGGAGCAATGGTTTTAAACTAAGGGAGGGCAGATTTAGACTGGATTTAGGAAAGAAATTTTTTACGATGAGGGTGGGGAGGCACTGGAACAGGTTGCCCAGAGAAGCTGTGGATGCTCCATCCCTGGAAACATTCCAGGTCAGGTTGGACGGGGCTCTGAGCAACCTGATCTGGTTGAAGATGTCCCTGCTCTTGCAGGGGGGTTGGACTCGATGACCTGTAAAGGTCCCTTCCAACCCAACCATTCTATGATTCTGTGACTTGCCGGGGTGCTGCCCCCTCCTCCCCGGGGGTCTCCCCGCGTTGCCCCCGCACCCCAGCCAGCCCTGGAGCAGCTGACCCAGAGCAGCCCGAATCCCACCCGGCTCAGGCACCCCACATCAGCCGAAGCCCGTGCCGGTGCCGCCGTGGCGGGCAGCCATGCCGCAGCAGGGTGCTGGGCTGGGGCAGAGCCAGCTGCGGTGCCAAACCCAATAGCATGACGCCGTGCAGGACCGGGGGGGGATAAGGTACACAAGGCCACCACAATTTCCACCAAAGCCGTGAAATAATTACATATTTTTATCAAAATGCATAGCGTTTTCCCCCATCACCCCTGATTTTAGCCGCGGGAGACCAGGGCTGGCAGCATCAAGGCTACCTGCTCGTGTGTTAATCCGGTGGGGTGCTCAGCCCTCGCAGGGGACAGGCACCCCGGCAGCGTGCCGGCGGGGACACAGGGCCGTGACAGCATCGGACGGGACAGGACAGCACGCGATGCGCAGGACGCGCCAGGCAGAGCCCCGGCGGCGATGCACCGCGACGCCCGCCGGAGCCGCGTGCCTGGCGCGGTGGCTATAAAGCCATTTACGTTCTTAGAGCTTTTTACAAATATTTTCGAGCAGAATAAATAAAAGCAAACAAAGAGCCACCCACCCGGGAAAGCCACAAAGCATGACCACGGAGCGGGGACGGTGGGGTGCATTTCCAGCTCTGCCGGAGCTCAGCTTATTTTACACATGGTAATCGCCGACCTCGAGACTCACGGGGATGGAGGCCGCTGGGGTGCTCGGCCGTCTGCACCCTCCCGTGCCTCAGTTTACCCAGACAAAGCGTGGAAGCCTCTGCCTTCCGAGCACTGGCTCTGGGCAGGCGTGGGCTTTCTGCAGCGCTCTGGGCACGGTGGCTGGGCGATACTTCACACCCCCAAAAAAGAACAATTTCTCAGCATCGCTGCTAGCAGCTACGTTTCTTTTCTAAACGCTTATTTAAATGCAGGCTTCTTCTGCCCAGGAGGGGCGAGTTTTGGCCCCACGGCCTGCAGCCCCACAGCCGAGCCGGGGAGCGAGGGCAGGCAACCCTTTGTGCATAACACGTGGAGAACGCGCACCAGCTCTCGCCTCTCCTGGCAGTTTTTAAGAGGCTGTTTGACCCTTCGCCGGTGCCAGAAGCGCTCCCGGCCCACCCACACATGCCGCACACGTTTTGTGCGGCTCCGGGTTAATTTTCTGGCAAATGGCAGCAGGGTCCTGTTGGAAACGTGGGTTTGGGGCTGGCGACGGAGAGCCCGCTTCCGCAGGGTGACTCACGCTGGAAGCACGGCCGTGCGCAGCGCACCTCTCGGCCAAATACTGCTGAGAAAAGGTCTCTCGCTGCCGCTTCATACCAGTTTTCTTCCCTGCTTATTTTCATCACCTTCTGCTGCGGTCGCTGGTAGCAGGGAGCCGGCGGGAGAGCTCAAACAGGGAGGTTTCGGTCGGCTTTGCCGAAGCATGGGCGCGTGTCACGAGCTCTGGCCGTCCGCGTGCTCAGCCCGGGCTGGGCTGGAGCCACCTGGGTCCGATCCAGCACCGCAGCTGCCGGAGCCACAGCGGGCCCCAAATCCTGCCCTCTCCAGGGGATGGACCAGGCAGGGTCCTCCCCTCCGCCTCAGGCACCCTGGGCTGCTTCCCCTCCCTCTGTCCCCCACGTCCCTGTCCCCAGGGTTGCTGAGGGAACACCCCAGCCCCTTGGTGCTCTGTTTTGGGGCTGTAGGAGGAGTATGCTGTCAGCTGTGAGTTCCAAGATAAATGAGCTCGTTAGGCTGCAAGTGCTAATTAGCAGCCTTTGCTTAAAATGGTGGGAGCTGGGCCAAGGGCAGTATTTTGTTGGTGCTGCAAGGAGTTGGGGTGTCCTACAGCTCTCCTGGTGCAGGTGTCTGTCCCAGAGAGACACCACAGTCTTTCTGCCCAGCTTTGCACCCAGAGCAAGCGTCTTCCCAGGCTGGATCCGTGCCTCTGCGTGGAGGATGCTGTGAGGCAGCATCCCTTTGCCTGGCTGGGGATGGTGCATGGTGGACCGCCGTGTGTTCCCTGTCCCGTTGGTGGCACCTGCTGCCATGTATGTGCACGTGGAAGAGGTGACCCAAGTGGCCGTGACAGTGAGCCTGTGCAGGCAGCCTCTGCCTGGGGTGAGTACTGGGGTCTGTGGCTGCTCGAGCACGGGAGGTGCCATGCACCGACCGTGGGATTTGTCCTGTGGCTGTTTAGCAAAGCTCAGCTGTATCTCTAGCAAAGCCTGCTGGACCCTACCGGGTGCTGCAGCACCCATGGGTGCCAGGTGGCTCTAAGTGCTTTGCTATTGGGGTCCTGGAGGTCCAGCCTGGCCCCGGTGTTGGTTATCTGCATGGGTCTGCCCGTGGGCTCTGCAGAGGTGGCTTCTCCTCTGAGCAGCACTGCATGGTCTTGCTGCTGTAGGCGGTGTTGGAGAAGCTGGAGCGAGCCCTTAGCTCTCGCTCTGGGGGCTCAGCTCTGCAGGATGCCGCTTGTGTGGGCACAAAGTTACGTGACTGGCCTTGCTCCTCTATGTGCCATGTAAATGTATCCCTGGGCTAGTGAAATGAGCCCTGAGCGTTTCCCCAGGCTCTGCGGGCTCCTTGCTGGCTCTGTGCAGGGTGAAAGGGAGCTCTTGACCCCCCCCCTCCGATGAAGCCAGGCCAATGCAACTCCTCTGCTGACAACATCTCAGCTGCTCGCTGGAAATACCCATTTCATCTCTCAAAGAGGAAATCTCTCTATGTAGAGCGAAACGCCTTCACCTCTATTCTTGACTTACTCTGAATTAGCATATACCTCTGTTTCCTTGGCTCAAACACTACCTGCAGGACAAAAAAAACCCCAGAGCCACCCTTGCTGGCATGTGTGTCCCCCCCCGAGGTGCCCGTGACCCCAGGGCTGAGCGTGGCAAGCTTTGGCAGGGGCTGCACGCCAGACCAGGCGTGCCGTGCCATGCCATGCCATGCCCAGACGCTTGCTCCACGGTGGGGCATTGTGCAGGGCTGGGGACACCGAGCAGCCCCAGGAGGTGGGACATCCCCCTTCCTTTAGTTGGGATCATCTCCGAAGGGCTTTGGGGTGGGAGGACAGAATGCCTCGGCCCAGCTGCTGGTACAGGGCGACTTCCCATGATTTCCCTTCCTGTGAGCAAGAGCGAGCCAGCGCCGTCCCCGTGCAGGCGAGCAGGCAGGGGAGAGCTGCCTGCAGGCAGCAGGGGAGCCAGCGCGCTCGTTTTTTACATATTGCATGCTTTTCTGTGAATAAACTTGGGCGTCTTAATAGCGATATTGTTTGTATCCATCTGTGAATGTGCACACATGTAAGAGGAAGAGAGTTGGAGGGAGTTGAAATGACAAAACATGGGAATTTGGGGATCTGGGGCCTCCCCAAGTGCTTTGGGGCCAGTTGCGCTGATAACTGGGTTGTTGTCCTTGTGGCTGTTGAGGAGGCTGTGTGTCCTGCTGAGCTCGTTAGAGGGTTCTGGCATGGGGATGGGAATCCTGAATCTTAAACAGCTTCATCCTCCCCAGAGGTGCAGTAAATTGGAAGGAGGTGCAGGGCACAGCCTGCCTGCCCTGCACAGCGAGCTCTCGGGAATGAAAAATGGGCTTTTAATTTCAGTCCTGTGCCATCCTTTGCAAGGAGGTTCGGAAAAGGCTGGCTCTGCAAAGCGTTGACCGCTGCCGCCTTCGCACATCGCTCCCCCGGCCCTGAGCTAGGAAAGCTCTGCACGGGGAAGGAAAACACCTCGAGCACAAGAAAACCCTGCTGCCAGGCTATGGCAGGGTCACTCCTGGTGCTGGGGAGTCCAGAGCAGACCCCTACATGCCAGCAATATCTGCAAAATTTCTTTTTAGTGTGTTCCAGCTTTGCTTTATATTTCTCCTGCCCAGCCCAGTGGTGGATGGGGGGGGTCTGGCTGCAAAACAGCCTGGGTAACTGTGGGGCTGGATCAAAGGCGTTCACATTTGGTCCGGGCCCACTTAATGTTTTGAAAGGTGATGAAAAGGGGCTGTGTGCATGTGTGTGAAGTGAAAAATACTGTAAAAGATTCCTCTTCTCTAAATCCCCGCAGCTGAAACGGGGGCCTGGGACAGGCTGCCAAGTGCTGCAGAGGAGAAGCCAATCCACCCGCTCTGGTTTGATTTTTGTAACAGACCTAGGTGAGCACAGCAGCAGAACAATAATTCAGAGCTCCCCTAAATGGTTTTCAGGTGTGAGTAGGTAGCATAACACGGGCTATAACACTAAATGAAAGGAATGGCTTTGCTGCCATAAATGTATTAACAATACATCATACTTAAGAGTAATAGAGACTTGGCTACATAAACCAAGATTTTTTTTTTTTTGACATGATAGGAGTATGGAAAGAAAGTTGAAGTAGTTAATTTTGCAGCTGAGAGGTCGCGTAGTGATGGTTATAGCAGGGTTTCTGGACTGGAGAGATCCAGACTGGGTCTGGATGGGGGCTGCTGGGTATCGGCAGCATCTGAGGGACGCGGGTCGTGCCGTCTGAGAGCCGTCCGGGTGCTGCTGGCGTGTCCCGCGCTGGGATCACTGTGGAGCAGGGTGAAATGGCACCGCAGCCCCTGCCTGGGCACCCTCCGCCCCCGAGGTCTTGCTGAGCTTGGAGCTGGTGGGAATGCGGTCTCCAGCAAGGACCCGACTGGTCCCAGTGAAAGGCGGCTGCTGGAGGAAGGGTCCCGGGCTGTAGCCCTCCCCGGCTTGCCGGGTCACACCGAGGGCCGGACGCTGCCTCGGCTCCCTCCGTGATGGGGGTGGGATTGGGGTGAAGGCTGCTCAGCCTTTGGCGCAGGAACCAGCTCTTGTTGTGTTTCTAATGCAGAGCTGGCCTGCGAGGACCTGCTCCCTCGGACTGCGGGTGTCCCTTTAGAAGGTCAGGCTAAGCTTGCACCCGGGCTCCCTGGCTCCCAGCCAACATCCGTGTAACGCTCCTGATACAATTCTGATGATGCTGGCAGGAAAAGCACCTTTAAAGGGTTTGCAAGTCCCTCCTCAGTTTTAAAGCAGGGGGAGTGCAGTGTCCGGAGGTTTCATGATATCATTTGAGGCTCCCCCCCCCCCCTTCCCCAAACAATAAACAAGTATGTTTGCCATGGGGCTGGCTCCCCTCGCCCTGACCACCTGCACGACTTACTGCATCTAATGAAACACATGTTTTCCCAGCAGTCTGGCCCGGAGGAAAAAACGTCTACAAAATGACATATTCTTCTAGTTACAGTTTGCAAAACTGTATTTATTTTTTTTTTCTCTAAAGTGCTAAATATAGCCTCCTCGAGTCAGGAGCAGGACCGCTTCTGCCGGCTCGAGGGTAGGAGGGAGCAGAGTAGATGTGCTGCAATGCTGGCAGCAGCCGTAGAGGAGCAGGAGAAAGGAGACAGTCTGCTTTAATATGGGTAGCACTTGCAGGCGATGAAAGTTGTCTTTCCTTATTACATGCTTAATTAAAAAGGAAGCAAAGGGGATACTTGTGAATTTTCACATTCAGCCGAGCTCGGTGGCCGAGCCGAGGGTCCCTCCCGCAGAGCCTTCCCTGGCGTGCATCAGCCCAGGCTGGTTTTAAAAGCAAAGGATGTGGAAATAATTAAAACTCCAGGTTTAGAAGATGATTTCAAGCTTTTAAAATCTAACTACCAAAAGATGTTGAGAACTTAAAAAAAAAAAAAAAGCAGTGTTTTACTAAGGAGGAGCTGAAATCAAAGGGAGAGAAAGTTGGGACGTGCCGTAAGCAGCCGGTGCCGCTTTGCACAGGGAGCATGGACCGAAGTGGAGGTGGGCACCGATTCCTTGGATTTTGAGGGCTCCAGAAAAGGAGATTTGCTGAAGTTGCAGTTAAATTAGATAACATCCTTTTTTTAAATCTGAAATCCAGGTTGTTTTTCGTATTAGACGCCAATGTCAACCCCCGTGGGACGAGCGGTGTGTGGCACTCAGCTGTGCTTCACACCGGGTTTAGTTCCACCCCGACAGACATCAGAAGAGGTGCCTTTACACATAATACTTGACTCCATCACAAATATGGCCTGCAGATGGCATAGAAAAATCTATATGTCCACCAAAAGAAAGATCTTAAAACCTGCTTCCTGGCAGATTTATTTAGTTTATGAAGGTGCTCGTTTATTAAAGCGCTGCATTCGGCATAAATATCTTCTGTGAATGGAATAATTTTTCATTTGTCGTAACTCGGAAAACACAAAGTAGACGGCCTGTTTTCTTTACTTTTACTTCGTCCTGATGCATGCATCTCTTTAGGACAGGATTTTATCAGTGGCAAGCAGCGTTCCAGCTCCCCTGCGGCACCCCGGGCCAGGTCGGGGGTGTCCCCTGCTTTGGGACAGGCTTGCACAGGACCGGCAGCAGCAGGACCCGGCCGCTTCGGGAGGTCTTGGCTGCAGGGAGAGGTGGAGCGATGCAGGCTGAGGGCGAGATCCAGCACCGGCTGCCAGAGGAGATGCCGGAGTTCGGTTTAAAACGGGCAAATTGCCGGGAAGGTGGGCAGCCCTGGGGATTAACTAAGCTCTGTCCTCCCGAGTGGGTGCCAGCCCGCTGCAGCCGCTGGCACGTCCCTGGTGCGTGCTGGCAGGGAGTTTTCTCTGTTCCTAATCTGTCCCAGGCCTCTGGCTGGTTTGGGCAGTGAAACATCTTTTTCCTGTTACAAGCCAGGGCAGGTTTCTTGCTGATGCTGCATCCTTCCCCGTGAGCTGGCATTTCTGTGACACTGACTCATCCCCGCTTGCTGAAATACACTCACTTAATCCCTCCTGCCTGGCCCTGCTCCTGCCCAGCCCCGGGAGCACCGGCTGGGGACAGTCCCGGGGCTGTGATCCCCACAACAGACAAGTGGAGAGACCCCCTCTCCAGGGTCCACCGGGCAGCGGGGGCTTTGCAAGCCCCACTAGCCACTGCAGGCAAGGCTTCTGCACGTGCCGCAACTTGGAAAAGAAGAATAATAACAATAATAAAATAACATGTGGGAAAAGCCAGGGAAAACTGTAGTTTGGGAGCTTGAACTAGGCAAGAAAAAAAGGGAGCGTGAGTACAGACCCCCGTGGCTGGGGGTTCCTTCCCTGCAGCTGCTAGAGCAAAGGGGTGACTCTTCCCCATCCCAAAAAGCCATGGAGGGAGCCAGAATGCAAGCAAAGGACAAGGAAAAAACTTAGCAATGCTGTTATATGACTTTAAGCAAGCGGTGGAGTTAAACCGTCAGCAAATTCCCAGGCAGAAGCAAGAGCGAGCAGCTCTGATGCTAGTGTGGTTTCAAAACAATCTTGTCCCTGGGACGTCTCTGGGCTGGTTTTATGGACTGGGGGGAGGAAAAGAAACCACCTGCTCATTGAGGTAATAAGTTCCTTAGCCTGGAATATTTCTCGTGCGGATCTCCAGAATCCGCGAGGCATTTGTTTAGACGCTGAGGCTGTGTTTTGGTGAGAGCCAGTCTGACGGCGGCAGCTTTAAACGCTTTCACATTTTCCTTTTTTCCGTTTTTCTTGGTTCCTTTAGTTGGATGCCTTCGGATGGCGTTTCCTGCTCCGCAGACAATGCGGCATGGCAGAGCCGCCGGTGCTCGGGCCAGCGCAGGCAGCCAGGGGACGGTGAGAAGTAGGGTCAGCGTTCTCCATGAAGAACTGGCTTTCTTTGTAATGTCTTCAACCTTTTTTTTTTTTCTTTCCAGAAAAAAAAAAAAAATCTGAGAATGTGCTGGCATTCAGCTTTGGAGCAAAACCTCAGATTTCATTAACAAAGAAAGCACCTTCTTTTGGCTGATCCTTACTTCAAAATCCAACTTTCAAATTCTTTGGCAGGAGCAGGAAACTTTGCACTAACTCTAGTATCAAATCTAAAGCACTGCAGATTGAGAGGCGATGCCTTGAGGACGATTCTTTTTCTCTGCCTTGCTCCGCTGTCCCCGACACCCAACGGGCGCAGCTCCGCAGAGCCTGGCCGTGGCCGGGCTGTCGTGCCCCGGGCCAGCACGCGTCCCCTCTGCTCTCACAGGAGCTGCAGCCAGGGAGCCTTGTCTCTTTTGATTGAAGCTAATTGCTGTTAAACAGCCGCGTTCTCGATACATGGGCAGAGTTGCATGGTGCAAGAGAGCGTTTCGGAAATTGGAGGCTCAACGCCGATCCCAGTAAAGTCCATTGGCTTCAGAGACGATGGCCAAAGGGCCACTAAATGCAGCTGAACTCGCTCCTCCATGCTTGAAACTCAGGGCGGTAGAAAAGCTTTTGACCTTCTGACAAACCGAAGGGCTACGAAGCCACGATTCACAAATGGAAAGCAAAGAGGGGACACTTTAAAAGCCCTGAAGGACCACGTGTGAAGGTATTTGCTCTGTGACACCAGTGGTGGGGAGGCAAGAGTAGAGCAATTTGCCTTTTGGGAGGTGAAGCACACCGGGACGCTCTCGCAAGAGGCAAAGCTCTCTCCGCTTGCCCCGCTGCAGGGCGGGCGCTGCCAGCCACCCCGCCGGGAGTGAACCCTCCGTCAGCAGACGCTGAAGCTGATGCAGGTGATGAATCGCAGGGCAGCGGGGATCGACCACCCGTCTGCAAATGCTATGGCAGAGGCAATATCCTGGGCTGCAGCCTCGGCACGGGGATGCTCCCGGCTGCTGGGCATCGGTGTCGGCACGGCAGGGGACCGCGGTGCTCATCCTCCGCAGGAGCACTCGGCCAGTAATGGCCTTAGCAGAGCACGGACAGCAAAGCGGAGCACTCTCCAGACACCTGGAATGTGTTAATTCTGTCTCCAAAGCCTAAAAATGGCTCATCCTTCCTTTTTTTAGAGAGGGCTGTCTAGAAAATGCCAGCACCGAGTGCCCTTGGAGTCAGGTGAATGGGGAGCTGGAGATCTGATTTTGCTGCCTGATGGTGTTTCTGGTTTGGAAAGGCATTTGAGCTGCTTGGAGGAAGCGTTCTGGGAAAGTATGAGGCTTGTTATAGTAACCCAGTTGCGTCTTGGAGTGGGTAATGTGCTTATTTTCTGCAGTGGACTGGTCTGGAGAAATGACCAAAAATATTCAATTCCTAACCTGCAAGAATTCTCAATAAAAGTGATGCGAGGGCTGGGGTCACCCTTTTGACGCCGCTGGTCTGGAGGGTGGGTTTGAAGCTGCCGTGGAAGCAAGCAGCGGGGAGGAGCTGGTGGGACTCGTGCTGTGATGATTTTGAGCCTTAACCAGGTTTCAGGTCAAATTTGTATTTCCCTTTCCTGAAATTTTTGAATCCCCTCAAAGCTTACGCTAAGAGAGGCTGTTACATTGCTTTCCTTTAAGAAAAAAACCCCACATTTTGGTCTCGGTGTAAAAATTCACATCCCTTTCCTTAACCTACCCTGAAGCACGTTCAGCAAAACCACCCAGCCCTGCAGGAGCTGGCTGGGTGATGCTGCCAGGGCACCGTCCCCACCTGGAGTCACAGAATTGTAGCGGTTGGAAAAGACCTTTAAGATCATCGAGTCCAACCGTGAACCTAACACTGCCCAGCCCACCACTACACCATGTCCCTGAGCACCTCATCCAAACGTCCTTTAAATACCTCCAGGGATGGGGACTCCACCACTGCCCTGGGCAGCCTGGTCCAGCGCTGGACAACCCTTTCGGTGAAGAAAAATTTCCTAATATCCAGTCTAAACCTCCCCTGGCGCAACTTGAGGCCATTTCCTCTCGTCCCATCACTTGTTACCTGGGAGAAGAGACCGACCCCACCTCTCTACACCCTCCTTTCAGGCCGTTGTAGAGAGCGATGAGGTCTCCCCTCAGCCTCCTTTTCTCCAGGCTGAACAACCCCAGTTCCTCAGCCGCTCCCCATCAGCCTTGTGCTCCAGACCCTTCCCCAGCTCCGTTGCCCTTCTCTGGACACGCAATCACAGATGGGCACAGTCCATCAGCTCCTTTTTTTTTTTCCTCCCACCCTGTCTGCATTAACACAATTCCCCCCTTGGCAGGGCCTGTGAAGCACGAAGCTGCGCGGGTGCAAGCGATTCCCCTTGTTTAATTCCCCAGGGGAATGCGGGGGGCTTGAGAGGATGGTGCACGGGCGAGCGATGGTGCACGGGCGAGGGATGGTGCACGGGCGACGCGTGCAGCACCCTTCTCCTGGATGTGCCTCCCCTTCTCACACAACGGGGAGGAAAGCAGGTTTGCAAAGCCTTTTTTTTCTTCCTCCTTCGCAAAAGATTTTGTGCCCAGAGTTACTTTTACTGGTGCATATTTTCCCCTCCTGGAGCTTCAGCGGCATATTAATCAAGCTCACCTCTGATGTTGCGATTTTTATGGACTGCCAACTGCACGCAGCCAGTTTGGCATCTTCTCTAACAAACCGCGGTTTAAATGGCTTTACCATTTGTATTTAGGGCTTAGCTGCGTGTGTCACTTTGGTAGAATTAAACTGGAGAAAAAAAAAAAATCAAACCCAACCAGAATTCATATTGCACAGCGATTGCCTCCAGAGAGGGAAGAACTGCTGCATGCGGGCAAACGGAGGTAGCAGAACCCTGCAGCTGTGAATAGCCCTGCTGTGGGGCAGGAGATAAAATAATATTCATAATAGGTAGTTCAGAATAGTTCAAACCAAAGAGGGTTTGGGGTGTTTTTTTTTTTTCTGCAATGGAAAATTTCCAGGGGAAAGAATCTGTTTTGACTGGTGAGGTATTTAATGTCTTTCTTTGGTTTGAGAGGGGGTTAAGTGCTTGGGATGCAAGGGCTTTCCCAGGGCCTCTCTGGGGTGACGCACTGGGGATGCGCAGGGATCCGGCCAACCCTGGGCACCTGAGCCTTCCTTATAGGGCGGAAAAAACCCCCAACCACACGATTTTGTGTGTGTGCTGTATGGGGGGAAGAGATGTGAGCAGGACGAGCTGTGGTACCTGGGAACTCGTCTAGACAGCGTGTGCCGCGGGTCAGGCGGGGAATTCGGACCGCAGCTACTCAGCACAAGCTCTGCCCCAGGGGATTCATCCTAATAACTCATTATCCAGGAGGGGTGGATGTTTGTTCATTCAAAGTAAGAAATAAACAGGGAGAGACTAAATAAATAGAGAAAAATAATGCTAGCTAAGTAAACAAAGAAGTTCCTCGGTAGCAAACACTTCTCTTACGGTTAGCGGTCTATAAATACGGCATTGGGAAAGCTGCTTGAATCGTGAAGTCACCGCGGCGGTGCCAGACACCTGGGGAGCCTCGGATCCGGGTCCAGGGCCGGGCTGGGAGAGGAGTGACCTTAAATACAGGGGGACCCCATCCCCGCAGCGGCTTCCTTGCAGCCCCGCGGTCCCCCCCGGCGAGGCTGCGGCTCTCCCAGCTCCCTGCCCTTGCTGTCGGGTCCTGGGGCTCCGACGGCCCTTTTAGAGGGGTTTTAGCACGCTTCAGAAAGCGGCTTTCAGAGTGTAAAGTCATCTGTTCGGAGGTGGATGTTTATAGCTGGGCGCCGATTGCCAAGACGGCAAGAAACACCCGGTAAGGAACATCTCAGCTATTGGATTTTGTATATATTTTTGCAAAAATATCGTTGGCCAGGGCTTTGCCGCCTACCTCAGCCCAGCACCCCCGAGCCCCTGCGAGCCCCGGTCCAGCTACAAAAGCGTTTGGCCCCAGCACGAGCTTGGTGGCATGGAAGAAGAGGAGAGCAGCGTTTTGGCAAGGGCTAATGAATATGGCTTATGCTAATTGAGTTCTGGGAGCTAAGGGCCAAAGTTCTTCCAAACACAGCAGGGGTGCCAAGTCTCTGCTTTCCGGAGGTTAATTTTCTTTCCTCTTTTATTTAAAAAAAAATTTTAAAATAAAAAGCCAATGGGTCTCTGTGGCACCACTCCAC
The DNA here is from genome assembly GCF_035582795.1 of Mycteria americana. Lineage (NCBI taxonomy): Eukaryota > Metazoa > Chordata > Aves > Ciconiiformes > Ciconiidae > Mycteria > Mycteria americana. The sequence goes on along the minus strand of NC_134370.1, from coordinate 69,479,774 downwards.
CGGAGGAGTTTCTCTTGGGTTACCGTATATTTTATTCCCTGACGTTGCTTCTGGAGTTGGGTGCCGCTCGTGGCTGCCTCCCCCTTAGTTTCCCCAGAGAAGGGGGTGGATGGGGGTCTCCGGGTCTCAGTGCTGCCGTAGGCTGGGCCTGCCTGGGAGGGCGAGCGCAGGCAGAGGGACCCTGCACCCGTGCAGGATGCTGAGGGCAGGAACCCCAAGCTGCTCCGGCAAGGAGGCAGATGTTGAACATCCGTCTTGTAGCCTAACTCGGGATATTCCTGCTCCCACGGGCAACACCCTCCTGGCTCAGCACCTTTCCCTCCTTTCCCAGGCTCCGGTCTCCCTCCCCTCCCCTGGACCTGGCTGTACTCGGGGTGATCCCAGCTGGGACATTGCCCTTGCCCTCGGGGTAGGGTGAGCGACAGGGAGACCCTGGGGCACAGAAATAGTCCTGGAGCATCCCAAAGTGGGAAACCACCGATCACTCCCCCCGGGTGCTGTGCTGGCAGGGCAGGGGAGGCTCTGCCCTTCCTAGTCTTGTGCTCTGTAGAGACGAAACATCTCCTGGCTTCGCATGAAGCCGATAATCTCCGGGAGAGGCTGGCTTTCTGTTTACATCAGGTTTTGTTTTGGACAACCAACTCTCCAGAGCTCTGAGCTCAGCGGGCTGCGTGTCGGCCAGGCATGACTGCACCACGTGCTCTGCTGGCCCGCGCTCGCCCTCGGCAGACGGCTTTGAGCTGCTCCCCGTCACCCAGGGGTGACAAATCTGCTCACGCTGCACCCACCCAGGGGTCTGAGCATGGCGAGACCCCCAGGGAGCTGCCGGCGGTCCGGCTTCGTGCTGCCTTGTCCCTTCCTGCCATGCCAGAGCTGCTTGCGGGTGTAATCCTGACCCCCGGACCCAGGTCCTGAGCAGCGTTTGGTGCTCCTGAGCTGGGGGATCTGTGTAACCTGAGCATCCGACCTGCACCCATCCTTCCCCTGAAAATGTGGGAGAAGCACCCCTGGGATCACTGGCCGCAGCCTGGACCCTCTGCAGCACCATCCCCCCGGAGCAGCTCGCGATTAAATCCCCGCAAGGCATCGTCAGCCCTTCCTCCGTTTATATTAGTGAATTAGGGATTTTGTTTTCATTCCTGGCCTCTGTTTACATTCCTTGTATCCTAGCTTAATTCCTCCAAAACTCCAGAAGCAATAGCATCCAATACATGACACCCTCCGAAAGGTCAGGCACAAGGAGGCATCTGCCGCAGGGAAAGGCTGAAGTTTGGAAAAAATGACCACACGTGGGAAAACCTACAGTGAACTGCTGGGATGCCTTCAAAATGTAGGGGAGGAAGGTCAGGCAGTGTATGCAGGGTTCGTGTAGGGTTTGGAGGCGTCGGGGTGAGAGCTTCAGCTGGGACTCGGGCGCACGGATGGAAGTTGAAGTTAGTTACTTGTAGGCTTCTCCATTTAAGCGGTGCATGAAGGCTTGCCTGGTTCAGCCATGCAGCTCGGGGTCATCCTCACGCAAGCCGCAAGGGCACGGTCAGTGCAGTATTCTCCTTATCTGGATTTTATAAGAAGCCCATCCAAGGATGTTCATTTGGAGAAGACACGAGATCTTCCCTTTGGGAATGGCTCAGGAATGGCTTGTGTAATTCCCTGACCAGATCTGCAGCCAGATGAACTTGCTGCTTGGGTTGAAACCGTCCCTGCCTGCTCTCTCCTTGCTTTTCACCGGCTCGTGCTGGCATTTGCAGAAAATGCTGATGGCTGGGAAGGTAAAAATCTTGCCTGGGGCTCAGGTGCAGAGTGCAGCTCCCAGGTTTTGCTTCTGCTGAAGGGCCGGGGTGGTTTAAGCCCAGTGGTGTTCGGCTGCAGGGCACGGATGATCTCCAAGGTGCACAAGCCTTAGTTTGCACCTTGACGCTTTTCTTGGAAACTGTCAGGCTTGCAGAGAAAATATGAGGTTTTTTTGGTCACAAACTTCTGACATCTGAGCCACAAGTAGGAACTTTTTTCCGGAACCAGACTTTTTCAGGGTCGGAAGCTTGAGGGCTGCCCTTCCCCACCAAAAGCTCTCGCTTTGCTCTGTTTTCAGGAGAAAACTGTTTTATTTCTCACTTTCTCCACTAATTTATTCCTGGCTGCCGGAGGGCCCCGCGGGCTCGATGCTGCTCTCATCAGGATGGCTTTGCAGCACAGTGGGACGCACAATTAACCAGCGGGATGGATCCTGCAAGCACCTGCAAAGCCCAGCATCCTGGCTCTGAGCACCCCCTTACCTCCCCATCCGCCAGCAAAACCCAACATAAAGAAAACCATCCCACGGGCTCGCTGAGAGCCAGGCAGAGCTCGCAGCAAATCTTTTCCTACCGCCCTTCCAAGCGCCTGCGTGGGGACTGGCTGTTTGTTTGCAGCAGCACCGGTCTCTATTGGAGATGTCAGCCCCACGAGGAAGCCGTGCCGCCAGCCCGTCCTCGTCCCCCACGACGCTCACGCATGAAACCGCTCCCCTTGCTGCGGCGTTCATCGCGGTCAGAAGCTGGGAGATGGGGGGGAAAAAGTGAAAAATAAAAATATAACCCTCCTTCAGCTGCCTGAGTTTGTGATTCGCCCCGTGGCAGCGTGCGGGGATCCCCTCGGCTGCCCCTGGCTCCGCGCTGCTGCAGGCAGAGATCTTTTGGAAAGCGCTGCCTGGGCTGGATGAAACAGCACTGGAACTGGAGCAGGATCCAAAAACGAAGTGGGAAGGCAGCTCTTAATATGCACCTAGTTTTTTTTCTTTTTACAAGATTAATATCATATGATGAATACAGGAAAAGTATCTTGTGTAGGGTTTTTAGACGTTAAGGAGCCCTGCTGCTGAGTTTTCTGCTGGATGTCATGGGATGTCCCCAGAACAACTTTTTGCAAGGGGTTGAAATACTATTATTTCCTTGGTTTTTGTTTTCCCATCCATCGCTTCCACCCACAGCTGTTTACATTTTGGAAGTATTACATCAATATTAACACAGCATAACTCTTCTTCTTTGAACTCTTGGCGTTTCTCACTCGTGCAAAGAGGCTCGGTCGCATTATAGATGTCCGAGGGCGAGCGCTGGTCACTTGGCAGAGGAGGGGTCTGCAGAGCGATGCAGCCACGCGAGTGACCGTATAGTTTACCCCAGTTTTGCAGAAGATCAGTCGAGTAAGACCCCGTCCCCCCGCTATCCCAATCGGGTCCAATTTAGACTAACGAGAAACCCCCAGGGATTTGCAAGCTGCTTGCAGACAACCAGCAAAGAGAGACGAAGCAGAAGGGCTCTGACGGACGTCGCTCATGAAACCAAAGCAGCTCCTGGGATTTCTCCTTCTGCTTTGCTGCACAAGAACCGCGGTCGGTGCAGAGAAACCTCTCGTGGCCAGTCCTTTAGCAGGAGTGGAAAAGCGGATCCCTGTAAATCCAACTTTCTGCTGGTTTCCAGGTTGGGGATTTGGAGGCAGGAGGCAGCTGCTGCCGCTCAGTTTTCCGTGGAGTTCTTTAACTTCTGAAATGCTGTGCTTGAGACCCCACTTGCTCTGTTTGGGGAGGGAGAGAGAACACGAGGCCCAGGACCCTTCCTCTGCTGTTATTTTTCCCGTCTTTCCTCCATAACCCTTCAAGCCGGCTGGTACCAGCGATCTGCTTCCAAACAACCTCTCTGAAAACCGAACCAAGATGTGAATGTCAAGATGCAAATGTCAAGATTCCGCCATCCCTGGAGGGATTTAAAGGACGTTTGGCTGAGGTGCTCAGGGACATGGTGTAGTGGTGGGCTTGGCAGTGTTAGGTTTATGGTTGGACTCGATGACCTTAAAGGTCTTTTCCAACCTAAACGATTCTGTGATTATGTAGGCCTTTTGTAATTTTTTTTTTTTTTTCTCCATGAAAAATTGGCTTGGCTTCCAACTGCATGGGAGAGTTTAGTTCCCAGAGAGGGATTTCCCCTCACATGCCTCGTCTGCGGCCCCAGGCTGGGAGCGGGAGCAGCGAGGCTGCGACTTCTGCTCAGAGCATCCACTTCTCAGGGATCCCTCCCTCTGTGCTCTGCTTACTCTGTGTTTTAAATCTCATCTGTGCTTCCTGCCCAAGCTTTTTAATATTTCCTTTTATTCCCTAAAAACTCCTTTTTAAATTTCACCAAGCCAGAAATGCATTTTATTCCCTTCATCTGTTGCTGTCCCCTGAAATTCTGCTTTTTCCTCCAGAGTTATATAGGGGAAAACCAGCTGGGAGACGTAGTTAAGAACTGAAAATATCTGTCAAGCAGCGTTTTGCTGGTGGAACGAGCACTGTGCAAACAAGCTAAAGAGCATCCGCATCTCTGCGCCGTTTTGGATCCTACTGCTGCTTTGATCTCCGTTCCAGACATGTGTCCTCTCCCTCCTGCAGACCCCAAACGTATATTTTCAGGAGGGAAGAGGGGAGAATGAAAAGAAACTGGATCTCCCAGACACTCTGTTTCATCCAAGAGTGTCTCGAGCAGAGCTTATCTCCTTCCAGCAGACCCCAAACTGTCTGACAGACACTCGGTAGACAGAGACGTTGGCGTTTGGACCCGTCTCAAAAGATCTTTGCTCTCGGCTGGGTGGGAAGAGGGACAAAAACCCCATCAAGGACCTTTGCTTGCCCTTCTGCTTCGAGGGGAGGAGAGCTGGCAGCGCAGCGCTGGCTGCAGCAGGCCGACTGCTCTGGCTCTGCTTTTCTCCCGGCTGCGAGGTCAGTCCCACCGAGCTTGATCGCTGCAGGTAGCAACTGCACGTGAAGATGCTCCTGTTGGCAAACAGGGCTTGGGCTGGAGGGCAAGGAGGGAAGGACCTTCAGGATCACATCTACTGTCTGAAAACAAACCAAAGACTGGATTCATCTTTTCCGCTTGGAAAAAGTGGAAGCGAGGCAGCGGCTGGTTCTACCTCCCCAGCGGAGCCGCCCCAGCTGGGCTGCACGGTCTGGTTCGTGGGCGCTCGGGGCTGCGTCCCAGCCCCAAAGCCTCACTATGGTCAGAGCTGAGCTCCTGCTGGAGCTGCCTCCTGGGTGCCTCCTCCAAAGGGTGTCCCCGGCCCGGGGAGGAAGAGGATGGAGGGAGAAAATCCCACCCCGGGGACGCTGCTGTGCTTCGGGTGTTTTGGGCTGCTTAGTATAGCCCAGAGGTGACGGGGTCCTAAATGACAGCGGTGGGGGGACACTGGGGATACTGGTCCAAGAGCTGGGGGGACACTGGGGATACTGGCCCAAGAGCTGTGCGCAGCAAGAGCACCCCATTGTGCCCGAGGACAGCCCTGGCAGAGGGGAAGAAAACGCTCATCAGCAGTTTTCCTCCTGCTCCTTTGCTGTTTGCTTCCCAGCCGGACTCTCCTGGGTGCCCGTGCCAGCGGAGACGTGCTCGTGCCTGGGTGGGTGCTGGGGAAACAAAATGGTGCGACCGGGTGCCCCAGCACCGCGTGGTGCCCGGCGGCATCGCAGCAGCCTCCTCGGTGCTGTGGGCACCGGCTCTGCTCTCCTCCATCCTGGGGATGGCATCTAAGCAGAGGTGGCACCCAGCTGGAGGTGGCACCTGAGCGGAGGTAGCACCCACGAGTAGCTGGCATCTGAGCGGAGGTAGTGCCCAAGCAGAGGTGGCACCTGAGCAGAGCTGGTGGCTGAGCGGTGGTAGCTCCTGAGCAGAGGTGGCACCCAGCAGAGGTGGCACCCCACAACCATCAGTGACCCCGTGCAGACCTTCCGTCTCCAAGCACCCATCGGGGCGAGGAGACCCGGGGGGACCCCGGCAGGGTGCCGTGGGGAGAAGACCAGGGTGCTGCCATGGGGTTGAAGTTCCCAGCCCGCACGGCCCTGCTGGGAAGCTGATCCCTAAAGGGTGCCGCGGCCGCGTGAAGGCTGTCCCCTCTCCCGTCCTCTCCTGCTGTACCTCCTACAAGTTTCGCTCGTCCCTCCCACTCCCTCCCAATGCTCGCCTTCTGTCAGGGAGCCGGGAAAGGCTGGGGATAAGGAAAGGGTTCTGCGAGCGAGGCTACCAGTCTGGCTGGCTGCCTCCCGCGGATGCTCGGGGCCGGGGAGCAGGGCAGCCGGCGCTCCCATGGACCTCCCCAGCGGGATGCTCCTCGCCTGCTCCCTCTGCCTCCTGCCCGGTAAGCGCTTGCTCCCCCTCCTGCACCCACCCCAATTCCCCAGGCAAGGGGACAGCAGCCGGGAATAACTTCTGCTTCTTTAGGAAAGGTGCTGGAGGAAGCCCAAGGTTAATAAGGCTGTTGGAAAAGTCTTCCCGGGAGCAGGAGGGAGGGAGCGAGGCGGGCGCCTTCAAGGCGGGCGAAGGGGAGTTGAAAGGGATGGAGGGCTTTGATGGGCTCCCAGGAATAAGCAGGGCGGGCGGGCAGCACAGCGTCCTCCCGGCCCCCCTCCTCGGCTGGGCTGCAGTTGGAGCAGGATTAGTTAGTGTTGTTCTGAAGCATCCGATAGCGGGGGGGAAGAAAAGCCCCCCCAGAATAAAGCCAGACCCTTTTACCTAGAGTTAACTTTCGTGATCCACAGGTGGTTTGTCCCGTTGCACGTGAAGGGGCTGCGCAAAGGAAAATTGCTTGGGGTTAAGTAAGTTAAGAGAGATTTTAGGCAAGTGTTTTGTTTCAGGAGGTGAGCCTACGGCTTCCCCCGTACGGCTCAGGGCGTGCGGGACGAGCCCTGCCAGGAGCTGGGGTGCGAAGGGGGGTTCTGCTGCTTGCTAGCCCCTCGCCGGTGTGCTCAGGCTCGCTTCTTGCAGAAGGAGGCTCCCCGGCAGCGGTCATTTTTGCTGCAATTACATCTGGCATCCTCCCGCACGCAGCCCAGGCTCAGAGCAGCCAGGCTGCGACCGCTCGGTGCTGCAAAGGGGAAAAAGAGCTTTACCCCGCTACCCTGCCACCGGCTCACGCCTCCCCGCCAGCCTGCAGCGCTTCTGCCACTGCAAACGTTTCTAAACATCCTGATGGAAAAACACGCCAGGGTGCTTTTTTTACTTCTTTTATTTTTTTTCCCCCCCCCCCTTTCTAATTGCACTGTGGCTTGATCCTTTAAAGCAAGCCGCAGCGGAGCTGCCTTTCTTTGCTTAATAGGGAACATGTGTCTGCGCCTTGCATGGCGGCAGCGAGCGTGGCGGGGCGCGGGGCTGCCTGCGTGGAGCTGCCGGGGCCGATTGCGCCGGCACGGAGACGACGGCACATCCCCGGCCGTGCTTACGTGGGCAACCGAGCCCGTGGGGTGAACTCCCCTTAAAGAGATGCTGCTCGTAGATATATGACGGTTATTGCAGAGCGTAGTCAGGGGATGCGGCAAGTCGGCGTCTCTGCCTTGGGCTGAACAGAAATCCTCCACGCAGGGGTTCCTGCCCACGGGGGTTCCTGCCCACAGGGGTTTCTGCCCACGGGGGTTTCTGCCTGTGCCTGGAGCGGCCGGCGATGGCAGCGCTGCTGCAGCGAACATGAGCCCTGTGCCGGTGGGAAGGGTTAATTCTTCCAGTGCTCTGTGGTGGTCTCCGGACCAGGATGGGATGCGTCGTGGCTACCGGTCGATATATTTTGCTGAGGACTAACGCTGGCGTTTTGCCATCTGGACTGAAAGCAAGTCTGTGCGATGCGCAGGACCCCCGAGGGCCCTGGGCTGAGCTGAGGGTGTTGGGCTTGGAGGTGCGTCCTTGGGAACGGTCCCATCGCTGAGCGGGCAGCGGTGCCTGTCCCGGTGCGTGCCCTCTCGTGCAAACCGGGCTCTGGCCATGCTTTGCCCGAGGCGAACCCCCCCTCCCCGCTCTCTCCAGCAGCCCCAGGGAAACCCCGGGGAAACTCTGTCCCCGCTCTTGCATCGTCCCACGGGCTGGGAGTCCCCGGAGGCACCGTGGCATCTCCAGCGCTTGCTTGGTTATTACTTGTCACCAGCAATAGAGCCGAGGGAGGAGGCAGGCGATGCCCGTGCCTGGCAGCCCGTCCCCTTCCGGCTGGCACCTTGCAGGGCCAGCGACCCCCCCACAGTGCCGTGCCTCTGTGCACAGCCCGTCTTGGGGACAACCCAAGGTGTCCCTAAACTTCGGATCAGGCCAGCTCCTCTTCCTCGAGGCTTGGGTGGAAGCAGGGCACAGGTTTGGGCCGAAAGCGGGAGAGCCCGGCCAAGGGGTGCCGAGCCACGGCTTGTTGAAATAAACGCCTTCGGTGGCTGCGGATCGCCCGGTTGCTCGCTGATACTGTGCGCTGACAGGGAAGCCGTGACTTCCAGAAGGATCCCGGGAGGATGTGCTGAGATGCGATAACCTCCCCTGTGTCAGACCATCCGTTTTCCTTCGCTGGTTTGGTTTTCCAAGGAAGGCAGTCAGCTCCTTCCCTCCCTAAAGGGTCACCAAATGGTAAAACCGTCGTGCTTGCTCCATGGGGCACGTTTGGGATTGTCCAGGTGGGTTCCCAAGGGATGCTCCAGTCCGGGCTTTGATGGTGGGTACTTAATTTTGGGTGGCTGCATAGCCCCAACAGTGGGGCTGAGTGGGACCCCACCTCCCCGCGTACCAGTTGTCCATCCACCGGCCAAGGTTTGGCCAGGGAAGGTCCGTTAAAGAAGCCCCCTGAGGCACAGGGGGCTCTGGGAAGCCGACCCCCCCCATGGCCCCCACAACCCATCGCTTCCCTGGCGTCTCCCTGGGAAAGGGGCGGTCAGAGACCTGCTGCTGTTTATTCCTGATGCCGTTTGCGTTATCGCTAATGAATGTGCCGCAAATGATTAATCAACACGTTCCCTAGGGCTGCAAAACATGGCCATCAAACAGCTCCTCCCTGACTTTTTGGGGGGCCAGGCAGCTGGAATTATGGAAGCACAAGGTACTTGTGTAGCTAACGCCCTGGGGCTGTTTGTCAGAGATTTTGTGGGTAACCAGGAATGTTACAACACACGAGCCGGCGATGACTGATCCTCTGTTCATCCTCAGTATTCCCTGGCTCTCCATCCACCGCTGCAGCAGCCACCAAACCCTGGGTTGTTTCCTAATAGCTGATGACAAACGCTGGCTTTGAGATAGCGACCTGGAGAGGAATTTCGTGCTTTCAGCATCCCACTCGGCAAAGAGCGCTCGATAGGAATTAAAGCTAGAGGGAAGCACAGGGAGAGGTGGCCCACCCTGCTCCTTCTCGGGCCTGCTAGTTTTTACCCAAATACCCTACATAAGCTTAAACATTTTCTAGTTAAGCCCAATATTTCAATCCTAAGAAAAGAAAATGTAATGTGTTTGGCAGATGGGTTGCAGAGGAGCATCCGATGCCACCAAAGCCCATGTGGTGGTGGGGATGGGATCAAAGGAGAAAGCCCAGCGCTGGGTGGCCAGCGGCATCCCCAGGGATGCTGAGGATGCAGGGGTTGCAGCGGCGATGCCGGTCCACGGACCCGCTGCCCCATCGCAGAGGTCACCTCTCCTGTACGGGCTTGAGCGATGAGAGAGGAAGCAGGAGCGAGAATAGCGAGGCGGGTTTCAAAGTGCCAGATCAAGCTGCTTGACCCTGGCACGCTCCAGGTTTTTGGCAGATGTGAGCTTTCCCCCCGCCACGTGCTCCCAGGCTCCTCCAGCGAGCAGCGAGCTTGTCCCTGCAAGAAAGCCTGGCGTGGCACGTGCTCTTCTCGTGTCCCATTCGTACCCTTTTCCTAGGTCACCTGTAGTGCCCCCAGATCCCATATCTCCTCCCGTGCTGCTCCTGCGGACCCGCAGCAGCCCGGCAGCAGGCAAGCTGCCTTTGACCTGGGGAATTCGGCAGAAGAGCCCATGCGGGTCCGGACGTAGGTTCCCATGGGCTGGATTCAGCCGCAGCCTTTGAGATGCTTCTCCCCACCGTGTCGCTGCCCCGTGTCGGCTCGGCCTCTCTCCAGAAACTCTGTCCCAAGCTGTGAAAGTGCTGGAGGCCAGCGAAACAGGCTGGGTTTGCACGACGCGGTCCAAAAAATTGACTGCGTTTTCCTCGCGGTCAAAATAAAAATAAGGAAAATCTTCCGGCGGCTCCACACCTCCTTAAATCGTAAAGGTTTGGAGCAAAGGCGGCGAGCTAAAGCCCCAAACCTCTCACGGCAGCAGAAGCAGCCTTGGGGCGTCACAGCAAGCGCCGCTGGGCTGCGTTCCGGCACCTTGCCAGAGTCCCTTTGCCAGCGGTGAATCCCGTTGCCTGCCCGAAGGATGCGGGCAGGAGGCACGGGCAGAGGTATGGGCAGGAGGACAGTGCTGGGGCCCCGAGAGCATCTCCCTCCTGAAGGTTTCCCTTACAGGGAGGACTTATTTTTATTCTTTTTGGCAGAAAAGGTGGCTTTTATTCCCAGTATTGTTTCCCAAGTGTGTTTTGGTTTTTTTCTCTTTTCAATATTTGATGTGACAAGAATCAAAAGTTTGGACTCGACAGAAGCTCCAGTTTGGAAAGGAGGTATTTGAGGCTTCCTGCCTTGGCTGCATCGCAAGCAAAACATGTGGCTTTTGGTCACTTATTTATGACAGTGATGTCACTCCTGACAAGAAAAGGAGACTCGGTTCTTTGGGTTGCTAAATCTCCTTGACAACCTCTCAAAAAGCTCCCGTTAGTTTAAGCCAGTTTAAATATTCTCCGATCTTTTTTTTTTTTTTTTTTTGCTTTCTGCCTCGAATGCACCCACATCTATTGGCTTTCTGAAATTCCTCTCCTCTGCCATCCATTGCCTGGAAACTTTCTTCCAGATCATTTTGCTTTTCCAGCCCCGTCGCCTCCCCCGCTCCCCGCTACCTGCCGCGAGTGGAGGCTCCGGCACGGTGAGCGGCACGAAGCCCCTTGCAGCACTTCTCCCTGCTCCCCCCAGTTCAGAGACCTTTGCCGTTAATGAAGCGTTCCTGCTATTTATTTGGGGTTCTGTGTTGCTTTTCATGACCGGCCTGGCTGCCTTTTGCAGGAGGCTACAGCAGCACGACGGGGCCCTAAAGCAAGGAGCCAGGGGATGGGGGTCCCCCACCTGTCCCAGTGTTCCTGCTCCCCCAAAACCTCTGCTTGGGGCTCTGCAGTGCAAAAGCAGAGAAACTCTGCTGAAGGCAAAAAATGAGAAGAAAACCCATCGCATCCTTTCTGACATTTGCTCTGCACCCGAGTGATGAAGATGTCTCTGCATTATCTGGAATTGAACCTTGCTTGAAACACAAAACCCCCTCCCCAAAAGACCCTCCTCTTCCAGCCAGGTCCAGGGTGTCACCCCGCTTGCTGGTGGCAGCAAAGTGACACCCCAGGGTGCTCCCAGCTCCCCAAAACCTCCCCCCTCCCCTTGCCCGTCACTCCTCTCAAAGGCCAGTCCTGGCCTCCGTTTCTCCACTGGGTAATGGTTAACTCAGAGGAGGTTTTAATTTGTTTTGTAATGTTAAATAAGGTCAATCTACCACAAAATATGCTGGCTCTCATTCCCCCTCCCCCATTTCCTTTCCCCCCCCTGCTTTTTAGAATTTCTTTTTGTAGGATTTTAAAGCTCCTTACCTCAGCTCTCCTTGGCGAGACGCTGAGCTTCTCTGCTTACAGAGCCAAGGTTGCAGATTTGTTCCTATGACTGCAAAAAAATCAGGTTTATCCCTAACGTTCCTACCTATAAAAACACTTTCCAACCTGAATTTTTCTGCCTGGGAAGCGGCATCCCCAACCTCTCCTGTTGACAACCCCTTTATACCCCTATAAATACCAAAAGTGATCCTTCTGCTGCTTTTAAAGCCGTCCTTACTAGGAACGCCAGGATCTTTTATTTGCAACCGCAGCTACTTTCTGCCCAACGGCGAACGAAGAGCTGGGATATGCTGGCTAGCAGTATCCTTCCCTGCAGCGCTGTCTCCCATGCGGTCGCTCCTTGCTGGGACCTGGGCCATGCCCCTCTATGCTTAAGCAAACCTGTGGGGAAAAGAATATCGTAAATTAAAAACACCTCCCTCTAGAAGCCGTGCAGCATTTGTACCCGTGGAGGGTTTGAACGTGATGCTGGCCTGAGCCAAAGTGTATGCGTCTCTGGAAAAGGATATGCACTAGGATATTGTGGGCTGATACCTGCTGGCTACGGGACATGGGACAGGGGACACGGGACATGGGACACGGGACATTTTGCGTTTTGCATTTTGCAGCCACCAGTAATAGAGGCAACGCAGTGCCAGAGCCCCTCGGCACAGACAGTGCTCGTCCCCCCTGCCCGGGGTGGTCTTTGCCCCCAGCCAATTTCTCCATCAAATGCACCCAGGGCACAATTTGGGGCAGGTCCTGCACCCATGGATGGGTGAAGGGGCATCTCCAGCAGCCCCAAAACACCCCAGTCCTGGGGAGACTCACTTGACTCCCCTGTCTGCACACCCTGCTGCTGGCGCCGGCTCCCGGCAGAGGGACGAGCTGCCAGACCGATCCCCTAAGATTTGCTCCCTGGCAAGTAAATTGCTCTTGAAGGTTGACCCAGGTGGGCTGTGAGCACCAGGCTCCTCGGAGGTGGGATGCCGTGGCCAGGGATCCTGCTCCCGCTGTCCTGCGGGAAGGGGCATCCCCCAGAGCAGCCTTGGGGAGCAGACTAAGCCCAAAAATCGCCCTGTCCGGGTCTGAGCATCCGTCCTCGGGGACATCCGCTTCCAGAGCCACCTCCCCCTAGCAAAGCTGCTCGTGGCACCAGCTTTTGCTCGCACAGGAAAAGTGAATCCCAGGATTGGCTCTTTGGTACTGCAAAACCCTCGGGGACAGCAGGAGGTGGCCCACGGGGACAGCCAGGCTGGGCGATGGGCTCCAGACCGGGCACATCTGGCATGGCCACACATTTTCTATGTACCCCCAGCCCGTGGTCCCTGCTGGGGTGTGTGGGGACATGGCGGTGGCCATCTCCACCACGAGCAGCTGCTGCTCCACAGCTGGAGGAGCAAAGTGTTGCAGAGCAGCATCGCCCATCACAGGGGGCTTGAGGAGATGTCGGAGGGGAGGAGGGTGCTCTCCTCTCCCCTCCCCACGCCTATCCTGGCAGCCCTGGCTTCAGCTGATTCACTTTTACAGCAGCCTAGAGGAAAAATACTTTTTTATTTATCATAAAGGAGAAACACGCTTTTGCTTTGGTAGCAGTGGTGGGCACCAGTTCAGCTGCCCCAAGGAGAACGTTGGTGCCTGCCGGGGTGAAGCCCCTTTGCAGGTGGGCTGGGGCAGGGGGCTGCCCTCCAGGGCCTGTACAGCTGTGGCCACTAAACCCTAAATGAACCCACTTAAAGCTGTAGCCCGGGGGCTGGCTACTCCCTGGGGGCTCCGTGCTGGAGAGAGGAGTGCTGAGTGGCTGCAGGTGAGGTGGGGCTGGTGTGCTTTGGAGCTTGCAGCCTCCTCTCCATCACGGCTGGCTGTGGGAATGCTGTGCCACAGAGCTGCTGTGATGGGGTAAAACCACCCCCGTTTCACGTAGGACCCTCCTGGGGCATATTATACAATTTGGGGGAACAGCATTCCCAGGATGGTTGAGGTTGGAGGCATCTCTGGAGGTCATCTAGTCCAACCCCTGCTCAAGCAGGGCCACCTGGAGCAGGTTGTCCAGGGCTGCGTCCAGTTGCAGTTTGAATACCCCATGGGTGGAGACTCCCCAGCCTCTTGGGGTGACCCGTTCAGCCTCTGACCACAACAAAAAAGTGTTTTCTTCTACCATCTCAACACCTTGGCTGATGGGATCCTTCTTTTCTCTCCCCAGGGTTCAGTGACACCTTCAACATTGACACCAAGAGGCCCAAAATCATAGCTGGCTCTAAGGAAGCGTATTTCGGCTATACGGTGCAGCAGCATGACATCGGGGGGAAGAAATGGTAAGTGAGCTTTGCGCTGGGCTCTGAAGAGGAGGGGATCTAAAGCAACCTACCCAAAATGCTGAATATCTCCTCCTGCTCCGTCCGACCGCTGGTTTGGGGTGGGCAGTGCTGCGGCTCCGAGGGAAACTGAGGTTTGCTTTTGGTGATGCTGGTGCCAATCCAACCTGGGCAAAGTAGAGAATAGAAACCCTCTTCCTTTCAAAAAGAGGAGATTTTGGGGGGGATACCAGTATATTTTGTATTTGATAGGTGTATGTGTACGGAGGGTGCTATGCTCTGGCTCCTGCCCGGCTGCCTCTCGGTGGCAGGTGCCGTGCATGGGGCTTTGCTCCAGGCAAGTTCACGGTTCCCCCCGGTCCTTGGCCTCCGACACTTGCTGGAAACCCATCTGGGTTTTGGGACAAGGCCATCCCATTTTATATAGTTTCCACCAAAGAGCTGCGGTCTGCAGAAGTGCTCAGACCTGCCTGCATCCATCAGGAGTGCAAGATGAGACTCAGATGGGCTTTGCTCGGGTTTTGGGTTTCATGGCAGGTTTTGCTCCTCGCCAGGGCTGATCCCCACTGGGGAATCCTGCACAGATGTTGGCAGAGACCCTTGGTGCTCTCCAGGAGCACATCTGGAGGCTGCAGTGATGAGGGCAGCTCAAAAGCCCGTGAAATTCCCTGCAACTCAATTACTGCGGAGATGAAGGATCTGCCCCATGGGGGGATGACAGCCAGGCTTATGGCAGCAAGCAAACATGTAATTAATGCAGATGGATACTCCTGAAATTCAAAATTTGGGCCTGTGCTGCCTTTGCATGACCTTTGCTGGTGCTGGCAGGGGGCGTGGGGCTGGACCCTGTCCTGTGTCCTCAAGCCGAGCTGGTATTTCACTGCACGGAGGAGCAGGGAGGTTTGGCTTTAACCTTGGTGTCCCCAGCTGCCGTCAGCGTGGCCTGAAACCTCCCCGCTCGCCGCTTCCCTTCTGTTTAATGGAAGCTTGGGGTCAGCCGCCCAGGCACGCTGCAGCGAGCCTCTCCGCTGGCTCCGACCCCTGGTTTCCCGCAAGGGTCGTGTGCTTTTCCCAAAGGGTACCCTGCATCCAGGTAATGGGGTGATGCTGATGCTGCGGCCCCCGTGCTGCGTCGGGGCCGCAGGGGCCGTCCGGGCTGCGGTGCTCCCGGCTGCATCCTGGGCGGCCCTTTGCAACTAAATCCATGCGGATGTTTCCACTCTCTGGGTTACCGTTTCCTTCCACCGTCCAGCAGAGACCCGAGTTAATATTCACAAAGCTTTGAATGGTGGGATAAAGTTCAGCTTTCCGCTGGAAGCGTGCGCTTTGGGATGGGCTGGGAAGGGAGGGGGTTGCCTGGGGTGCAGCCCATGAAGCTGCCTCTGCCCCATTGCAGAGACGGGTCCCGAGCAGGTATTTTGGCACCCGGTATCCCCTCTGAAGTTCAGAGACTCGCGTCTGCGTGGCGGTGATGAGCTTTTCCACTGCTTCAGCTCAAGACCGAGTGCAGGGCTGCTCACAGCTGGGCCGAATCTCCCCAGAGGCGTGACCATGCCAGGTATCGGAGCATCCTTGCAGGGGGAACGTCCCCGTGGTCCGTGAGCAGGTTTGCATGCAGCAGTTGGGTAGCTTTCTCCTAGAGCTGGCCCTGCCTGGGGCCGTGTCAGGGACCGGGTGGTCTCTTGGGATCCTTTTCATCCTCGCTGTCCATGAACCTGTGCTATGGGACTGTTTCCCAACCGGCCAGCTTACACTTAACGAGCCAGAAACATCTGGCATGGGACACAGCCCTCCACCCTTTCTTTGCTTGCAAATGTGGATATTTACCAAAAGAAATGCTTTTTTTGGGGGGTAAAGAATTTTGGGCAGCCTGACAGCACAACTGCTCGTGGCCAAAGCCACCGGAGCACGGCATAAACACGACTGTCGAGTAGTTCCAGTAAATAAAGCAAATTCCTGCAATGTCCCTTGCTCGAGACCTGCGTGGGGATGGCTGATGTTACCGGATGATGTTGCTCTGCTTGGCGTGAAGTCTTCCATCCTCATCTCCCTCCATGCGATGTTGGAGCGCATCTGGGTGGCACCGTGCGCTCAGTTTCGAAGGGAATCTCAGCCCAGCCTGGTGTCTCCATCCCTCACCTGCTCCCGGGCAGAGCCCAGGCATGTCTGCTAGATGGTGGGATGGAGACCAGGCTCTCCAGGGCGGTAGGTCTGATGCTTCGGAGCATGCGAGCTCTCCGTTTGCACAGACCTCTGCTGTGAAATATTTTCTATCAGTAAGGGATCCAAACCCCCAAAAATTTGGTGGTATTTGCACAAGAGACTGGCTCCACAGAGGTGTCTGCCAGGTCAGGGCTAAGCCTAGGAAAGGCTGTTCAGAGATCGTGGTTCTCTGAAGCAGATAAAGAGCAGGAACAGAGTGTCTTTGCCGTCACATTCCTCTCTGCTTCTGGAGAATATCCCTTTTCCATATCTCATTTCATCCTAAACATGTCAGAAGTTTCCCCTTGGAGAGAGCAGCGTAACTGGATGCAAATGGCACGCAGGTGCCTTGCTCCAAGGTGCTCGTGTGCCACCGTGCTCCTCCAATGACAACATGACATCCGTGGGTGCAGGCGGTGGGAAACCCTCCTGGGAGCGCAGCTGAGCCTTGCTCCCGAGGAAGGACCCTCCTCGCCCACCGCTGGGCAGGAGATGCAGGGTACGGATGCGGCTGAGCCTGGCCCACCCGCAGCCCATCTTGCGGGGGTCCCGGTCAAGGCGTTTATGAGAGATCCTGTGCGATTCCGCCCGACCCTCGGGGCTTGATTTCCCTGCCAGGCAGGGATGGCGGCAGTAGCTAAGCCATTTGGTGTTCAGTGCTTGCACGGGCTGGTTTTGCTGCTCTGCAGAGGTTTCTGCCCAAAGTGAGCTCTCTGAGGGAGAGGCCCTGCAGAGATTGGTGGAAAACACCCATTTTTTTTGCATATTTGCAGCCCAGTTGTAGCTATAGATGGTGTTTTAGGCATGATCCTGGCTGCACCCTGGCAGAAGGACTGCAATTCCCGTGCCGTTTGGGGGCTCTTATGCTTTTTTCTCATGCCTTCGAGCTGCCACCGTCACTGCTGGGGTGGTCAAGGGCTGGCTTCCCCGGGGACCAGCGAAGGGAGGGTTTTGCCTCCTTTCCCAGCAAGGCACTGGAGCAAAGACGAGCCCTGGCTCGTTTTGGCCCTTCTCGCATCTCTCCTGCCAACATCAGGCAGGACACAGCTGTAGCTTTCTCTTCTGTCGGTTCTTCTGCACGAAAAAAAAAAAGGATATTCTCTGCACAGAATGAGTGTATGTATATACATAAGTACAGCAGCTATCTGAGTATGCAATTATGTAGTATAAAACATCTATTAAATATGTGTACACAGTTAAAAAATGAAGCCACCATGACTCACTCTGGTTGAAGGATAAATGACTGAACATACAAAACATCTATAGTATAAACCAAGGACATACAGAGCGAGCAGGATAATAATTGTGCTGAGCCTTGGCCAACCCCAGGAGTTGGCAGGAGGCAGAAGAAATGGAGATGCTAAGATGAAACCCCAGTTGCTGGTAAAAGCAGAAGCCAGACGAGCATCCTTCGATACCATCCCAGAGGAGTTTAACGAAATCCGCTGAAATGCAGAAGAGCTCAGAGAAACTAAACGGTTATCTCAGAAGCGTGGTTCGTATAGGAGCGATGGTTATAACAACACGCAGAAACCCGGCTGCCAAATACCAAATGTGGAATCTGAGGACTTTGGCACCTATCCTTCAGTCTGAGTCTTTTCATGCTGCTTTTGGCTAGCGCGGATGGTTTTAGAAGGGTTTCAAAGCAGCGTTTATATATATATATATATATATATATGTATATAAATTTATATACATATATCTGTGTGTGTGTATGTATAGGCATATTTGGGTGTATGTGTATACGCAAACTTATATATAATATTCTGTAGGTATATTTTTAGTTGTGACTATTTCCCTTTTCCTAACCTTTCGGGGAAGAAGCCAGATCATTTGCACATGGGGGCTGTAACTGCAACCCTGATAGTGGAAAATCTGGGAGGAAAGCAGATTATTAAACTCCAAGGGGGAAAAAAAAAAAAAAGCTTGGATACATACTGCTCGAAAAGCTCATTGACTTGTGGGGCGGCTTTTCTCTGCTCGCTGTCTTCCCGAGCAGCGAGTGGCTTTCAGACCTCTCTCTCAACACTTTCTCTCCCCTTTTCATTAAGCCGGAGGTGCAACCCAAGTGCTTTCTCCAAGTATGTGAATGGAAAAAATGACAACGGGCTACTGAAACTCATCCTACCGTGCAACGGAGCTTCGTACAGCAGCAGCAGTCTCCGTTGGTAGAAGGAGAGGAAGTTACTGTAAGGGCAGAGATGATCGTGGTGTTGACCCAAAAGGGTGACTTGGCTTGGAGATGTTCCTCTGTCCCAAGTCATGCTTCGGTTCATGCCATTTTGGGGGTATTTAAGGTATGAATCGCATGACTTCGGGCACCTTTGTTGCTGTGGATGGATTTATTTGGGCAAAATGCGTGTGTTCAAACCTGAAAAGGGTTTCCACAAATGCACGTGGGATGTATGTCCTCAAATGTGGAAGCTCCCATCCCCATGTGTGCTCTCCTCATGCTGCACATGGATGTTTGTGGCAAACGCAAACTGGAATCGCCTTGAGTTTGGGGAGAAAATATTCTTAGAGGTCCAAAATCAGGTGAAACATGGGAAAAAAGTTCCCTTCAGCTTTCATCTCCCCTCTCCCAATTGCTTTTCCTGATTCCTGCCCATCACCCCATGAGCAGGAGCTGTGTCACTCCCTAAGGAAGGACAAAAGGACCCCTTCCCTCCTCCCACACATGCATGGGAGGTCATGCCAACCACTGCCCTCAGCTTCCATTGCCACCAGACACCCCAGTACAGAAGCAGGAGAGGGAAAGGGGCCCAGGGGGCAGGTTGTGCCTCCATGGGGCAGGTTGTGCCTCCATGGGGCAGACGGCAACAGCCGTGACGCTCCACGCAGCGAGCACCGGGACTGCTGCCCCGCGGCGGCTTGTGTCTGCGGATTGAAAGTTTCCAGCTATGCAAAAAATGAAGCTTGAGAAGAACTGGCTGTGGAAGGAAAGCCCTGGGAATGAACACCCATTAGCCTTCAGAAGCTGTAAAAATAATAAATATAGCATTCCCGAGCTGGCTGAGGCCAGGGCTTCACTGATGCTGCTGGCAAGGTGGCACGGCTGGGGAGTGGGTCCCGGATGGGCTTCAAGGGCTGCGGGTCTAGGATTTGGGGTGCTGGATGCTCTAGAGAGCTCTCTAGCTGCTCCCTGCCTCCCGAGCTCGTGTCCCGTGGTGTCCCGGCCCGCTTTGCAGCAAAGGGGTGCTGTGAAGCCTCAGTGCAGGGTTTGGCCCCCTTGAACCCCCCTGGGCACAGCTCCCCACCACCCTCCGTAAGAGCTCGTCCTTGCAAGCACCCCAGGGTGCTTGCGAGAGGGGGCAGCCCCGAGCCCCCGTCCCCGTGGCTGCTCCAGGCACAGACATGACGTTTCCAGTCTGAGCACGGCCAAAGGGAAAAGGAGGAGGGAGAAGAGAGAAAAATCTGCTCGGTGGATTTAAAGCTATAATTGTGCTGATCTGGAAAAACAGTTAAAGGGTTTGCTATTTCCCTACTACTGCGAGAGGCTTTCTTGGCTGTAATTCTCCTGTGGTTTGGCCGGTACCCGAGCACTTGGATTATTTTGGTGAAAGGGTACATAACTGCAAAGCATTCCTCCGGCGCGGGGATAATGTCTGCTCCCGGCTCTCCCTCCCATCACGCTGGGGCTGCAGGGACGGGCTGGCCGCAGGGTGCGGGATGCTGTAGCAGCCCACCCCATCTCCCGTGTTCAGGGAGATCGTCGCCTTTTTGGCACACATGGGGGTCTTTTTTTCCAGAAAATCACATCGGCTCTGTTATTAGCATCGCTGGGCTCTTCGGGGCTGCTCCGCAGGTTGGTCTGCCCCTGCCTGGCACCTTCCCAGGGCGCCTTGAAGGACACGGGACATCTGACATCCCTGGGGAAGGTCTTCCTTGGCATAAAGCAGTGCGGTTGTCACAGATTCGAAGGTCGGTTTGCATCAGCCAGTTAGGCCTTTTCATTTTTTTTTTAGTAAGCATTTGGTCTCATCGGAAAAATAGATGTGGTCTCGTGTTACTCGCTGTAGGACTTGCAGAAGAGAGGGGCTCATGGGAGGACGTCCCCTTGCAGACAAACCCAGTCTGCACCAGCAGCACTCAGCTGACACTCTTCATGGTTGGGAGCAGGCTGAAAGAGGAAGGAAAAGGTCTGCCACCCTGTCCAGAAAAAAAAGCAAAACCGCACTTGGTATTTTTTTTCCGTGAGGGACCCAACGGGAGGCACATGCCGAAATGGGGATTTGGGCTACACGACAAATCTGGCGGGCGGAGAGCAGCTGCCCCGCAGCTTCTGGGCTCCTGGGCATTCCAGGATCTCCGTCTCGCCTTCCTCACCTCGAGAGCCTGAAACTTTCTCCTGCCCCAGCCCTGTGGGTTTACCCAGGGCTTTCCAAAGTGCTGCAGCAAGAGCAGCCTTCCCTAACCTACCTTTGCTTGCTGTGACACCCAGGTGGGCTTCCCCCTCTGAGGTGCACCAGGATTTTTAGGAAGAAACAGAAGCGGCCCATCGAGCACCAGCTTTGGCAGCCAGGCCCTTGATGCAGAGAGAAAAATTGTCTCCTTGGTGTTTCTAAAGCATCCTCATTGCACCATAGCATTAGCATTCAGGTGCAGCCCTAAGACCCCAGCACCCCTCCCGCGGTGAGACCGGGGGAGGCTGGAAGTGGCTGGACACCAAGTCCTGCCTGTGCCACCACGTTACACGTGTGCTGCAAAATATCTATAGCCTCATTGATGAAGATCTCTATGAGGAAGGGGGTCTTGTTCCTTCCCATCCCATATCATTCACCCATAAAAAGGCCTTTGCAATCGCATCTTTGTTATTTAGGGCTGGGGGCTTGGTGCCCTGGTCTCAGAGCACTCAAGGGCAGATGGATGGAGCTGCGATATCGGAGCCGGTGACCCAACGGTGCCTCCAACACAGAAATGCATGGGTGGGGGAACCTCCCCAAACACCGCTAGCCGGTGATAATGGGAGACTGGGGAAAGCAAGAGGCACCTGGTGAGAACTGGAGTCACAGATCAGGGCTGGCTTTGGAAACCTCCAGAAGAAAGCCAGAGATCGCACGAGTCCTGGTGGACACGTGCAGCCTACAGAGAGCATCGACCAGTAACTTCAAACGCCGCAGTGGAAACCCACGGCCGGGCCAAGAATCACTGACGGGCCTCGCCTGTAAACATCTCTTTATTACAATATCCCTAAGTAAAAGGGAAAAAATTACACCAGAAAAAATAAGAAAGTATCATTACTGCTGACCACAATATTCTGCGAGTTCCTCAGACATGTTTTGCAACACGCCCGTCATCTGCTATTTTAAGGAGAGCGCCGGTATTTTTGCTTACTGGTATTTTTTCTTACTGCGAAGTCTGTGTAATCGCGGCAGCGGCGCGGGGCTCGGACCCTGCATGCCTCCGTGTCCTGGTGCCGGGTCACCTCGGGGCTGGTCCTGTGACGTGGCCACTCGGCGTGGGGGGAGATGGCCCGCCGGGTCCTGCGGGGTTTGCAGATGCGCTGCGGGAAGGGGCTGTGTCATTAGGAGCAGCCGTTCCCGGCTCGACCCGGTGCGCAGAACAGCTGGTTAAATGGCAGTCGTGTTTATGTTTCGTTTTGCAATGAGAGGGTTTGTTATAAAGCAGAGAAAACATCGATCGGCCGTTAAAAAAACAACCGCCAAGGGTGCTTGTGCGCGTCGGTGGCAGATGGGCAGGCTCCCGCAGGCACTCCCCGTGCGGGAGGGGACAGGAGGGGACAAAGCTCACGTCCCGGCGTGGGTCAGGGTCAGGACCTGGTTGCCTGCGCTGGGCGCTGCGGGGTCAGTGGGACCCAACCCTCAAAGCAAGGATGGGCTACGTCTTGGGAGAGAAATCCCCTAAAAGTCACCAAATGCGGGGATGGAGCACTGCAACCGCTCTGTCGTTAGGAGGTTGTCCATTAATTGTGGTCATATGGGGAGCACAGGGAGACCTGGGAGTGAGCGAGGGGCTCTAATGCCTCCACCGGGAATGCTCCTGCCAAGGGGTGATTTACCAGGTATTCAATGGGCAAAAGAGTCTTGCAAAGGGCCGGCAACCACTGCTAAATAAGGAGCCCGAATGGCTCTTTGGTCGTGAGTCAGCCCAAAGCTGGGTGCTGGAGAAGAGCCCCTGAGAGCTGCGGGAAGGACGTCGGCCCAGAAGCGGTGCTAGGGCTGGAGATGAGCAGGAGCGGGTCGGGACGGGATGATGTTACAGGCAGGAGAGAAGGATGTGGATGGAACAGCCACGGCCGGGAGGAGCATCCTCTCCTGGGTGGCAGCGCCGGGGGACATCGTCCCTTGCCAAAAGTAATGGAAACCTGACACAGACGGTGCAAATACTTCCCCGCTGTAACCCTCCTCTTCCTCCTCCTCCCCTGCCGCACGCCCCAGCCTCGGGCTCCCGGGCTGGGTGAAACATCTTGCTGCTGCCGGGTGGGAAAGCAAAGGTTTGCGTCTCTCCTGGCTTTATGCGCCGCGCTTTTTCAAAACTGCTTGCTGAATGTACCCAATTGATCTTATTTAATACGCTGTTAACCCAGCGCGCATCAGGCCGGCTTGTTGGTGCTCCCAGACCCAATGCCCCTTCTCGCTGCCAGCCCGCACTCCTCTCCCAGATGCCCCAAGCTCCCTCCCTGCCTGCCTCGGGGGACTGCTCCGTAGAGAGACCAAAAAAATCAGTTTCTTTTCTTCTGACATCTCTGCTGCACCTCCCCGGGCTTTGGGCAGTGCTAAGGGATGGATCTGGGTTTAATAATACAATAGCCACCACCTCAGACTCCCTCTATGAGACCGTGTTGGAGGTCGCCCGGCGCTCGGCTGCAGATGTTTGTCCCAGGCGTGTTTTTGCGGTGGCCCTTGGTCACGGACACACGGGTTTTCTCTGCTCTTGGTGAGCAGAACTGGCTGGAGAGGCAGTCTGTCCATTGCTGTCCATGCAAGGCGATGGGATCCTCTCCATCAGCAGAGCCACCCTTCATTGCCTGCGCTCTTCAGTGGAGCTGTCTTATATCTAAATATTTAAAAAAAACCACCGCAGATGGATAAAATGGTTTTCTAAAGACCACGCAGAAAGCTGCTGTCAGACCAAGGACTCATTTTCAGGTCCCGCGTCCTCCTGTGCCGCCATCTCTTTGACTCCGCCGCCGTTTCTGCCTCTCCCTGGACTCCCACTAGGTTTTTTTTTCCACCGTTGCCAATGTGGAGAAAAACATTTCAAAGCCCGTTCCTCTGTCACACTCCCTCCAAGGAGCCCCGATCCCATTTAAAGTTTTCCACAGCTGAACTCTCCCTTTCCTGAACCTCCTTAATCACTTCTTCATCCAGTTCCATCTTGAATAAATTAACTGCAAGTGAATTTGCCTTGCAGGAGATTAAGTGTCCCATTGATTGAAAAATCCTGTGAAAAGCATAGTTGCTCCTCCGTTCCTCCCTAATCCCTGCATTCCCAGATCACCAGCTAGACATACCTTCCTTTCCTGATTTCTTTCCATTTAATCAAAATATCTTCCAGCTCAAAATGGGGTTTGCAACCTCTCCGCAATGCACCCGGGGAGTCTGCTGTGCCGGGGGGGTTATTCCCTTAAAAAGTCAGGAATTTGCTGGATGCAAAAAGGTTGAGGGGTCTCTGTGGTGGGGGATCATCACGCGTATGGGGCGAGGGGCTGAGCTACGTCCAGGCGAAGACGCTGGTTAATACAACCCTGGCAGGAGAAAACGCAGGTAAAAGCCAACAGTGCTTTAGGGGCAATAGGCAGAAATTAAAAAATTATGCAATAGAGGATAATTAATGAAGATAAATAGGGACTAAATAAACGAAGCGGAACCGGACCTAGGACTGTCGGAGGCGGTTTGACGGCGGTGGCACGCTCCTCTGGGAGGGGATGCTGGGGACGGGCACGTCCCTTTGGCTCGGCGCGGGAGCCGGGAGGTACATCCAAACGGCCACAAGTTTTTAAGCGCTGAACTCTGGGACAAATTTCCCAGGCAAATGCTGCCTTCTCCATCGCTTGATGCCTTCAAATCAGGGACGGATGTTTTGCCGGCAGATGTGCTCCAGCGAAACGTAATTTATTGGGTTCAGTACTGAGATAACTGGCATGAATTAATGTCTGTGACACAGGGAATTTCACCAGATAATGTTTTGACTAAGGGAAAAAAAATACCCCAATAATTCAACCAGTACCGAGCAGCTGTGACTCTAATTGTTTTAGACACTGAAGCACGGCAGCGTTTCGCGTTTTACGCTGCCCCGTCGTGCTGCACGCGCCGCTCGTGCACGTGTAACAAAATCATTTAAAACAGTGCAAAAAAACCCCTGCAAATTGAGCTTGACACATCATTTTAATGTTTGCCGTCAGGCTTGCCCAGCAGCCACGGACGCAGCCGTCCCATCCCCAGCCTGGGCAGGGCACGGGGAAGCGGCACCCAGCACGGGCGCTTCGCTTGCAGAGCAGAAATGGGGTTTCCACTCCCCTCGTTGCACAGGCAGAGCCGAGGCTCCTCCGGTATTTCCACCAACAGCCTGCTTTTCCTTTTTTTTTGTTTTCCCCCCCCCCAGGACGAAAGTTAAAAATACGTCCTCAGACATGTTGCTCTGAGCAGTCTGCGCTTTTCACATTTAATCCCTTTTTTCGCTTTTGTTTTCCCCATAAGGAGCGCATGAAAAGGAAGGCGAGGGCGGGCTTGTTTGTTTCTTATTTTCTTTTAAAGCTTCGTTTATTAGCCAAGCCATGACGCAAGGGCCTGCAGCTTCGCTCTTTGCAGAGGGCTTTACTTGTTTAGCATCGGGCCGGGGCCGGGGCGGGGGGATTGCAACCCTGCAGGGAGCACGAAGGGGGAGATTTGGGGTGACCCAAGGGTGCGTGGGGACGGGGAGAGCCGGGACGGAGCAGGGGATGGCTCCCTGCTGTGGCAGGATGCTCCAGGTGGATTTGGGTGACTTGGGGTGGGACTTCTTTTTTTTTTTTTTTTTTTTTTTCCTTAAGAAAAACCCACTTAGAGCACAGGTTTACAAACCGCAAAGTAAAGGACGAGGTTTGTAAGCAAGCTGTGAGCTGGCGAGTAGAGCAGCGTCTCTGACAGCCGACTTTGGGACACACTTACAGCATCCCTGCGACCCGCACCTTTCAAACAGCTGGAAAAGCCTTTTGCCCCAGCTGCCAAGTTTCCATGAGAATTTGACAGCTTCAGCTAATTAATCATTTAAATTTAACCAAAAAGGGAAAACAATGCCATTGTCTTTGGGAGACAAAAATTCTGTTTTCATGAGCTTCGCAACCCCTTTGCATTCATGGCAGCGCCTGTAAATATTTGGGCTTTCTTTGAGCTTGCGGCCCTGACGTAGGGCTGGGGAATTTGGGGAATGGGTGGTTTGCCCTCGTCATCATCTCGTGTTTGCGAGAGATGCTTCCACATAATAACCGCTGGCGTTCGGGAATATTTATTAATGGGTAGTGTGATAATATTAATATGTGAATAATAATTAATGGGAAAGTCCCAGCTAGGATTTCCCTGCTTCGAGGTGGGGGGACACATTGAGGTGCAGCTGCTCCGAGAAGTTAATGTTAAGCCCTGTTTATGTTAAACTCTTCTATTGGAATGAAGAACTAAAAAATGAAAACATCATCTTCTGAGGCGTCTCAGCCTTCATTTCTTTTCATCTTCAAGGTCCTTTTCTCTCTCCCTCCCACACTCTTTCGCTATATTTCCCGTCTTCCACCTTCCCTCCCGCTCTGGCTGTGAGCAAAGAGGCATCGATAGTGCAGCGGAGGCAGAGGGAGACGAGCAAACTCCTTGTACAGGTCAGGGAGAAGGTACCAGATTTCCCTGAGCTTCTGGATGCTATTGAGGACAGTTCCAGATGGTTATTATTTTCCCCTAATTAATCTCCTCGTTAGCAATGAAGCTGTAAGACAGGAAGTATTTCCATGAGAATCCTTAAACGCTGCTTAGATTTTGGAGCTTTTAATTTGGTGAGCAATTCCGTTTTATAGCGATGGAATAAAAAGAATGAGTGTTTAGTGTCTTTGTAGAAGCAGCGTTTAAAAAAAAAAAATGACCATTTCTGGTCTAACAGGGAACATCTGTGCTGGGGATGGTCGCTTTGCCAGCTGCTGGGTAGGGCGGCGCAGAACAAAAGAGGTCCTGTTTATCTGTCGATCCGGACTTGGACGGTTGCATCCACCGATAGGATTTTTGAAAGCAAAAAAGCAATGGAGCAGATTTATTTTGGGGCTAACACATTGGGAGCAGAAGACGCCAATAACCCGTGGTTCGGGGTATTTTTGAACTAGCCTGGAAGGAATGGCCAAATTCCTCAGGTCTTGCTCTCCTCCTCCTTTGGTTTGCTGTTTTGTACTATTCTGGTCAAGTCCACAAGAAAAAGTGAGAAAAATGCTTGCGATGTCCCAGATACATCCTGACTAGTGGCTTGCGCCCTTGGTGGATGTATGCATTTTTATCAGCTCCTCTCATTTGAAAGAACAGATAGATGCTCAACGTCCTCACCCGCCGCTGAGCTAGGGATCCTAACCTACCTGCTTGTAAGTGAACAACCCCAGGTCAGAACAAAACTCCTGGAAATTCACTTTTTCAGCTTTTTAGCGGGGAAAATTCCCTGCAGATCCCAGTGTGAGTTGCTGTTACTGCTGTGCCAGCTCCCTGTTATTCCTTCGGGTATCGCTAGGCAGGACTCCTCGGTACGCATCCGAGTCCCGAAGGCAATCCTGGCACGAAAAGATTCCTACCTGAAGCAGCGGTGAGAAGGGACGCCTCCGTTCCCCCCTCCCCAGGGCCAGCCGTGCCCACCACGGGACCTCAGACGGACGCTGAGGGTTTCGGTGCCGGTGCCAGCCGTGAGCTGAGGTGGTGACGGGGGTCCCCCACTCCTCCCCACACCATCAGATGCTTTTGCAGACCTCGCTCGCTGCCGGGCATTCGTTCGCCCCTGTTGCATCTGATGGCCGTTACTTCCAAGCGACAGTGAGTCATCGTCCCCGGCTTATTGCTGCCTGCTGCCGTGGGAAGAGAAAGTCAAAACGATGCTTTTGTTCCTTGTGTCGAGTCAGGTCAGGAGAACGACGGCGTCTCCCCACCGAGGGACCCTCTCCTGACGTCCCCCCGGCAAGGGACCCTCTCCTGACACCTCCTGAGCCAGGAGCCGGGGGCTTGGGCTGGGGAATCCTTTTTCCCGGCGGGTTTCCCCTCCGGCGGTGGCCGTGGGTTTGCTCCCACGCCTCCCACCCAGCCCCTGGGCACTGACAGACCCCTCTTTCCCGCAGGCTGGTGGTGGGAGCTCCCTATGAAACCAACGGCCAGCAGAAGACGGGAGATGTCTACAAGTGCCCGGTGACCAGCGACACCCACAGCAACTGCACCAAACTCAACCTAGGTACCGCACACCCGCGGGGCAGCGAGGGGAGCTGGGCATTTTTAACGTGGTGCTTTTTAATCCCTGCTTTGGTCTGTAAAGATGCACCCTGTCGCGTTGCCCAGATTGTCCCCGAAAGCGTGAGGACTGCATGTTGTAGGAGGATTTTTAGATAAGGAATTATTTCAGGTGTTCACATTAGTCCCGGTGCTGAGCTTTAAGCAATGTTAGGGTAAAATCAAGCGAATTGGAATAAGGTAAAAAAGTTATTTATTTAATATAGCTTAAACCGGTTTATTAAATGGCCAGGATAAACTTAGCAATGGGTAACGGTCCCAGGAGCAAACACCTGACGGCACATGGCGGAGCCTCTATTCCCTCCCCGGGGGATGCTCGGACGACGTGCCCGCCGCAGCAGGTTCCCTGGGCGCAGGCAAGCTTTGCTCCCAGCATCCAGCCTGCCCCTGCGGCTTTGGTGTTTGGGGAATTATCACCCAGCCCCACCACCCCCGGGCCCCATCACTGCCGTCGCAGGAGGAGAGACCCCAAGCATGCTCCAGCCCCGCAGACGTCCCCTGGATGGAGAGAGCGAGCTCTTTCTCGGGGTTTCTTGGGCCGGTCCGGCACCGACTGTGCCGGCAGCACGATATCGCGGCATCGGGACGTGCCTT
This sequence comes from Mycteria americana, assembly GCF_035582795.1. Lineage (NCBI taxonomy): Eukaryota > Metazoa > Chordata > Aves > Ciconiiformes > Ciconiidae > Mycteria > Mycteria americana. The sequence goes on along the minus strand of NC_134370.1, from coordinate 69,451,729 downwards.
CCCCGGGTCAGGGACAAGTCCCCTTTGCTGCCCAAAGTGGGACACCCGACGGGCACGTCCCTGCCTCAGCAGGGAACGTGCGAGCCGGGGACTTTCTCATGGTCCTGAGGAGCATCGTTGGGGTCTGGGGGCAAGGTCTGGGATTCTTTAGCGCTGGAGCAGCTGTTCTCACTTTATTTTTCATCATTATGAATCTGAACTCTCCTGGGTTTCTACCAGAGCTGATAAGAGAGGAGGAACTTTGGATCATCTCCAATCATTTTGATTGATTGGCTCCAAATCTTTTATTTTTTTTAAACATTGTTTTCTTTTTTCCTTTTTTTTTTTTTTGTTATTTGCTATGAGAACATCGAGATTCTTCAAGGAAATCAATCTCTTGTGTTTGTAAATTTGAATCTTGCTAAAAAGCAATCTTTTTTCCATTGGAAACGAGTTTCAAATTAAAAGGTCGGTTCCGTGAGCACCTCCTCTTTTATTTTTTTCCCAATTAACTTGTCTAGTTAGCACAACCCACTGAGGCCGTCTGAGTAAAACCAGACGCGGAGCTGCCCTGAGGGGATGCCAGGCTGACAGCGAGCGTGCAGCAGAGATGACCGTAGCGCAGAGAACCACGAGCCGACGTGGGACCGGGGCTCTGCCCCTGCCCTTCCCACGCCGAGCGGGCAGCGGGTGCCGGGGCCGGCGAGGAGCGTCCTGCTCCCCGCCGCAGAGCTGCGGTCGCGAGGTGTAGCGTACCTGGGGACCGGAGCAGGACGGCGGGGTGTCAGCACCCGCAGCTGGCATCCCGGAGGATTTATAACCCGGGCTAAAGGCCCTTTTTCTCCGGCATTGCTGCGGCGTGCGTGCAGGCAGCGGGTTGAAGCAAGCTCAGGGGGCGGGGGCGAGAGCCGGGGCTGCGGCCGGCTGGGCCGCAGGGGAGAAGCGAGGGGTTGTTGGAAGCTGCTCAGCCTCGGGCTGAGCCCCTTCGAGCTCCGGGTTGTGGATCTCGGTTTCTGAGCCTCCCCTCAGTTTCAACCTCAGTAAGAAACTTCTAAAGGCCACAAGCAAAGAAACCAACCCCCAGATTTCACCATTAATTGCCCCATTTCCTCCTTTTCGGTTTGCTTCTCGGGCATAAGAGCAAAGGGGCAGCCCTGGGTGGCGGGGAGCTGCGTTGCCCCCTGAAGTGGGGGAGAGGCTGGGTTAGGCAGCGTTCTCACAGCTACACGATATCAGCGGTAACCAAAAGACAGGGCTGCCCTGGGGCCGTTGCCGGTTTCTGGGCTGTGACACGGGAAACGAAAGCAATGCACGAAGATAAATCAGCCTCGGCTGGCCGACAATAAAAGGTGAGATGCTAGAGCTGCTCCGAGGGGCTTCTTCCTAAAGACTGACTATGGAAGAGGTGCCGGCTCTGACTCGCGGTTTCCTTCCCTAGAAGACATTTCTCTTTGTTGGTTGTGGCACCTAAGAAAAAACCCAATTCTTACCTTGACAACTGCTCCCAAAAAAAAGCAAAAGCGCAAAGTCTGTAACGTAAGCGCGCCGAGACGGCTCTCCTCCAGCGTTCGGCTGGGTTCCCTCTTGCTCCAGAGATGCTGAGGAGCAACACGGGGACATGGGCTGGGTGGTTGGCATCCCTGCCCGGCGGCTGTCCTTAACTGCATCCTCTCTCCGAAGGACGGGTAACGCTCTCCAATGTCTCCGAGCGGAAGGACAACATGCGCCTGGGCCTCAGCCTGGCTACCAACCCCAAGGACAACAGCTTTCTGGTGAGGAACGGGAGCTGCGGCACAGCCCGGCCTCCCGGCGCAGGCAGCTCGCTGCAAGGTGCATGCGCAGCAGCGTGTAAAGGCGTGCAAACCCAGATGCATGTGCATATACGTGTAAAGGCAGGCAAACCCAGATGCATGTATGTATACGTGTAAAGGCAGGCAAACCCAGATGCATGTATGTATACGTGTAAAGGCATGCAAACCCAGATGCATGTGCGTATACGTGTAAAGGCATGCAAACCCAGATGCATGTGCGTATACGTGTAAAGGCGTGCAAACCCAGATGCATGTGCGTATACGTGTAAAGGTTGCAAAACCAGATGCATGTGCATATATGTGTAAAGGCATGCAAACCCAGATGCATGTATGTATACGTGTAAAGGCATGCAAACCCAGGTGCATGTGCGTATACGTGTAAAGGCATGCAAACCCAGATGCATGTGCGTATACGTGTAAAGGTTGCAAAACCAGATGCATGTGCATATATGTGTAAAGGCATGCAAACCCAGATGCATGTGCGTATACGTGTAAAGGCATGCAAACCCAGGTGCATGTGCGTATACGTGTAAAGGCATGCAAACCCAGGTGCATGTGCGTATACGTGTAAAGGTTGCAAAACCAGATGCATGTGCATATATGTGTAAAGGCGTGCAAACCCAGATGCATGTGCGTATACGTGTAAAGGTTGCAAAACCCGATGCACGTACATATATGTGTAAAGGCGTGCAAATACGTCTCTCTGTGTATTTATATATATGCTGCGTGCACCGCGGGGCTCAGAAACCTCACGCACCCTCATCTCCCACGGGGGAAAAAGACGCCAACGCCAAGGACAGCCTTGAAAAGCAGCAATTAAAAAGGGGCGATTTTAAACCCATCCCTGACGCTTGATTTTTTCCCCCCAGGCCTGTAGCCCTCTCTGGTCCCACGAGTGCGGGAGCTCCTACTACACCACGGGCATGTGCTCCCGGGTCAACTCCAACTTCAGGTTCTCCAAGACGGTGGCTCCCGCTCTGCAGAGTACGAGAAACAATCTGCCCCGCAGCTCTAACCCCGCCTTTGAAGTCAGAGGGAATTTCTGTTCTCTAATCGCTTCAGTCCCATTGAGAAAACAAAGCGATGTCAGTGTTTAAGCGAAGGCAAGAGAGCAGAGGAAATGGTTGCAGGGAAGTGATTCAAAGAGGGTTACGTACACAGACATCTGGTAAACATTTTCCTTTTAACTGACACCCGGGGAAGACAAAAAATACCTTATTCTTCCAAAACTAGAAATAAAAGTATCCAGAATATTTTATCAGCACAGCTAGGAAGGCAAAATAGGGAAAGAATTCAGACCTTGGCCACACAAAACAAAGAGCTCCTTGACTGAAAGCTAAATATTTTGGCCCAAATTTGTAAATTGGGATACATGATTTTATTCTGAGGGATTAAACAAGCTTCCTGGCTTTCCTGTAGATGGCAAGAAATTGCAGAAGCCTGTCCTGCACCATCGAGCCTCCCAGAAGCTCCTTGCCCCAGCCGGGCACGGGATGCGATGCCCCAGCTCCATCACCCGTTTGTGTCGATTAATTCTCCCGGCACAGAGCAGGGCACGGGAAAACGCGACTTTTGGGGGCAGAGGGACTAAAGGCAGAGCCCACCACCAAATTCTCAAGTGTCGCTTCCCTCTTTATGACCAGGAGATGCCTTCAGCCCTCGCTGCGAACGGTAGTTGGTTATTTTAGAGAGAAGGAGGTTAACGAGCAGAGCGTTATCCTTTAGCGAGTGGGATGCAGGGAGTCGGCTCCTCTCCCTGGGTCCTGGGGTGAGCGGGGGATCGAGACGGGGGCACGCAGCCGAGGAGCACGGTGACGGGGTGACCCGCGTGCGACTCCCGTCCACGGATGCGCTAACCCATAAGTGCCTACAACCGATAAATAGCTGTCACTGGAAAATCCAGCATCTTCCGGTTTTCTGCGACTTTTCTAAATAACCTTATAAAATGTAAGCAAGATGATAGAGAGATGATGCCGAGCAATCTTGCACTGCTAAAAACCAGTCGACTGCCTGAATCCTTCGCGGCTCGTACTGCTGGGCTGAGCCCTGGGGTCCTCGCCGGGGTTTCTGGCTGCCTCGTCGCTGAGGATTTAATGGGAAGGGGAGGAAATGCCCGACGTGCGTTATATGGCGAGTACAGGCAGGGCTGAGGAGTGACTCAGGGGGAAAGCATTGCTTGGCGGGAGGGATGGAGGCCGGATCCTGCCTGCAGCTTGCCACTCTTTGAAGTATGCAACTATATTAGACCGGATAAAGGTCCAAATCTGAATCAGAAAAGATACCGCTGAGTGTTATTCTTAGAAAGTTATCCAGTCTTTTCTCGGCAGAGAGGATGCTTGTGGCTTCTCTCCACCTTGCTGAAGCCCAAAGGTCTTTATGAATGATTGAAATAAGATTTTTGTTTTTCAAACAAATCGTAAAAGCAAGTACCTGACTGCGAGGAATGAAGCCATAAATCTCCCCTTCGCAAGCGTTGCCAAGGTCTTTCAATAACACACTGCGTATTTTTCACAGGATGCCAGACGTACATGGACATAATCATAGTTCTGGATGGATCAAACAGCATATATCCCTGGGTTGAAGTTCAGCACTTCCTGATAAACATCTTGAAAAAATTTTATATCGGCCCCGGCCAGATACAAGTAAGCCCCTGCACAACTTGTGCGTCCCCCCGTGTCGTGCAGAGTCCCCTGGCCGAGCTCACAGGGCCGTTTTCAACGTCCCTTTTCTGCCAACGTGCTGTAATTTGGCGCCGTGCTTTTTCAACAGAAACTTTCAAGGTATGGATTTTAAAGCTGAGCCCATGGAAATAACGCTCACGTTAATGGCCTTAAATGAGCTATGGAGAGAGCAGCACCCCACGCCCCGGCCGGGCACGGGGAGGATGAAATCATATGGAAATAAATATAGAAGTATTGCCCTGTGCCGAGGCAGTACTTGTTGCCGCTGTGAAGAGCTCTCCATCCTCTTCCTATCAGTAATCGTGGGCTGATTTGGGCAGGGATTTGTGCAGGGATATCCTCAAGAATTTGCACAAATAACCCCCCGTTTGGTCCCAAAGAGATGCTGTGGGTCCGCACTGGGGCACAGCATGTCTGCATCACCCCAAACCTTTAGAGCAGGGCAGGGCTGGCTGCGCGTGGCTGAGAGCTGGCAGAGAATAGAAATAAACCTCACCGTTATCAATGGTCCCACAGAGGGAAAACGGAAGCAAATCGGGACAGCGCGATTGATTTCTCCCAGCGACTGTTATTTCGTGTGATGGGCGAAACACGCTCGCTGTGGCGCAGGCCCTTGCTACGCGGCGGGTTGTTGGCGTCCTTTGTGATATTCCTTTAATCCCTAGGTCGGAGTTGTTCAGTACGGAGAAGACGTCGTCCACGAGTTTCATTTAAATGACTACAGGTCTGTAAAAGATGTGGTAGCGGCTGCCAGTCACATAGAGCAAAGAGGAGGTACAGAAACCAGGACTGCCTATGGGATAGAGTTTGCTCGGTAAAAATCTCTCACCTTCCTGTTCCTCCTGATAACAAGTTTAAAATGACCGTTTGTTTTTCTTCCCCCTCTCCCCCTTCACTTTTCCTCGCTGCTTAGAGAGCAGGGGACACAGCCAGGCTACAAATGCTTTTGCAAAGCTGCTTGGTCCTTAATCGGTGCTTTACAAACGATGCTTTGCAAAACTGCAGCCGGCCCAGAAGGAGGGGGCAGAGGCAGGCTCTGAAAACGGATCCTCCTTCTGAAAGCACCCAGAGCTGAGCCCTCAGCCCCCAAACGCAACCCCACATCTGCCCCACGCGCCGTAGCTCTCCTGCAGGCACCCATCGGGGCCCGGGAGCGCAGTACGGCCCCGACCCGCAGCTCCATCTCCTCCCTTCGCTGGGACAAGTGCCTGCTCCCGCACATTTTTGCCACAGCCCGACCAGTATTCCTGCTGCGGATTTAGGGCATTTTGCTGAATTAAAGGCTCCTCTCCTGCAAGAAGCCAGCTCGATGGGTAGAAAAATCCCCTTTTAAGGTCCTAAAATATTTCCCGAGAGTCCTGCACCTGACTGCACCTCCCCAAGGGCTAGCAGCCCACCGAACCCCGCTCGGTGCTTTACGACGCGGGCGATGGGGCACGCGTCTCGGCAGCCGCGGCGGTTTCGGCAAGCGCGCGGCGGTGGGAGCCACGACCCGCCTGGCGAGGCTGAGCAGCCCAGGGCATCTCTTCAATTGCAGCTCGGAAGCGTTTCAGAAAGGTGGCCGGAAAGGGGCAAAGAGAGTAATGATTGTAATCACAGATGGAGAGTCGCACGACAGCCCAGACCTGGAGAAGGTGATTGAGGACAGCGAGAAGGACAACGTCACCAGATACGCGGTGGCGGTGAGTGGGGGGCGGCCCTTTCGGCAGCGAATGGCTGCAAAAGCCACGCAGAGCTCGGCGGTGCCCCGTGCACCCCATTGCAATGGGGCTGGCAGTGTAGCCCACCGCTGCCGCTCCCGGTGCCTTCGCAGGGGTCCTTGTTGTTGGTCCTGCTTTTGCAGCAGGCGGTGGGATGCTCGGCTCTGCCAGAGCAGTTGCCGTGGCCGGGGACAAGCAGGACCCTGCGTTGTGCTGGGCACCCAAATGGCAGGAGGGGTGCCCGGCCTGGGCTGCCTGGAGGAATCACAGCAAATCCTCGCTCCCTGGTTTGCTCCCGCAATGGGGTGTCAGATGCCAAGGCTCTTGTCGAGACATCAAAGATGCCTTGGCATCTTTCAGGCTCCTTCTATACGGACACCCCTCCCTCAGGTGCTTTGGGATGGCTCTATCCATCGCATGAAAACCCCTGAGTCTTGCATTTCTATTTCAAACCTAGGTATTGGGTTATTATAACAGAAGAGGAATCAATCCCGAAGCCTTTTTGAACGAGATAAAATTTATAGCGAGCGACCCAGATGACAAGCATTTCTTTAACGTCACCGACGAAGCAGCACTCAAAGACATTGTGGATGCGCTGGGGGAAAGGATATTTAGCTTGGAAGGTGAGTGATGCTCCTCCCCGACACATCCCAGCCGGCCAGGCTGCAGCAGGTTGCTTCAGATGTGCCGTCAGTCCTCGGTTTGCTGAATTTGAACGGGTCAGACCGGGGGCTTCCCTAATATCTGATCGATACAGAACCTAAAATCGCACTTTGAATCTCTTCATCTATAAAGAAATGTCTTTATTTTGAGTGGCTTGCATCCCTCAAGCCTCAGGAGCACAGATGCCCTCTCCTCAAAAGGTGAGCCCTCATTCTCGCAACCATCCTTTGCAGAGCTGTGATGGCTCCGTCATTTATAGCCAACCTTTCAAATTCAGCGTGCGGGTCACCTGGGTGTCAGCGTCTTTCTCACCCATCAAAATCCATTCAAACCCAGACGGGTTATAAGCAAGCAAAAAACCGCACGCCGACTGCCAGGGACTCCCTGGGGTGGCAGGCATTACGGGGTTATGGGAATAATGTGGGCTTTTATGGTTTATTGGCTGAAATGAAATATCAGGAAATATTTTTGGTCTAAATGACAGCGCTTCTGTCCGCCTTGTGACAAGTTTGTCGGTCTCCAAAACTAAATTTATCTAAATTTCATAGGAAAAGCGCATCCTGGGACGGACAATCGAAACAGAAGATGGATGGCTTTCACTGGACATTAAACATCTTGGGGTGCAGGGGAATTTTGGTCAAACTCCCCACCAGTTTGCCAGTTACCTTGGTCCAGCCAGCCCAACACTTCCCTGTGGAAGAAAGCTTCCCTGGGTGAGAAGCTTCACCCAGTTGCAATTAGGAAGCAAAATCCTCTAAATCCACATTTTTGTGTGATCTCGCAGCTAGGAAATGAGACGACCGCACTGTGGCAGAGCTCGCAGTGTCTATTAGCAGCACGAGGTTGTGTAATTGTGGTGATTTAGGGAGAAACAAGCACATTTATGGCAACTGAGGTCCTTCTGCTCCAGGTGGGGTGGAGGTGGACGCTCATCCCACCTCGACCCACCGAGGCACCGCTCAGCCCCTCTAGGAAAGCAAAGCTCTTCATTAAATACAAATTCCCTTTTTTTTTTTTAAGGAACCAACAAGAATGAAATCTCCTTTGGCCTGGAAATGTCCCAGACTGGATTTTCATCACACGTTGTGGAAGTAAGAGAGTAAACGGGGGGTTTTTTGCTCCCGCCTGTGCAAGCAGGCACCCTTTAAAGGTGGTTTGCATCACCGGCAGCTGCAGGTGGGGAGACGGGTATTTCGGGCAAGTTATTAATCATGAAGTTAAATTGCTAACGTGAACATAAGGAAGAAAATGCTGTTGGTGCTGGTTTATCCCATGGGGAAGGGAGCTGCTGGGAGACCAGCGCCTTCCTTAGGACCAGCCTGCAGCAGCTCCTCCCGATGCCAGGACCTCAAGGTGCTGGGATGTGCCATGGGGAAAGGCGCTTGGCGGTGGCGGGACGCAGAGGGTGGGCAGTCCCTTCCACCCACGGATTTCTGCTCAGGCGTTTCCTGGGGAGGAAAAGCACGCTGAAAAGATACGGATGGGGTGGAAATGGCAGGCCAGCATGGTTAAAAATCTCCATCTTTCCAGGTGTGCTTTGGCGAATGGTTTGCTTGATTTTGTTTGTTTTATGATTATTTTTTTCTTTTCCATTTGTGAGATTTCTCCCCTTTTCTGTAAAATGTGCGATTTCTGGGAGGGACCATTTGCTGGTTTCCTCTTCTGCACTCCGATAAATATATAGTCTAGGATTTGGGCTTTGAGGGACCCGCATATGTGTTCTCACACAAAACCAGCCCATTGGGTCCCCTCGTCCATCTCGCCATGACTCGGCTTTGCCCGTATGGGCAGCGTGGGGAAGAATTGTCTCCGCTTGGCAAGAAATACCCTCAAACTACTCCTGCTCCCCCGCAGGACGGGATCTTGCTGGGGGCGGTGGGCGCCTACGACTGGAACGGAGCCGTCCTGAAGGAAACCAGCAGCGGGAAGGTCATTCCCCTGCGGGAATCTTATCTCCAGGAGTTCCCGGAGGAGCTGAAAAATCACGGAGCATATTTAGGTAAGAAAGCCGAATGAGGCTCCCCTGCCAGGGCTGAATTCATGATTTTACGCTTAATAATAGGAAGCACAACATATTTCTCAAATGACTAATGGCAGTCAGCGCTCCCAGCGTAGGCGGTATCGTGCCCGGCTGTTTGCGAGTTCCCGTCAACGCGAGACCTGTGGTGCCCCTTGCTCGGGGATGCAGCGTACGTGAGCATCCTCACCTGGGAAGAGTCCAGTGTCGACCGCAATGTGCAGCACAAAAGTGATTTAAATGCAGAAGTAGCTCAGACGCCGGCCAGCCCGGGTCATCTACGGCGCTTACTGGAATGGTTTAAAAAGCAGTGATGAAATTTCATGCCTAGAGAGGAAATACCTGCTGGGTTAATCCGTTCCATGTGCAGCCATTGAAGCTGCGGAGTAAAAATATCAGCCTGGTTTGGAAAATGAAGCCTCTGTCCGGAGATGTGCGTGCGGAGATGTGCTGTCCGGAGATGTGCGGGCCAGGCTGAGCTGCCCCGCGGCAGGGAGCGGGGTGGGATGCTGGGGGGTCGTTCACCGGCATGTCGGGGCTCTTCCCTCCACTGGGGACGTGAACAGCCCCTGGACACGTGGGTCATCTCTTGGGGTGACAGCAGAGTGTCCCCGGGCTCGGCTGCAAGTGCCTGGAGTGGGGACGGCTGCGGCTGTGCATGACAGCATGCGGGAGCTCAGCTGGGCTCTGTCTTTCCCAGTGCCTGCAGTAAGAAAACCAGAAATATTAAGGAAACGCCGGTGCATCCTGCTGCAGAGCAGCCCGGCTCGCCCAGCACACCTTGCTAGAGTTTGTTTAACTTTATGTGAGCCGTGAAATAAAACACTTACCAGGCCGGGAATTGGATTGACCTTCCATGAAACACAGATTTTGCAGAGGGTTTGCCGGCTGCGTTAGACGGTGCCAAAACTCTTGGCACAGCTGCGCTGCTCAGGGTGTAGGTAGGACCTGAGCAGGCGGCTCAAAGCCCAGGGTCAAGGCGCTGGGGTTTATTTGAATGGCTTTATCGTTGAAGAAATCTGGGTTTCTAGCTTCCCGACCTGTGAGGCGGCCAGCGTTGTGTCGGCGGCTGGGGGCTAACGGGAAGCAGAGCACCAGGCAGCGGCTGGGAGCAGGCAGGGAGCGGCGCAGCCGTGCTCACCCCACGCCCGCCCGCTTCCAGGTTACACCGTCTCCTCCGTCATATCCACCAAGCACGAGCGGATTTACGTTGCTGGAGCGCCCAGGTTCAACCACACCGGGAAAGTCATCATTTTCAGCATGCACAACAACCGAAACCTCACCATCCACCAGGCGCTGAAGGGAGAGCAGGTAACGCCGGGGCACGCGCTGCCAAGGATGCTGCACAGATTTTTCCGCCAGGCGCGCATGCTCCTCCACAAATCCTCCCCCTTCATTTTGCAAATTGTTCTGTTTAAAGGGCTCAGCAGCGTAACGCACCCATGGGCAGCTGGGGATCCCCTGGCTGTCGCTGCACCCACAGCTCTGAACGGCACGGCTGTAGCAGGGACGGGGCTGGGAACGTCCCCGCGGTCCCCACGGGAAGGGTGGCAGTGCCCCTGCATGCCGGCAGCGTTGCTCCCATCCCCTCCTCTGTCTCCTCCAGATCGGCTCCTACTACGGCAGCGAGATCAACTCCCTCGATGTCAACGGCGATGGCGTCACCGACGTTTTGCTGGTGGGAGCCCCCATGTACTTCAGTGAGGGCAGGGAGAGGGGCAAGGTCTACGTCTACACCCTGCGGGAGGTACGTGGCAGCACCGCAGGGCGAGGGCAGGGGCGTTTGGGTGCTAGCACGGGAACTACGTCCCCTCGCGTCACCTCCCCGGGGTGGCTCCGGCTTGCACGCGCCCGCCAGCTTCCATCCAACATCGCAGGGCACGGCGGCCCGTTCCAAAGGCAACAGAGCTTGGCAGCGCCTCGCTGTTGCGGCTGCTGCGAGACTCGAGGAGGATTTGTCTGTTTTCCGTGTTTATAAACGAGCTCAGGGGGTTTGCTCGCTGCCAGCAAAGGGAGTCCAGCCCGGGCTGGAGCGGAGCCGCCTCGTCTCGAGGCTTCGCTGCTCCCAGCCGGGCGAGCTTCCCACCCCGAGGAGGCGATGCACGGGGGGCGAGGTGGGGGTCTTTGCAAGATGGGTGTCTCTCTGGAGAAACAGTCGCCATCCACTTTGCCACCCTCAAAACCCTTCCTTCCAAGGGCACCTGGAGGCTGGGCCGGGCATGGGCTTGTGGGGAGCAGCAACGTCGGTCCCTCCACCATCACTTCAGGGCATAGACGGGACACGTGCCACCCCTGTCCCTTGCCCATGTGCCACCCCTGTCCCCTGCCCTGGTGCCCAGCAGCACTCTGGGGCAGGACCAGCTTTCCTGCTGCCCTCAAATCTGGCTCAAAATGCAGTTTCCCAGCCAAATCCATCAGGCTCCGGGGACGTGCGGGGCAGTGAGCAGGTCGTGTTCTATATCCAGGGCTGCAGAGCCCGCCCGGAGCAGCGGGAGTCCCCGTACCTAAAGCACAACTTTGTATGCAATTATTTACATAGGTTGTTATAAAAGGAAGGCAAAGCAGGAGTGGGGCTGGCAGGGGGCTCGTCCATCCCCAAAGAGATGCTGAGCAGACAGTCCCACAGCCCCAGGAGGGTTCTCACCTCCTTCCTTAGAGAAATTGCTCGCACATCCCTGCATCTTGTTTGCTTGCCTTTGAGGGTTTTCTCCTCTTGCCACGCTTGCTGCTGACGTTTTGGGGGGGCGTTTTTTGCCTTTTCTCTTTGCCTGGCCCAGCAGAACCGCTTCATTTCCAGCGGTGCCCTCGTCGACCTGCAGAGCTACCAGAACTCCCGCTTCGGCTCCTGCATCGCTGCCGTGCCCGACCTCAACCAGGACTCCTACAACGACCTTGTCGTCGGGGCACCTTTGGAGGACGAGCACCAAGGAGCGATATACATCTTCCTAGGCTTCGAAGAGACCATCCTGAAGAAGTACAAGCAGGTACGGCTCCCGCGTGCTTCGGTTGTCCTCGTCCTTCATCAGAATAAATGTCGTTTGTGCCCATTTTAAGGATTGATAGACCACAATAAATTCACACGCAGCATTGCATTGTTAATTATTATTGCTAGATATTTTATTTTGTGAGGGGTCCAAGACAAAGCAAGCATAGGGTATGGAAAACATGCTTGAAATTAGGGGCAATGCTTAGCACTCGGTGCAACAGATTGCTATAGATGATAAAATATTTCTCACGCTTGTGAGAAATAGTAAATATACCGAGTCATTTCAGCAGAAATTTCTGCATGGTGTCTCTGAAGAGAAGCTGCTCTCATTCCCCGGAAAAATTACGTTTGGTGCAATCACTTGGAAAGGGGCATCTTCAGTAGCGTGGTGGAGGTCGGCGCGGCAGACCCCTCCTTTGCAGACAGGGATGCTCCCGCTGGAAACCAGACTGGATTCTGCCCTTTGCTTTTCAGCGGATAGCAGCTGCAGACCTCGCGCCGGGCCTGATGTATTTTGGGTGCAGCATCCACGGACAGCTGGACCTCAACGAAGACGGGCTCGTAGACTTGGCTGTCGGCTCTCTGGGGAACGCCGTGCTGCTGTGGTTAGCTGTATCTCATTTGGCACTCTCCTCTGCCCGAAGCTCATTGCAATATGCTAACATTTTTCAGGGGAAAACTGATCTCCCAACAATCTGAGCCATCTTTCCACAATAACGACCCCCTGTCTGGCGGGGCCGTGGGATTTCAATGCCACTGGGCCCTAGAAGGACGTCAGAGTTGGTTTTGCATTGAGTTTCATCATTAGTTCCCCAGGAGTTTGAAACCAGCTAATTGATTTGTGGTGATTTGCCCAGGCTCCCTCTGGTCTTATTTAATAAGAACAATTTAATATTTGCAATTATTGATTCATCTTTGGAAAGTCCCTTGAAGCTGTTAGGACGGAGGGTAGCTGTGCCCAGCAGAGATGGGCCACCCTGGGGTCTGCCTTGAAAAGTGCTACGTGCACGCAAGGGGCCAAATCCTGCTCTCGGTGCTGAGCTACTTCACTGGCGTAAGCAGGAGGCAAATACGCGCACGAGATTTTATTCTTCAGATAGTACACAGATGAGCTGAGAGTAGATCAGCATGCTGTGCTGGCCTTTGGTCTTCCTCAGCACCTCCTGGATGTTGAGAAAATGGGTGAAAAGGTGTGAAAAGGGTGAATCGGGAGGTGTGGGAGAGTTTTGGAGGCTGCTGCAGACGTCTGCGAGCATCCTGTGCCCCAGCACGTCTCCCGACCCGTGCTCGACCCGCAGGTCCCGCAGCGTGGTCCAGATCAATGCCAGCATCCGCTTCGAGCCCTCCAAAATCAACATCTTCACCAAGGACTGCAAGCGGAATGGGAAGGATGCCACCTGCATGTCGGCCTTCGTCTGCTTCACCGCCATCTTCCTCTCGGCTCACTTCCAGACAGCCAGCGTGGGTAAGCGGCACGGCTGCTCGCGCGACAAAAGCCCCAATTCATGCGTTGTTCAGGTCTCCAGCCCCGAGGAACCACCCGGCTTCTGCCAAGGGAAACCATCCAGGAGCTTGGCCTGTCTGGAGCAGTGCACGTTGCCATCTGCCACATCCCTTTTTACCCACAAATTTGTCCCTCTCCTGGCTGATGTCGCAGGGAGGGTGGCTCTGCCATTAAGCAGTGCCAAGAAACGCCCCAGGGCTACAACCTTACCCGCGTTTAACCTCTTCTCTCACCTACGCCCTGGGGCCAAGCTCTCCTGCAGCTCGTCTTGCTGTGGTACAGGGGATGGGGATGTCACCACCACCCCACCAGCCAGCGGGACAGGAGAGGACGTGCCCGGCCCACGTCCCGCAGAGCTCATCCATCCTCCCCACTGCGGCGGCAGGGCGCATCTGCCGACCATATGTGCATGTTTCCCTAATATACCGCGGAATCTCTGTGAAGTTATCGGCCAGCTCTGCTATTAAACCCTTGCATGTTGCTGTGACCCTGCGTCTACCCGGCGGATGCCCGTGACTCAGCTGGAACGGGAGGAAGCGATAGCAGCCCGGCTCCTTCCAACCCGGCAGCAAACGCTGTCAAAGGAAAATCAGGTCCCGAGTGAAGCCAAAAGAAAAAACCCCATCCCCTAGAGCAAGAATTTTCATTTGTACTATCAAATCCAGTGTTTTCCTCCTCCCTGCTATAATTGTGGAGCTCGCAGGACAAAAAGCTGAGTGGAGTTTTCTTTATTTATTTACTTTTACACTTACTTCTACCCAGAAGATCCCCACCATGGCTGGCGCGTGCTGGGGGCTGACGGTTGCTCTTGGCTTTCTTGCGCGTTTTGCATCGCATGGGTGTAGCGGGTGCAAATCCCCCCCTGCTCGGCACTGGGTTGGGGAACTTTGGTTTCTTTTTGGCAGCACTGCAGGAAGGCAATGATCCCCAGTAAAGCACCTAGGAGAGAAGAGTGCTGCAGAACTGGTACAGGCCAGCATGTGAATATATGAGGCAGACGGTTATATATCCTGCACGGGTTTTACTCGGTGCCTTGTAGTAATGCATTTTTAAAGTTCCTCATTTGACCCGGAGAGTGGAAGCTTTGCCCAAAAGAAATGTCTGTTAGAAACAAGTAACAATAACTATGACCTGATTTTCCCGATTTTGCCTTAGCGTGCTCCCTGCCATGCTCCTCCCAGCCGGGCAATAGGGGTTTGAGTGCACAAAAGCCCATTTTTTTGTCCCGGTGTTGCTATATAGCGAGCGTAACCCCGGGGAGAAGCCCTGACGGCACTGCTCTCCTTCCAGCACTGCGGTACAATGCCACCATCGACGAGCGCAGGTACACTCCACGGGCTCACCTGGACGAGAGCGGAGAGCGGCACACGCAGAAGGAGCTGGTGCTGCTCGCCGGGCAGGAGCACTGCGACAGGCTCCAGTTCCACGTCTTGGTGAGTGCGAAGGAGGACAAGGCTGGGGTCTTCTCCTCTGCCAGCCCTGGGGGAGAGCCAGCTGCCCGAGCAAAGATGCTCTCCACCTTGTGCGAAACAGCGATGCGCCAGGACGTGGTCGGAGGAGCCTCGATGGCTTCATGGGGCTGGAAATGAGCTTCGTCTCTCGGCCCCGATTTCTTCACGCTGGGTTTGATGTGGTCAGGGATGGAGCTGCCGGCGCGCGGCAGCTGCTGGGTCCCCAAGCGCTGACTTCATTGCACTGTTCTCCTTTCCATGAGCCGCTAGCCGTGCCCTCGGGGAGGGCGTGCACTTCTGATGCCCGGGTCAAGCTGGTCCTCCTGCTCCAAAATTGGTGAAAACTCATTTTTTCCATCGGGAACCAAATGCCTCCATGCCAATCCCCAGTGCTCTCACCCTCTGCGCCTCCCTGACCATCAGGGTCCCCTTCCCCGCATGCAAGAGCCAGCGAAACCCTCCGCATTGCTCGCCGGGAACAGCTGATGCACAAACCTGGCCAAAATCAAACATTCCCAGTGAATGATGAGAATATCGCAGAGGCCAGCAAGGGCCGAGCTGCCAGACTGGCCTGGCCCCAAGCCCCGGCCTGAACTGCCGTGAACTTCTGGAAATTCGAGTCCGGAGCTCGAGACGGAGCTTGTGATTTAGCCCAAGAAGCATCTCGCTTCAGAGCATCTAACTGCACCCCATGCGGCTGGGGCAATGCATGGGAAGAGCGCGTAGAGCTGCAGGAAAGGTGCAGCTTCGCTACCGGCCAGACGAGCCCCAGGCAAGGGTTGCAGGACAGCTCTGTCCCCCCTGGGAGCCTGGCTCGGGGCCAGTCCCCCCCCAGAGCACCCATCTTTTGGTGCCAGCGTCTCCAGGGTGAAGCATTTCCTCCACCATCGGGCAGGTGTTGAGTAGCTGAGCTCGGGTTGTCCCTGTCCCCAGGTAAGGGTTAGCTGGCGAGACAGGATGATTACACACCAAGTAGGTTGCAAGATCTAGACCACATTTGCAAGATCTACATTTACGATTTTACATTTTTACATTTACAAGATTACATTTACTATTGCAAGATTACTAGATTGCAAAGCTTTTATTTCATAAAATAATCACACACGCCTGTAGGTCTGCCTTACTACTCTCTGATGCTGCCCTCCGCAAGCAGGAGCCCGGTCCTTCTCAACGATGCTTTCTGCCCGCTGCAGGACACAGCTGACTACGTGAAGCCGGTGACGTTCTCCATCGACTACGAGCTGGAGCACCCCGAGAACGGCCCCATGCTGGACGACGGCTGGCCCACCTCGCTCAAGGTCTCGGTAGGTAGCAGCACCGACCTCCGAGGGTGCCTTTTATCAAACACTTGGTCGGCAGATTTATCTCTGAATGTAACATTTGCTTCTTTACCTTGAGGCTGTAGTCCCTTCCATGATAGCAATGTGTTCGCATTCACTGCAGCCTGGGATCACCGCCCGTGTCCCTTCTCCTTGGAGTATAACTTGGGGTGCAAAGCGTCACCGAGCTGCTCTTGTTGTCCCCCTCAGGTCCCTTTCTGGAACGGGTGCAATGAGGATGAGCACTGCGTCCCTGATCTGGTCCTGGATGCCAGAAGCGATGTGCCCAGTGCCATGTGAGTAGGTCGCTCGGAGCATCCTCCCAACCAGTATCACAAACCGGACGGGCTCCAAAACCCAGCCCCAAGCCATGCTCCATAGATACGGGCATCGCAGCTGGTCCTTCACCCAACACCACCATGAGGTTCACCCAACTTCACCCCGAGGTGCTCCTCGGCACCTCTGCTCGCAGCGGGTCTCTGAGCATCTGCTTCCTCCCTGCCTGGAACGAACCCGTGGTTTTTCAGGGAATCCATAAAACAACTAATGTTTGATGTCATGGTGATGAGCCCCAGGGAGACAAATCAGTAAATAACAGGGGGGAATAAATGCAAGGCTGGCATTACCCGCTTGGCAATTACAGGCTTGACTCACGCAGCAGAAATAATTATATGCTACATCTGATCACTTAAAGAGCTTTTAAAGGTTATCTAGGAGCACAGGAGCCTGAACCTCCACCTCCCGTCGACGGCAGTGGGCTCTGGACCAAGCTCATGGCCAGGGCTGCTACCTGGGGATTACTTGTATCCCGTAATTCAGCATTTATTGCTCTGTGTCTCCTGTAAAGCTCTTGGTCCTGAGGCTGCGATCCAGGGCAGGACTGGTTCTGGCTGGGCTGTGCTGTGGGAGGTTGAAGTGAGCTGTACGTAGGGGATTATTTATGGATCTTAGTGGCTGGAGTCCTACAAATAATCATGGGCAGACACCATGGTCTACCAGGGTGCCAGACCTCTAGTCCAGTTCCTCCTGAAGCCTGTGGAGCTTTCCCGACGGCGCCCGTGGGCATCAGCTCGTGCCCTGCAAGAGCAGCTGATGCGGAGGTGATTTCTGCTGAGGAAACCACTTTTGAGGTGACTTGTTGGGATAGAGCTCTTCCTTCCAACCGGCGCCCTGCCTGCCCCGCTGTTAGAGGCAGAAGGTGGCTCTGAAGGTGGCACCATCCCACATTTTCCTTTCCTTTTTTATTTTGCATAAAGAAAATAAATGCCCAAACACCCATCAAGTCTGTAAAAGCAGACGCTGCCATTGCAGAGTTTGTGCCGGTAAACTTACCGGGAGGTAGATCTCGGCCAGGCTGAAACTAAATGCCAGCTTTACCCTTCGCTAATGGTATGGGTTCTATTTTTTCCTTACATCCCAGCTGTATTAAGAGCTCCTAACCGGGTTTGAGAAAGCAAGGCACCGTTAGCCAAAAATTACAAGCAAAATGATGGTCCACGGGAGGAATTTGTGATTCCTCTTCCCGACAGAGAGAGAGCAGGGATTTCCTTGCACTACCCTATGCACCGCGCACATAAAAACCCTGGGGCTAGGTCCTGGCGCGGTGCCGCGGGCAGCGCTTGCCTTCACCGCTGCCCTCCTCTCGCAGGGAGTTCTGCCGGCGGGCGCTGCGCAGGGCACCGCCGGACTGCTCGGCCTTCACCCTCTCCTTCGACACCTCCGTCTTCGTCATCGAGAGCAGCAGGAGGAGGGTGGCCGTGGAGGCGACGCTGGAGAACCGAGGCGAAAACGCCTACAGCACCGTCCTCAACATTTCCTTCTCCAGAAACCTTCAGTTTGCCAGCCTGATCCCCAAGGTGAGGCTGCCGGGGGAGATCCAGGGCTTTCCAGAGGTCCTCCTAATCCCGGCCGGATGAGAAAGCTGTGTCCTAAACCAGAGCCCAAAAACGTCTCCATCCCTCATAAATCAGACATGTTTATGGCCTTAGTTTCTAAGCACTTACAGCCCCTTCAGCTCTTTATTTTGGAAATACAAAAACGTTTGAATTTTAAGAGCCTGAAAGAAGGTCAATTGCAGACGAAATTATTACCCTCTTTATTTTTCTACTCCAATAGTTTAAAAATACTTGCTGCACATGGCCAAGTTCCCGTCAGGGATGAATTTTTTCAGCTGAGATATAACTCCTGGAAGTATGGGTTGATAAGGGGAACGTGGCCACAGCTCAGCACTGAGCTGGGCGATGCCACTTCTCTACGGCTGTCCCCTGATGAGCCCGTCCCTGTGCCGCCGGTGCCCTCCCCAGCCTTTCACCCCCACCACTTGCTCCTCTCAGTGCAACTCTTCCCTTTTCCCAGCGAGGTTTAGGAAATACGCTGATGCTGCTGAGCCCTCGCTCATCTCCCCAATGACTTCATACCCGCCCGCACATCCCATGGCCTGCCTTGGTTTTTCTACAAGCCGTGCCAAGGGAAAATTGTGGGGCACGTTGCCCACAAAATAAGAAAAGTGCGTTTTCTGAGAGATTACTCCAAATTAAGTGAGGGGGGAAAAAAACCCCTACGATGCTCGGTAACGGAAAGCACCGCGCAGCAGCGGCTGCAGGAAATATTTGTAGCTGGTTATAGAAGCATCCCTGCTAACGGGTTCTTGGCTGCCGCTCCTGACAAATAAGCAAATTGCCAACCGGAGGGGATGGATGGTTGTGTCAGAGGCTGTACAGAGACCCAAAAAAAAGTAGCTGTGGCCCCAGAAAGTCCATAATCTCAGCAGAAGAGTGGGAGGAAGCTCCAGGCCGTTGCTGACAGCTGTCAAGGCATTTTGCCTGCGGCTGGTGCTGGGATGTTTCAGCTCCTGGGTAGGACTTGTCCGGTGGCAGCAGCTCGAACTGAGACCATTGCGGGGTCTAACACAGGGCCAAAAACTGGAATGGCTCATCGTCTCGTGGTGGGGATGGACACCTGCATATACCCAGGCTACAACCTCTTGTAGGGTTGCTACCGCTTGGCAGCGGAGGAGGCAGAGCAGGGTCCATGTCCCATCCCACCCCAGCCTGTGCTTGGGCTTCGCCATGGCCAGGAGCTTCCCCAGCCTGGCTGGTGAAGCTGGAAGGTGTCCAAGCAGCAGGAACGTAATTGTTGAGACGAGGAAATTAAATATTACTGCTTAGCTGGTGGCCATGCAGAATAATAGCTCATGTTATCTCTTGATGCTTCCCTGTGACTCCTCCTCACGGAAAAAATATTCTTCCTCCCAATTATAGTGCCAAGAATAACCGGGTTCATTCATTCACCGCTGTAGTTAAATTTCTAGAGAGGATTTAAATCAGAAAGCTGGAAGCTGCTTGCTAGAAATGCCCCTCTCCAGGAACAGCCCTAGAAATTCAGCTGCGTGGGAAGGATTCCCAGCCTGCAGCAAGCGGGGTGGCTTGGTGGGTTGCTGGGTCGGTCTGGTTGGTTGTTTTTACCAAAAGTCAAAGCCTGTTTTGAGCCCTGCGGGTGCGTTTGCTGCTTCCATAAAGAGCCAGGTCGTGGGGCTCGTGCCCGGTGTCATGGACACTTTGCGTCCCATTTTAGGATGACACGGACATCAACATCGACTGCATGACTGAAGACAAGCACCCCAACAAGAAAGTGTGCAACGTGAGCTACCCGTTTTTCCGAGCCAAGGCCAAGGTAAAGCTACTGCCTCCCGCCCATGTGAGGCTTCGCCCGTGGGACAGGAGCCCTCTGCCCCTGGCACGGCCACGGGGCCGCATCCATCCATCTTCGGGCTGGGTGGCTTTGAGCAGGGTTTTTAAAGATAAACATTTGGTTTCTTCCTTTTCTCTGTCCATTGCCGGTGTTTGAAAGGCGCATTAGGGGCGCCGGGATGGTTAGGACTCTGCCTTGATGCTAGGAGAGCACCAAAATCAAGCCCAGCTCCTCCAAGTCAAAGAATGGGACTCCAGTCCTTTGGAGCAGTTTAACGTTGGCTTCAAATCACTGATGGTAACTTCCCCGAGCTCCTTCCTCCCAGGATGAGGCACCCTTCCCTGCCTGAGAGGTTTTCCTTGCTCTGAACACCCAGGGTCCCTCCAGACCCTCCTCCGAGCCTGCCCAAGCCCCCCTGGGCTGGTGGCATCCTCTGAACCCAGCTCACAGCGGTTCCCAGCACTTGGCGTAAGCCCAGGTCCAGTCAGCATCATTTTTTATATGCCATAAAACCCTCCGCAAACGTTACGTGCAGCATTAAGGTAGGGAAGGAAAAGCGAGGAGATGCCACGGGCAGAGCAGGACCTCACTCGCCGGTGCCGCTCTCCGCAGTCACCTTGTGAAATTCCACCTGCCCGTCCTGCACCCCCATGGGAAAAACGGGCCGAGACAAGTGGGATCTGAAGAGAAAAATCTTTCCAACCACCATATCCGTCTGAAGCCTTCCCCTGTCAGAAGCTTGATAATGACGGATGAGCTCCAGGCACCTCGCTAGGCTTTAAAGCTCCCAAAAAAGCCCTCTCAGATGCCTGTGGCCGTACACGAGAGCGCAGCAGCCTCGGCTCCCCATGACCTACGGGGGCTGAGAATGCATCTGCGTGGCATCAGGTAGTCCAGGTCCTGCCAAAACAAAGACAAGCTGGAAATGGAAATTTGGCCCAAGAGCAGCAGGAGCTTTAATATTATACTCAGCTGTGCAGTCCCAGACAGTTTGAGGTCATTGCCACAGCTCTTGCAGATGTGACATTTATCACATTTTATTGTTGTTGGCCTCTCTCCGGCTGCCTTCCCCCGCCAGCCGACCCCATGCCGCAGATGGGAGCGAGCAGCCTCTCGCTGCAGGTCCCCTGGAGGGTTTCTTTTCCAAAGGGGGGCTGCTCGCTTCTCCAATCTCAGAGCAAAAAAAAATGCAGTGTGCGGGGCTGAGAGCAAATCCTGCAAATCCCCGGCGTGGCCTCTTCTCTCCCTGGAAAGCCGAGGCTCTGCCCGAGCCCAGCAGCATCTCCTGGTGGGATCAGGGGGATGCTCTCACCCGCAGAGCCCCCGCGCTGCTCCTGGCCAGCACTTGGGGTTTATTTTCCCCTAATGTTTTCTCCTATCTGTTTCCAACCTCCGCAGGTAGCTTTTCGCCTGGATTTTGAATTCAGCAAGTCGATTTTCCTTCAAAGCATGGAGATCTACTTGATCGCCAACAGGTTAATGGTTGCTTTCTCCCTTGAACGTGGTTGCGAGGTCGGTGGGATGTTGCCTGCTTGCGTTGGGTTCCCTTCTTCCATAGCCGTAGGTGATGCCGGAGGCTTTACTCAGGGAATAACCACAAGGAAACCTGATTGCCGTGGGTTGTTACAGAGCGCGCAGCCCTGCATTCACAAACTAGGCTATTTTTATTTCTCTAGATATTGATATCCATCATTTTTCTGTATGTGTGGAGGCTGCGGAGCTGCTGCCAGGCTCTGCTCTGAGCAGAAAGGGTCTCAGCCCCTGCTGCTTTCTTACCCCCCTTCACAACTGCAAATACTCCCAGGAAAAATATCACCCAACAGCTTTGCAAAATTCTCCTTACTCGCTTGCCCTGCACAGGTAAAGTTTTCTGACAGTCAGCTGAAAGGGTTTTTTTTCCTTTTCCTCAATTATGGTGGCAGAGAGCAGCCGAGGATTCGCTGTGCCGGGACTGCCGCACTGCTTTAAGGCTGCTGGGTGGGAAACCTCTCTCCAAATGCTCTACTTTTATGGCCTTGGGCTAATAAAAGTTACAGAATAAAATTGCTTCTCTTTACACTTTGGCCAAAAAGCAAAAGTTCAACCCTTCCCCACCTGCTTCCTTACAACCTCCCCCCAAAAAATCAGAGGGGAGCCGGCTCCCGCCTCACCCCCCGCTTGCCCCGCTGCTGTTTCAGCGACAGCGAGGAGGAGGAGAGCACCAAGGAGGACAACTTCGCCCACCTGAATTTTCACCTGAAGTACGAAGCCGACCTGCTCTTCACCAGGTGAGCGTTTTGGAAGGGGACGCAGCTTTTGGGGGGAGTCGGCTGGCAGGGTGCCCTTGGGAAAACCAGTGCCGGCCCCACGGGAGCTGCGTTCAAACAGAGTCCAGTGCAAACTCAGCTTTAATTTGGGGAATTTGTTTAGAAAAGGGGCGGAAGGAACCATAAAATCAGGGGCATCCCGCTCAGTGAGTCCTTATAAAAATCAACAGCAAGGAGCAACGAGGTGCTGTGCTTTCATAATGTTTAATGCACAAGTGTTATTAAACAGGCGTGAGGGCGATTTTTTTTTAAGGGGAAAAAGTACTTATTGTAGGTAGTAATGTTCATAACATGTGTTACTAGCCAGTGTCTGGGCTGGTGGCCATCCCATTAAAATCACCTCACCAGAAGCTCAGCTGAGGGATGTGCGTGGAAGGATTTGGGCATCAACAGTAACTAAAGCAGAGAGCGTCCTCGGTCCAAGGAGAGCAGGGAGCTACGGCACAGATGATAATTTATTAACCTGATTATAAGAAAAAACGTGGACCCCAGAAGCACATTCCCTGGCACCGCTTGCTGTAATTCTTAGCAGATTTTTGAGACCTTCAGTCATCCTATTTTTTTACACTGGGGCAGTGGGGCACTGAAAATAAAGCCACTTTGACATTTACAATTTATGGGGAGTGGGGGGATTCTCAATTTAAAAAATATCAGAATCGCCCTTATGGGAGAAGGGAGAACTTGGCGGAAAAGTAACAGCACAAAAAAATATTTCAAATTTGGGCACCTTGGGGGGGAAAAAAGGGGAAATCGTTTCAAAGAGGTCTGGGGGGTTTTGGGCCACGTACCCCGTGTCGTGATACCTGCAAGCGTGCGTCCCATCGCAGGCGCTCCCGGCAGGCTCCCACGAGGGTCCGTTGGATGCTCCTGGCTCCTTCCCCCCCGCTCCAGCTGCGAAACAGAGATGTGATTTCCCTCCTCTGATTTACACATGACATTCAAACTGCCGACCAGGGCCTTGGATGTCTCTGTTGTAATAAAAAGGCGAGAAAAATTCTACAAAGACAGGGAAAATACTGCAGAAGCAGAGTAGTGTGAAAATCCCCCATCTTTTTTTTTTGCACGAGGCGGAGCCAGGCAATGGTTTCCATCCAAAATGGGGCCAGACAGACCAGAAGTCCTCTAATGGGGCCAGAGAGACCAAAAGTCCTCTAATGGGGCCAGAGAGACCAAAAGTCCTCTCCTTGGGGAATCTGCCTGCGGAGGGGCTGGGGCAGCCCAGCCTGGTGCTGGGGGCAGCTGGGCATGGGGCCGCTTCGTGCTCTGTTTGCTCCGAGCTCTCCTCGCAACTTGTCCTCCTTCGTCACGACAGGATGTCAAGCCTGGATTACTACGAAATCAGGTCGAACAGCTCCCTGGAGAGATACGACAGCATCGGCCCCCCCTTTCATTGCACCTTCAAGGTAAGGAGGGGGTTTTAAACCGGCTGAGGGACCCCCCCCCCAGCACCGTCCCGGAGGTGGGATGTGCCACGGTCACCCTGCTCGTCCCCATCCCGTGGAACGCCGGCACCTCGGGCACATCTCTGTCCTCTGCCCTCGCAGCTGCAGAACCTGGGCTTCTTCCCCGTGGAGGGGGTGACCATCAAGCTCACCGTCCCCGTGGCCACCCGGGCAGGCAACCGCCTCCTGCTCCTGACCGAATTTGTGGTGGACCAGGTAGGAGGGGGTTCCATCCCCGTTAAGCACGTATGGGTCCTTTCTGCACCAGGGGTGGGGATGGAGACACCCCACAGCGGGTCACCCCAGCCTTCTGCAAACCCCCCTGTGCTCACGCCTGCACGGTCGGTCTTGGCTTGTGCCCGGGCTTCTCCCTTTTGCATTCGCTTGGCTGGAAACATGGAAAATGGTAGCAGCCAAGGGGTTTAGTCCAAACATTTCTCTGAGCTAGACCTCCTTCTGGTATGCACTGAATTCTTGAGGGTCTTGCAAGCCTTAGCCGTGCCTGGGGTGGACCGCAGCCTTCAGCAACCATAAAAGTGGTGAGAGGGCTGGGAGCAGACCCCGGAGCATCCCGGGACTCACGTGCTGGTGATGGGAAGAGCCCGGCACAGGAGACGGCATGTTTACAGGCGGATTTGGCCTCGATGGGGGTGTTTTGTATTGCCAGCTCTGGCAAAGTCCCCACGTCACCTGTGACACCCCAGCGCACGTGGCTGGCATCCTGGATGGGCTCTCTGCCAGGCTGATTTTTGCCGGGGGCGAGGTACAAAACACAGGAGTTAATTAAAGTCGGATGCTGGACTCCTTTTGGGCCAGGACCTCCCCCAGCCCCACGGTGCAGCGGTGGCAGCTGCATCCCACAGGGACTCCAGCTCAGCCGCCAGCACCGGCAAAGCCCAGGGGGGTGCCAGGGTCCCCCCGCTTCCACCAGGATGGGTGCTGAGCACGGGGCAGGACGCGGGGAGGTGGCTGCCGTGGTCCCCGTCCCCATTCTCAGAGCCCACCGGCTTCTCCCATAGGAGAACGCGACCTGCAACATCTGGGGAAACACCACCGACTACCGGAGGACGCCCGCCGAGGAGGACCTCTCCCGCATCCCTCACCTGGTACGTGCCTTCACGGGCCTGATCCTGGCCCCGCGCTGAGCCCTGCCGCCCCAGGCAGCCACCAAACCAGAGGGAAAGCCCCCAGGATGGGGATGCCCCGTGGCCACGGGGAAGGACGGGTGCGTGGGTTCGGATCTCGCTGCCCTCCATGTGTGCCGGGGGAGAAGCCCAGGCGGTTTTTATCCCCGTCTCAGCAGCGATGCTCCCACGGCACAAACTTCTCCCCTTGCAGAACCACAGCAACTCCGACGTCGTTTCCATCGACTGCAATGTGAAATTAGCCCCCAACGAGGAGATGAACTTGCACTTGCGTGGCAATCTGTGGATGAAGTCTCTGAAAGCAGTAAGTCCTCCCAAAGCAGGCACGTGGCTTTTGAGGAGAAATCCCCCAAAAGAGCCCTTGCACCATGAAAACCTGTTTTGGTTTTTTCCTCTCCTGCGATTGCCTTCCCTCCCAGGGAGGCTGGGCATGTGTGGGGTGATTTTTGTTTTCAAATCCTACTTATTCTATCAGTGGGTGCATCCAACATCCTGCACAGCACCTCATCATGGGGAATTTAATCTCGAGCAGTCCTTTTTGCTGCAATTTAGCCACACTCACTACTTGACCGGCATCGTCCTCCCCCACGGATGTAGCACACAGCATCCATGGCACGGATGCAAAGCCGTATTGGGGAGCAAAGCCACAGGGGGGCACCCGGTCGGGGCGCTGGGTCCTCTCCCATGGCCGGTGCTCATGCCCAGCATCTCTTTGCGCAGCTGAAGTTCAAGTCACTGAAGCTCACCATGAACGCCGCTCTCCAGCGACGCTTCGGGAGCCCCTTCATCTTCCGCGAGGAGGACCCCAGCCGCCAGGTGAGCCCCCGGGCGGGACGGTCACGCACGGACCCGGCAGCCTTGGGGATGCTGCAACACCCTGCTCTGACCCCAGCGGGAAAAACCCTGCGGCCGGCAGAAGGGCTGGAGCAACCCACGCTGGGCACCTGCCTCCGCAGAGCCCGGGGCCGCTCGGTGCAGCTGTGGTCGGAGCCGGGCAGCTCCCGTCCAGGCACCACCGGATTGAGCAGGGAAAACCTGAGCCGAATCACTGGTGTGCGGGCGGGCATCCTCCCCAGCAGCTCCGGCATCCTCCCAAAGGGAAGGGATGCTCAGTATCCCCACCGTCGTGCCGTCCCCCCCATCCCCTGCCCACCTGGCTCTTGCACCCAGCAGCAGCAGCGTATCTGGATGCTCTTTCCTTGCAGATAACGTTTGAAATCTCCAAGCCGGAGGAGTCGCAGATCCCCATCTGGATCATCCTGGGGAGCACGTTAGGAGGTCTCCTGCTCCTGGCCCTGCTCGTCCTCGCGCTCTGGAAGGTGAGCAGCCTTTAATCCACGCCTGCTGGGGGCTCGGTGGAGACCCCCACGCGTGGAGGGACCCCCTGACCCCCCAGATCCGCGTCCACAGCCCCACAAGCCCCTCGGCACCGCTGGGAATCGCAAAAAGCTCCTCTAACCTCTTTCCGCTTCCGTATTATTTATATTCAGGGTCTAAACCTCCTGGCAATACGCTGTTAAAAGAAAGACTCTCCCCAGCAATCAGCTGAAGTAATGGTGGGGTTTTCTTTTGTTTCTCTTTAATCCCTACAGCTTGGATTTTTTAAAAGCGGGAGCCGCAGGCGAGCGGCGGAGCGGGAGCGGGAGCGGGAGCGGAGCACCCAGGGGCTGGAGTGAGGCTGCCGGGGCCGCCGGCTCTCCCCCCGCACCCCTCCCAGCCCCTCGCCAGCTCCGGAGCAGAGGTTCGCCTCGATGCCGAGGGATTTGGGTGCTGAGCTCGGGTTTGCATCGAGACGAGAGTACACCCCTTTGTGTGAAATCACCTAAACAGGTCCAAAAGCCAAAAAAAGCAAAAAAAAAAAAAAACCAAACCGAACCCTACACGTACCAAAATCCCCAACCCCTACTCATGGCCCCGCACCACAGCGAGAGGAGCTTCAAACTGGGTTTGCAATGAGGTGGCAGCGGCGCGGGGACAGAGGGGCCACCGAAGCAACGTGCCCCGTAACTTGACGCAAACTACGGAGCTGCAAAAAGCTTTAAAAAAATAATATCCTTAAAAAAAAAAAAAAAAAAAAAAGAGGATTGCTCATTCCCGTGGCTGAGCTGTAGCAAACCCCCGGGCTTTGCTGGCCAGGGCTCTCAAACTGCGTTGCATTCGTTAACCAGAGCAATTGGGTGGAGATTTTAATTTGCCTTCTTCTTAATGCACTGAATACAAATGATAGCAAATTAAAGCACCTTAATGCAAATCTCCAGTGTCCAGCTGTACATACTTATTTTAAAAATACTTACCTGTTTAAGCAAAGGAGAAAAAAAAAAAAAAAAAAAAAAATTTTTAAAAAAAACCCAAAATCAAAAACCAGTTTGAAGTGTTTTCTACAAACTGAGCAGTTTCGAAGAGCTTGTGTCCAGCAAGGGTCCCCACGTGTATTATAATTGTACATACTTGGCGTCACGCGAAACCGGATGGTCGGTGCTGTTTGACAAAAATCTTTCTTTTTGCATAACAGAATTATTTATGCTAATATTAATTTTATGGATGAAAAGAAAGCATATGTCCGCCGGATGTGTAATGAAGTTTGTTAAATACTGTCCTAGTATTTTTTAAGGATTAAAAATACAGTATTTTAAAAATGAATAGCCTCTACTCCCCTTCTGTGCTAGCCCACTTCCATGGCTCGGCTGGGCACGAGCGGGAGCTGCTCGCACCCCTCTGGGACGCCGCGGAGGAGGACGGGGCTCAGACTTTTTCCTCCCCTTATTTATTGTGGGATGCAAATTTGTGCAGCCTGTTTTTAAAGGGACGCTGTCAGGGGGGACGAGCAGCCGGGGGTGCGGCCCCAGGGCCTTTCTGAGCCCGGAGGAAGACGTGCTGCAGAATCAGCCCCACGCATTGTGTAAAATGGGGGAGAACAACAACAACAACAACAAAATCTGATTTTTCATTGCTAGCATCCTTACCTTGAATGGGAGTTGTTAATGTCAGAGTTTCTGGCTGACTGGGGTCTCGGCTGTCCTGGGGGGCCGGCTGGGGTGCAGGGCTACCCTGGAGAGCCGAAATCCCGGTGCAGGTACCAGGGTGGGTGCTGGGGCTCCGTGAGTCCAGGGCAATGCCGGCACTGCCCGCGCTCCCACGGCCCCAGAGAGACCCAATTTTGCAGATTTATTTTTTCTCCCTCTTCATGCTCAACCCGTTTTCCCTACTGCTGTTGAAAGCACGTAGGCAGGATGCACGAGGACTACTGACGGCGTCTTTCCTACCTTGTATTGCTAGGAAAAACACAAGATAACTGCTTTTCAAGGCTTTGCCCAAAAGCATCTCAGCCCTTGGTGCTATGAAAATAGCAGCCGCTCGTCTCCCCCTGAGCCCCTGCCCGGTCGCTCCTTCCCTCCCCAGGCTTTAGATACCTGCAGCACCGGCTGCAAGGAAAATAGCTGAGGGCCAGCAAGGGCTGGGCAGGATCCTTCAGCAGGGTGGCCCCAGGGACGTGGGTGGTGGTGGGTGCCCTCCCGCTGCCGTCCGGCTCCAGAGCCACATATAAGGGCATACACACGTGTGTGCGTACGTGTGTATATATATTTTTAATGTTCTCTCTCTGTGTACATATATATCCTCCAGCTTTGGGGAACCATGCTCACAGGCAAGATGGTGCACCAGCTCGGGGTGTTTACATATACGTGTTTGTGTGTGAATGTGTACCTGCGTATATGTATCTATAAGCGTGTGTGTATTTGAGAGCAAAAAGCATCTCCAGCCTCCAGCTTCGGGAAGCCGTGCTCACAGGGGACGCTGTGCATCAGCTAGGATCCGTGTGTGTGTGTGCGTATATATATACGCACACATATGTATACATATGCACACTTTTTTATATGTACGTGTATATATATGTATATAAAAAAATGTCTGTATATACATATAGGCATATATATGTGTGTGCGTGTGTATACATATATATATTTCTATACTGTCCATGCACACATCTCTCTCACCCAGCATGTCCCAGGGCCCAGAGCAGCGGCCGTTGCCCCCCGGTACCCGGTGCCTGTCCCCCACCAAGCCGTGGGGCCGCACCTCCGCCACGGACGGACGGCTGCTGTGCGACAGCCGCCCCGCACCCTCGCGGCAAGGGAAGCTGCACTTTCATTCCCTTTCAGACAAAACCCTCCAGGAACACAATTCCCATTTCCCTCCGCAGCGCAGGGGCTCGGGGTGCCCGGGGAGGACGCCCACCCCATGGGACGCGAGCCCAGCTGCGGGCTTCTCCTTACCCGACCCATCAAAGCATCAGCACTTTGTGGGTTAAAATGTCAAGAGGGTTTGTGGCTACCGAGAACTCGGTTCAAGCTACTTACACCGACAGCTTTTATCAATTTAACTCAAAACAGCGCAGGCAAAGCGGTCGAGCTGCTCTGCACAGCCGCTTCGGTTCACAAACTCACGTTCACACGGCGGGGACCGGAGCAAACGGGCACCGCTGACATGGGGGGACGAGGCTCGAGGCGGGGGGTCCCCACAGAGCCACATCGGCGGGGCCACCGCTCCCCTGCCGGGCTGGCACAGGGCACCGCGCAGCAGCAGCAGCGACGGGGCTGGCGTGCAATCCCTGCCAGACACAAAACCTGAGTCCTGTCGTCCGAAAAAAATAGAAGCGACTTGTTTTCAGAAAACAGTTTTCATTACTAAGCCAAGTGCTTTCCCCTGCTTGCTGATGCTGAGGCTCTGGAGTAATGCTGAACAGTGGTTGCCTCCACGGAGAAGATGTAGAAACCTGTGGAATAAAAGTGGAAAAAACAGATTTTCACACAGCTGCATGATGCCAGAACCGGCTAGGGCTCTCGCCACCACCCAGGGACCACAGCATAAGCACAGCTGACCCAAAGATGAGCATGTGAAATGCCAGCTGCAGCTCCCTCCCTGTGCGGCGGCACTGCCCTTCTGCTTGGGAACTCACCTCCCCGAGCACATCCCTCCGGACAGAGGGACCGAGACGCCGGCAAGCGGGGCCGAGGGTTTGCTCAGCATCCTGCTGGGCGTGGGCTGGCCTCGGCAAGGTGTATTTTTAAAAGCCGCTCTGCTCTCCGACAGCAGCTCTCTGCGCTGAGCCAGCTCTATAAATAACAGACGACCACCTACGGGCACACACACGCCTCGCCCCTGGCAGAGGGGACGTCACGCAGCTCCTTCTTCCCAGTGAAAGGAGCACTGGTGGGGTTTATACAGAGTTTTTTCAAGAGCTTTAAATAACTCCCACAAAGAGAGGGAGCGCGCTCTTTCAGCTTTTAACGCTCGAAAAAGAAATTTCCAGACTAAGGAGAGGGAAGGTCCCGGGACGCCGAGAGCCGTGACGGACTTTGCTGCACCCACAGGCGTGCAGGAACAGGCACCCACCGTTCTTTTCCTATCCTTTGGCCAAGAGCTTTTACTGCCATAGCGAAGGCAGCAGAACAGCACATGCACGATGCCACCTTCCCGGGCGGCAGACAAGCAGGAGCCCGTCTTCTTCAGGAACCGGGACAAAGCCCAGGGACCACACCTGAGACAGGAGCGGCTTTAGCATCCGCTTCCATAGCACAGACCTTCCCCCTCTTTATAAAGTGCTTTGCAATCTACTGACGAGAAGTTTTATTGCTGCTTCTGGGTAACAGCATCCTCTCTCTTCAGGTCTTCACATATTGAAATCATCCCAGGAACGGCATGAACAAAGCAGAACCTCAGCAAACATCCTGCAACGGAGCCAAAAGAGGGAAAGGATCAGAACAAAGCTACAGGAAGGGAGGAAGAAGCAGCTTTTCCACCAGATTGTTTGCTGTAACATGTTTTTCTTATTAAAAAAGCAGAATTGTGGGAGGAGCAGCTTCCTTCACCGTATTATCACCTACAGATATTTCAAGCATGCACGTTCGTTCCAAGAACGGTTTTATACAGGTATTTCACAAGAACACAACACTTAACATTACCTCATGTCAGAAACAGGTCCTGCGGAAAAAAAAAAAAAAAACAACAAAAACAAAACAGTGCAAGGAAATACTGTCTTAATCAATGATCCAGCAACTTGTCACGAT
Source organism: Mycteria americana (assembly GCF_035582795.1). Taxonomy (NCBI): domain Eukaryota; kingdom Metazoa; phylum Chordata; class Aves; order Ciconiiformes; family Ciconiidae; genus Mycteria; species Mycteria americana. The sequence goes on along the minus strand of NC_134370.1, from coordinate 69,420,970 downwards.
TTCCAACCCAGAGCGCTGTTATACACAAGCAGTATTAGCTGCTGAAAGGGTTCAGCCCTCTCCCCTCTTCTCCCCTCTCAAGTCAAACTGACTCAGGGACCACTGACTCTCATTTTTAACCACACGCACATCAGGAATTATCAACGTGCAAGCGTAAAAAGCAACAGCAAGGCATCAGAAGCATGTGGCGCAGTATTAGAGAAGACTTTTTTTTCTGTAACACGTACACACCGATTCATATATTGGTTAATTTTAGCTAAGTCAGCTACCAGCAACTTTACTAGCTAAATAATAATCATCTGATGCGTGTTCTCAAGATGTTTGAGTTTCAGGTTCAAAGCTTTAGCAGAAACTAAAAGCATTCCCCAGCTCTCGCGATGAGCCACTTAAACCTTTTTTTTGCATTTCCAACAGCCAGGCTAAAAATCGCCACTGTAAATTCTCAGCAAAACACAAAACTGCACCTTTCCCGATGACTTCGGGTCTCGGCACGCAGGAGGAGGACATTTAGGGTAACGATTTACAGGGACTCTAATACCTTCCCAACCGTCTGACAAGGGCCACTTGTTGCATTAAGGCCGCGGGTGGCCGAATTTGGCTCTGCCATTTTGCCTGCCGGCGTTCGACTGCAACAGTCAGGTTTTTTAAATGCAGTAGGCCAACCCACCTGAGACACGACGGACACATTTTTCCCTTTAGGAGCTAGTTTCTAGCAGAGTAAAGTCTGCAGCTTAGAAGACACGGTATTTCTAAAGCTTTTCCCTTTAAGGAGACACAACGGCCAGCGCTTACGGTACCATGCGATCCATGCAGCGCCATCCTGCTTTGCACTAGACAGAAATTAAGAGTTACAAGCTAAATCCACATTCAATGTTTATTTATTTGTAATACAAATAGAAACGTGTGCCCAAATCTTGCCTTAAAGTTCTACCCAGATTGTTTAAAAAAAACCTACAGAACATTCTTTCATCATCTGACAGTTAAAAAGCTGCATTTAAAATAAACAGAGTTTTCAGTAGCCTGTCAAAACAAGTGACATTTTACTGTCGGAGTATCTGCAACTTCTACCAAGGAGAAGTACTTTCTCAAGCAACAGCGTTATCATACAATCAGTTGCTTATCACAAAAGATCTTATGATAGGACAATTTTTTAAAAATCAGTTTTAATAGAGATTTTCATAATGAAAGGAGTAAAAACCACGAAAAATCCTCAAGTCCAATTCAGGGAGGCACAGACTCCACGCTTATTGGAAAAGCCAGTTTCAAGCAGTATCCCGCTCCAAAGGAAGACTCTCTTTGGCGACAGACTACTCCATTAGGAAGATACAGCATTTGGAATCCGAGAGTGCAGTTTTACATACTTTGAGTCAAAAAGGTGCATGTTGATCATTGAAACAACAAAAAGCGAGTTAAAAGCATTTTGAAATGTTGGGACACACACAAACACAAATACCCTATAAATTTTCTAGGTATCCATGCATGATCTTTCTATATGAGCGACTTAGCTACATAAAAAGAAACCATGACTCCGGTTCATTGCGGTCAATGTGCAAGTTCCTTTTGAAAAAGTTATTCAGTACTTACTGTAGTAGTGTAAATTAGGAGCTTGATAGTTCAGCTATTATTAGATGAACGTACCACAGCTGAATTTAAACCTGTATTTCCTAACAGAGCGTTCCACACATCTGTAGCTGTTGATTACTGCTGTTCAAAACTTAATTTAAAAAAAAAAATAAAATTTTAAAATGTTACCAACATCTTCAGCATTAACTGAAAGGCATAAAAAGATGGTGAGGTATGAGAGCAATGGGCTGCTCTGTATATCGAGACTTCACTTTTAACCAACTACCACATAATTTCCAATTCTTCTTTCCCACCTCACTCCAAGAAGTTTTAAAATTTGCAAAGCTACTGCCTCGGTAGCACGGTGACACAGGCTTTCAGAGGTGCCTTTGTAAATAACTACCTAAAGCATTTGGCTGCAAACCGTTAAGTGGAGACGGGTATTGGAAACAAAACATTCTGCACGAGTTACATTGGCATTCTTTTCATTTTGTTTACAAAAAACAAGAGAGAATGAAGCAATTCTTTTAATCAAAAGAAATGACCAAAATCTCAAACATCAGATCTGACTACAGGAAAACGATGTGGCTTTTTTTTTCTCCCCTCCCCACGATCTGCATGAGAACTGAGGCTGCAGACTGAATCCAGAGGAACCCCCAAAAAAAAGAACAGACAAAAACAACTCCATGTATACATATGCATTCTGCTGTCTGCAATTGATGTCGTCCTGGGATAGCACCACCACGAAAGATTTTATGTAGCCTAGTGAAACTTCACAAACTCTTCCAGAGTTCTGGGGATCTGGTTTTGGTAGCTGATGTTATAGATCCGTACTGCTCGGGCAGCCAGGCACTTGAGACTCAGCTTCATTTGAGTTTTAAGGAGTATTTCAGACACCCCTGTTGTACTTTTATCAAGAGGGGTTTTCTTCTGCTTATTCGTCATGTCTGTATGAGCACCAGCCTCCACCAGGCTAATGATGATGGAATGCAGCGTCAAGAAGTCACTGATGGGCCTGTGGTATTGGACAATGATGTGGAGCGGACTGTTTCCTTCGTTGTCCACAGCGTTCACGTCAGCACCACAATCTAGCAAGAGTTTCGTGACAAGTGCGTTAGGAAAGCTGCAGACATCATTCGTGTGGAAGTCATCAACCGGTGTACTGGAATTGACAGCATGATGCAGCAAACTGGAGCCATCCCGAGTTCGGGGATCGAGGTGAATCAGGTTATAAATCTGTTTGTTGATTCGTGACTGATCCTCTTCACTGCACTGGGTCTTGGTAGAGATGCAGACTAAGTAGAGAAAGGTAAAAATGTTGCATTCGTAGTTGTCCATGGCTGTGTGGATGTCAGAGTCTTGGGTGGTTTTGATCCGGGACATGCCTTGCTCTATTTCCAAGACGCTGCACCTCAGAACGCTCTCGATGTCCTTGGCTTTAACAGGCTCGTTTAAGTGTATCATCTGAGAAAAGACCTGAGCAAACCTCAGGAGGTCCTTATGAGTGTTCCTGTTGCCTTTTTGTCTCAGATGCAATGCATGGAGCCACAGCTTGATACACTGTTCAAACTCCATGTTATCTGCATAAACAGCCCCCCGGTAAATAATGGGGTGAGAAACATCGATATTGTCCGAGCCCAGAATTCTTTCTCGCACAATGAGGCCTTCCATGTGAAGGGCATCTCTGTCCTGCCTAATAGACTCTAATTCCTGAGGAGTCCTGCATTCAGTCCTGTTTCCGTAAGCTTCGATTTGTGGAAGAACTTCTTTTTCAATTATATTCTCGCTATCTCGGTACCTCTCCAGCATCGCTAAATATAAATAGTGGTAAGTCTTCATTATATCATAGTTCTCTCTGTCGTTTGCAAATGAGGCACCCAGAAGTTCCAGAGCTTCAATCCGGCTTCTCCTGTCACAGTCGGCGTGAGCAAGCAGCAGCTCTACAACATTGGCCTTGCAGCTCTCGGCAGCAACTTTCAGCGGAGTCATCCCATGGCCGTTCACCATCATCGCCGCCTTCCACTTGACCAGCTCCCTCACTATTTCCAAGTGGCCGGCTTCGGCCGCAAAGTGCAACGCCGTGGCACCGCAGTGGGCTTTGGCGTTGGGATCGGCATGCTGCTCGAGGAGGTACCTCACCACGTCCGTGTGGCCTTTGTAAGCCGCAATCATAAGGCAAGTGTTGTCGTACTTGTTGGCAATGCTGATGTTGGCATTGTTTTCTACCAGGTATTTCACAATGTCCAGCCTGCCATCGAAACACGCAGCCCTCAGGGGAGTCGAATTGGTCACCGTAGTGTGATTCACGTTGGCGCCATGACTCACCAGCAATTTGACTACTTCAAAGTGGCCGGCTCCTGCTGCACACCAGAGAGCTGTGGCTCCATCAATGACAAAGCTAAAAACGTAAAGACAGAAGCAAGCAGTTAAACTGACGCTCTCTCAAAAGCAACTTTTACAGGCAGCCGAGCAGCATGCAACAGGCACGTACATACCCAGCCATTAAAAGATATTTTATAGCCATCCTATTTTTGCACTTGAAGGAACTTAACCTGGATAGTCAAGGTAAAAGAATGACAGACTTATCAAGCACGCAGACCTCCCGAAGGAAGAAGCGTTGGAAGCTGAAACTTCAAAGCAGCCAGGGGATTTAGCCACATTTTGCACTAGTACTTCCCAGGCTGCTTTGAAGATGCTACCTGCAAGCTTCAGCCCTCAGCCTACGGAGGTCTCGGGAAGAATTAGTTACAAGAATTACCGCTTCTTTGATGCCTTGTGCCAGAAACTGACACATTAAAGGAGGAGAGAAAGCTTAAAATTGACATATTGACACAAAAAACCCAAACTCAGACATGAATAACAGTATAGCTGTACCATACACCGGCCCTGGCAGCACAGCTGGCTTAAGAATTTCCTATCACTTCACTTGTTCTCCCTCCCTGAGCTGCAACATTGCCACCGCTTCCGCTGCGCCCATAATTCTTGTTTGAGAGACCGCACCGTAAACCAGACCAGCAGTCTGGTTACACAAATGGAACTCCAGGAATAAAATAAAATTTAAAAAAGTAGAAGATCTTCTGAGCTGGACTGTTTCAGAGATCTGTTTTTACATCATGGCCTTGTAGACCATGATGTGAATCAGCTTGCTGGCACTCGTAAATGAGGGGACAGTTAACTTCAGCAAAGCACCAGTTTCTTAAGCTGTTTTCACTCCTAAACCCAGCACGTTGTGTGACTACAGAGATAAAGGCTGATGTTCTTTCCGTTCCCCTGATTTTTGAAGCAGCATTTCAATGCAGAAACAGGCGGCGTTCACGCCGCAGCTAATACACGCTCAAGGCGCATCCCAAACGACAGAGGAGGGACAAATATCTTCTTTCCATATATCCAAACAGTCACGTTTCCCAAAGTTAAAATATCATAAGACACCAACTTAATTTTCACAGTGATTTTTATCATTTTATGAAACTCTCACGTAGCTCAGCAGGAATAGCGGTGTGGCTGTCTGTAAATCCAACACCTCTAGACAACATTTCAGAGGCCACTTAAGAGCTCCGGCACGCAGAGATGTCTACACCTTGATTCATGGTAAGAAGTTCCTTATTTTGTAAATAATTAAAATACTTGTATATTAAAACAGGAGGAAAGTCAGGATTCGTTAGTGAACACAAGGTAATTTATTGCTGCACTACAGGTATGTATTTACAAGCCAAAAGCCCGAAGGCCAAACAAGCGGAGCTGCTGTGCCACCTTATCTCAAGAAGGACGGCAGCGCTGGGATCACATGCCTCCTCTCTTCTCACCAGGCCAGAATCTCACTGTGCCCATTGTATCTCAGACAACACCTCCTTTAATCTGTACCAGGCAGAGGCTCTGGCCAGCAGATCGCCATCCCATCAAGGCACAGCATGAGAAAGGAGAAAATTCAGCAGCAGAGGGGGGGCTGACAGCCCTTCCTTCAACTGAATTTGGGGCACGCCTCACCCTACATATTCTCAACCAGTTTTTCCTTGTGAAAAAAAGGGCTGGAAGGGAAGAGGAAGAAAGAAAAAAAACCAAACCACACAGGGAAGTCAGTTCCTCCCCCTTCATGCAGCATGTAAGAACCAAGCCAGTCTTTCCCTGGGCCAGGCGGAGCCGCACAGGCATAACTCCAGCTCGTCAAGTAGGAGCCAGATGAAAGAGATCGGCGGGGACCCATTAAAATCCCTCTCGCTGAGTATCTGCTGCGAGCTCTCCTCTCTGCACAAGCGACCCGCAAAACCTGAAGCTGTTCAAAAGGCCCATTGACCTTCACGATTAGTCAGCCTGATGTTTACGACTGATATACAGGCATAAACTTCACGAGCGCTCTGGGAGATTTTAAAAACATCCCTCCTTCCTTCTGCTGCGGCAGCACACCGCCCAGGGACCACGCTCCGGGAGATCGCTGCCAGGCTTCTCCCCGAACAGCAGCATCAACGCCGCCGCCCCGGCCGGGTCCCAGCTGAGGGCCTGGCACCCCCTTCCCTCCCCGTCCTAAAATGTCACGCTTCTCTCCCAGCCATCCCGTACATCGGCTCCCTGCAGCGAGGAAGGGATGTTCCTCGGGACGTCTGGGCTGGACACTGAAAAAACCTCAATTTGAGCAAATAAAGGCCTGGCTCCCGGTGCGCAGGTGCCACCCGACACTGACTCGGTGCCGGCAGTCACCTGCGGCAGCGAGCAATGTCACAGAAAAGGCCGTTCTGGCACAGCGGGAGAGAACAGACGGTGACTCGCTCGATGAGGAGCGCTCTAGGCTGCGGCGAATATTATTCTGTCTCCAGTTTCAGGTGGGGGATCTGGGAAAGGCAAAGGCGTTTTGGGCTCGTAAAGCATCGGGTGGGGGATATTAGCCAGCAAAAGCATTTTTACGGCTAATAAAGCACCGTGCCCCACGCCAGCCGGGTGAGCGACGCGGCCCCGAGCCCCGGTGCCGTGCCGGTACCGACACCCATTTCTGGCTTCTACGTACCCGTCGAAGCGGACCGTGCCGGTCTGCTGGGTCTGCACGCGGTAGTGCTCGAGGAGCAGGCGGACCACCTTGGTGTGCCCGTTGCGGGCGGCGATGATGAGCGGGGTGGAGCGCTGCCCGCCGTGCTGGCTGACGTAGCCCAGCAGGTATTTGATGTCACTCTCGGAGCGGTTGAGCAGCAGCGCGGCCAGGGTCAGCACTCGCCCCTCGCTCGCCGCCTTGTACACGTACCCGGCCAGGCCCTCCATCGCCGCCTCCTCCTCCTCCCGGCTGCGGCCCCGACGACCGGGCCGGCCCCGCTCGGGCCCGCCGGCCTGCCCCGCCGCCGGGGCGGCCTCTCCCTCCGCCTCCTCCTCCGTCCTGCCTCGGTGCCCGGCGGGGGGCACATGCGGCCCCCTCGGGGCCAGCCGCCCCCCGGGCCCGGCCGGCCCCTCCGGGCCGGCGGCGAGGCGGGGCAGCCCCAGCGCCCCCCCGCCCCCCGCCGCCGCCGCCTCACCCGCCCCGCGAGCCCCCGCCGCCCGCCCCGGGCCCGCGGCCCATCCCCGGCGCCGCCGCCCCGCGCAGCTGCCCCGGCCGCGGCGCCGCAGCGGGGACGCGAACCCGCGGCCCGGCCGCCGGCACCGCCCTACGGGGGGGGCCCGGAGAGCGGCGAGGCGCGGACCGGGCCGCCGCCGCTCCGCCAGCCGCAGAGGGCCGCGCCGCGCCGCGCCGCGCGCGGGGCACCGGTACGGGTCGCCGGAAGGGCCCTGCCGGCCGCGCGGCGGGCACGGGCCTCCGCCGCCGCTCCGCCCCGCCGCCGACTCCGGAAGCGAAACCGGAAGCGCCGCGCCCTCTCCCGCTTCCCCCCGGCAACCGGTGGCAGCGCACGGACGTTCCGGGGCGCGGGCGGCACAGGACCGCGGCGGGGAGCGAGGCGGTTCCCTTCCGCCGGGCACCCCGGGGCCACACGGCCCCTGTCCGGCCGGGGGCTGCACGGCCTCCCCTGGCCTGCCCTCCTCGGGTGGCCTGGCACTGGGCCGGGCCCTCTTGGCTCCCATTCGGTTGGTTGGGTTGGGTTGGGTTGGCTTGGCTTGGCTTCACTTGGGCTGGGTTGGGTTGGGTCTGGTTTAGTTGGACTGGGTTGGATTGTGTTGGGTTGGGTTGGGCTGGGTTGGGTTGGGTTGGTTGGATTGGGTTGGGCTGGGTTGGGTTGGGTCTGGTTTAGTTGGACTGGGTTGGATTGTGTTGGGTTGGGCTGGGCTGGGTTGGGTTGGGTTGGTTGGATTGGGTTGGGCTGGGTTGGGTTGGGTCTGGTTTAGTTGGACTGGGTTGGGCTGGGTGGGGTTGGGCTGGGTTGGGTCTGGTTTAGTTGGACTGGGTTGGGCTGGGTTGGGTTGGGTCTGGTTTAGTTGGATTGGGTTGGGCTGGGTTGGGTTGGGTCTGGTTTGGTTGGGCTGGGTTGGGTTGGGTTGGGTTGGGCTGGGTTGGGTCTGGTTTAGTTGGATTAGGTTGGTTGGATTGGGTTGGGCTGGGTTGGGTTGGGTCTGGTTTAGTTGGACTGGGTTGGTTGGATTGGGTTGGGTTGGGCTGGGTTGGGTTGGGTCTGGTTTAGTTGGATTGGGTTGGGTTGAGTCTGGTTTAGTTGGATTGGGTTGGGTTGGGTTGATTTCTGTCGGGTTCAGTTTTCTTTGGTTCAGTTTGTTGTTTTTTTTAAAGAAGGGACCAGCAGCTTTCATCGCCTCGGCCGTGACTCCACCCCAACAAGCCTGTCGTGCCCAGTCTCGGCACACGCAGGAGCTTCATCCTTGGTTTCAGGGACGCCATTACCAGCCTCGCTGCACGCGTGCCAGCTGAACCGAGAGCTAAATGCAACCCACCTGCTTGGCCGCCTCTCCTTTCCTCTGTACGGATCATCTCCCAGAGACCTTCAGGAGGTGCCCCATGCTGAGACCAGCTACGTGAGACCGAGAAAGGCCCCGGTAAGTAACGTGATACACAACCTGCGCCGCTGTCTGTTGCGTGCCGTTGTTTTCAAGGGGATACGGTATCAGCCGTATTAATAGTTAATTTAAAATCATGCAACTGGAGACGCTGCTTTGTGGAAAGTTTTGTGCAGGCCGGGCTGTGCATTATGTATGGGAGCAGCGGCCTGGCTGCGCAGCCGGCATTGCCAAAAGGAGCCCTGGAGAGGCGAGAGGGAAGCAAGTCAGGCCGCGGTCAGCTCTGCGGTGTTCAGTCAAGGAGGATCAGCTTTTAACAGCCACATACGTGTGTAAGGTGCAGCGCGACAAGCAGGGTTCATGGTAAGTTTAAGTGGAACCTGTCTCCATTAC